>NW_024881573.1:282500-630000 GCF_019059575.1 Amphibalanus amphitrite
ACACTAGGGGGGGGCCCGCTTTGGAGGCGATGACCCCCCGAAACGAAATCCTGGCTGCGCCACTGCTTCAATATCTATGTATAGGCGAAAGGAAAAAAGTAACAAATCACCATCGCCGAGAAAAAAAAATGTGAAAAATACGTGCAAGTATTTTCGTTTCTGACACACATTGAGGTACGACTATATGCAGGCGTCTGGATGTGTTAGTGTGTGTTCGTGTTGTGAGTGTTCGTTAGCGTATTTTTTTGGCGTGTGTGAGTGCTTATGCAGGTACACGTGTGTTTAAGCAGTATATACATGTGTCTACACCTTTTGTCAGTTTATTTCGGTACGTGCGCGTCCATTTTAGACCTAGCGGATTCTTTGTAGACATACCGCAAGGCTATGTATCAGTATAGCATTGCATGTCGGCCGTTTATAGCGGTGATCGGCATTAGAGCATTTAATTTCGGCGCAGCAGCAAAAGACGCCCGGTTTCGGCGTGTCCGCATTGTATTTCGGCGATGCTGTTGGAGATTGGAGACGGCCGCACGATATTTAGAACAGCAGCAACCAAATTCGGCGATATTCATTCAATTTCGGTGGCTATTTGGAAGCAAGCAGAGACTTCTTGCTTACAAAATTAGCTTGTTGGAGCATTGTTATTCAGTCAAACGTTTTTCAAGGTGTTTACTGTTGCCACTGTCTCATTGTCTGGACTTGAGTGCATGCCTCCAGCCCTCCACCCTCTCGGTTATGGCCGAATATTCCTTTCGCCATCGCCAGCGATGAGCATGATTTCATGTCCGTGCTTTCTGTGGGTTAAACAAAGAATTACAATGTGCCTATTAATTTCTATCAAGGAAGTACAAATAACATAAGTTTATAGGCACCTGCTTAAAACGAAGCTGGCGGAGAACAAAACCAGGCCGACGGGGTACGCGACTACTGAACTTTGACCCCGCCCATGCGCCAGAGACGCCCGTCGCCCGGTGTCGTCGCGCGGTTGTTGAAAGGATGCGCCGAGCGCCGGATGGACAGTCAGATGCTCAGGGAGGGGGGGGGGGGGGCGGGGAGAAAAATACACCTGCCGCAACTACGAGTCTTGTCCATGGGACGGGTTAGAATGTTGGCGCTAAGCCTCTGGGTCTGGTGGGGTGAGGGGAGGCGTGATGATACGATACGGAATGATTAATTTATTTTCGTGTCCTTCTGCACACAGTAGGTAAGGGATGTTTGATATTTCACGCTGGCAGTTGATTAATAGGAGATGATTACAGGAAGTGCAACGATAACCGATTGGTAGGACTTATTCTGGTATGGCTGAGCTAATTGTGTTATGTTTGATTGACGAGGTGATGGGTTGCTTTCAAAGTGAAGTAAAATAACAGGTCTTTTGATAAAATGGGTTCATGTTTTGGGCAAAAACTTGGCACACAGTGACAACAGCACAGACGTGCTTCAATGAAAGAGAATCGGGGCTTGCCTCGAGTCCAACAACGATTGGCGTTTGCCTTGTCGATCGTCGTCCGCCATGTGCGGACAGGAGCGGGTACTGTAATATAAAAAAGAAACCAGCCCACCACAGATGTTATCTTTTTAGGATAAATAGTACTAATTCAGTAAAGTTTATCAATTTTCACATCAGAATTCGAAACGGGAAACAGCGAAACGATCTTAGGTAGGTACTGTGACGCTAAACAAACAATGGCCTGCTTTTCTCCCCCTGAGAATATCTCAAAGCCACAAAGCTGTATGAGGATTCATTTGATGCTCAAGAAGCGTTCCTGAAAATATGAATCACCTGGGTGCCTCCGGTTACCCGCCGAAATTGAATGAACAGTGCCGAATTTGGTTGTTACTGTTGCTAAATAGCGTGCGCTACCTCTAAACCTGTGCTGGCGCAGCCGATTCTACTTGCGCTATCGCTGAAAATGGAGCGTTTTGCCGCTGTGCCGAAATTGAATGCTTTACCGCCGACTGCCTGACCTGCGCCGAGATATTATGTGATTCTTGTACATAATATTGCGGTGTGTCTACACACACTTCGTTAGTTCTAAAATGGACGATTACGCCCCGAAATAAACTGACAAAAGGTGTATGTTAATGTGTGTAATGTGAAGTGTGTGAAGTGTGTAGGTACAGGCCAAATGGTCACCCGCCGAGGGCGGCACGGGCCCCGCCACCCCAGGACCAGACGTTCACGATCGCTTTTTTTTGTTAATTCAGCAATTTTCCGATCTCGCCCCATTTCTGTTCAAACATACATAACTTATTATGAGACTTGGCGATGCAGTATTCTTTCAAAGCTTCAAATTTTAGACAGTTAAGCATAACTTCCAACGACGGTTTCCGGGAGTTAGTTTTTGCCTTACTTACCTATACATAATTTGCTGAGCGTCACTATGGTTACTTCTAAATCTGTAAGATTATTCAGCATAAACCATTTCAGAGTCTCAGACGGTCGATATTGATTGAGGTATTGTATTCCTGTTTTATATGTGAAAGTATTTCTTTTATGAATATTTGTGTAACAGAGCAATGCCAGAAGAGATGAATAATTGTTTTGGTATCAACCTCACAGAAACTGCACTTAAAGTTATCGCGGATGCCAATGTTATATAGATATTTGTTAGTCGCGTATATTCTATTGGCTATTCGAAAATGAAGATGAGGGTTGTCGATATAGTCGACTTGTTTAGTGCCTGCAAACTACCCTCCGTAAAAGCACCAATTTCACCTATCCATTTTGCTTTAAGACGTTCATTGGCAGCATTATTCTTCTTGGCCTTTTGTTTAACAAGAACGTTAGGTATAAGCACATTTTGAAAACATTTTCCGATTTTGAGCTAACTTAATCTTATATGGTATGTTTGGTTTCTGTATGAATGTTTTGTCGACTCGCAATTGGATTTCCGACGGAATACTGTACTGCGTACCAGTGATGTATAACATAAGAATGTCATTCGTATTTCGGTAGACATCTTTTATTTCTTCTTTTGAGTATATTTTTCCTGTGTTCGCATTATATAAATCGCTAATAAACCTAAGGCCACGCTTATTCCAGCTCTTCACACTTTCTGTTTTATATTTAGTCCAATTAGAAAACCATATACTTTTATATTTAGTCCAATTAGAAAACCATATACTTTCTGAAAGAATTTCTTCGACTGAAGGCTGGTAAGTATCATTAAACTGTATCAGCGCATCTAGTATGTCCTTATAAACCACATTTGAAGTCTTATTGAAGGAGTCAGAAGGAGTATGCGCACGCGCGTATTATTTATTTATGAATACGTGAGACAACGATGGATAATACACTTTGGATCGAACCTCACGACTGTATATATCCTACATGGCGCGGTCGGTAGGACCCGTAGTAGCGAATATGTAAACCTAAGCATAATTTTATAGTTGGGTTTGTTCTCGTGATATCCGGCGGCGCATTGAACGAAAGCGCAAATGGCGAACAGTGAATCTGGTATGAGGCTCCGGTCTACGAGAGAATATCAGTCGCCGGACGGAGACGAGGCTTCTGATTCCACAGATGGTGTGCTGCTCGACAATAATGCGACGTCTGGTAGTTCGGTCGATGTCAGCCAGCTGCTCGCAATGATGCAGCAGCAACAAGCTGCACTTCTAACTATGGTACAAGAGCAGCAGCGAATGATGCAGGCGCAGAACGCGCAGCTGCTGGCGCAGCAGCACAGTCAGGCAAGCAGTGTGCCACCACAGACAAGCGAAGCTGGCAATAGGGCCTCGAACATGCCAGCAAAACTCCCAGCATCATCTCTGCCAGAGAAAGCGGCATACTCTATGTCAATGCAACAATGGCGAATTTGGCGACGTGACATGGAACAGTATGCGAAGATAGCGGGCTGGGACGATCGCGTCACGGTGATCGGCCTACGGATGCAGTGCGATGATAAAATGAAGAGAGTGATCGAGGCAGAGTACGGTGATGGCTGGGAAAACATGTCGGTCGATGATGCAATGACGGCACTTGAAGGCATCATAAAGAAAACGTCGAACCCAGCTAGGGAAAGAGAAATATTTCACCGTCTACAGCAAGTGCCAGGAGAGTCCGGCAAAGCATTCGTTCACAGATGCGAACAACAGGCACTCGAGTGCGACCTCGCATGCCCTCACTGTGCCAGGGATATCAGCGAGTGGTGCGTCCGGGATCGCGTGTTGGCTGGTCTCAGTAGTGACGCACTGAAACTTGATCTATATCAGAATATAGACAAATACCCGTCCCTGGGCAGTCTCATGACCAAGATAGAGATGTTTGAGTCTGCCCGTTCCGGATGCTCTCCTGATGTTGACAGTGTTGCGATCACTGCTGGGCTGGAGTCCAGTGATGCGGTTGAGACAGCGGCAGGAGACGACACACTGCTAGCGGCTCTGAAGTCCACGTACAAAAAGTCCAGGGCCACACAAAGACAAGGACCGGCTAACTTCAGACAGCGGGCAGAGACTTCAGACCCTCGCAACAATGGCACACGCAACAAAGACCGTCTGAAAGGCATCAAGTGCTTCAACTGCGGTGGGATCGGTCACAAAAAAGCACGGTGCCCCAGCGTACCCCAGACGTTTGCCAACAATCATGGTGACACAGAAGGCGAACTAGGACAGTCTCAGGTCGTAAGCCCCGTCACGACAGAAGAGTTCCAGTTGTACAGCGTGCATGAGCCCAGAAGTAAACTGGAAGAGGTCAATCTGTTCGTGAAACATGCGAAATGCAGCTCACCACGGAGGTGTCCTGCGGTGGCGGACACAGGTGCTGAGTGCTGCGTTGCAGGGCAGCTGCAGATGGATGCCATGGGACTCAGACGGGCAGATCTTGACAGAACAGACGGCAAGATACGTCATGCAGGGGGAGGTGCCTTGAGAATTCTAGGTTCTAAGCTGTGTACTCTTCAGCTGGCAGATGTGAAGACGGTGCAACGGGTCTTTTTCATTCAAGGCGTAGAACGACTGTTCTTGTCCGTTGGTGCATGCAAGGCACTCGGTCTTGTGCACAAGAATTTTCCGCACCACACAGTGAGCCGGGGTCGCGAGGAAACGTTGAATAGCATCCGGAGTCCGCAGGCCACGAGCAAACCCTCGGACAGAGTACCGGAGCGCCCTGATCGGTTACCGGTCTCACCCACCGAAGAAAACATTCCTAAGCTAGAGGAGTTTCTGAGGCAAAAGTTTGCCAGCTCAACTTTCAACAGGGAAGGTGCGCCTCTACCTGAAATGGACGGACCGCCTCACACCATCCACCTGACAGCGGACGCCGTACCTCACGCTCGTCACTCCCCTATTCCAATCAGCAAACACTGGGAGGCGGAGGTGAAGGCACAGCTTGATGAAGATGAAAGGATGGGTGTTATTGAAAAAGTACCCACTGGCGAACCCTCGGTATGGTGCGCACAAATGGTCGTCGTCCCAAAAGCTAACGGCAAACCACGGCGGACTGTCGACTACCAAGAACTCAACAAGTACTGCATCCGTGAGACTCATCATACCCGGGTACCATTTGACATGGTATCATCGGTCCCGCAGCACACGTATAAGACAACTCTAGACGCCTTTTGGGGCTTTCATCAAGTGCCCCTCGCGGTGGAGAGTAGAGCTCTGACAACATTTATCACACCATGGGGTCGGTATCGGTATCTGCGAACGCCGATGGGTCACGTGTCGGCGTCTGACGCGTACACAAGGCGATACGATGATGCAGTAATCGACATAGAACGTAAGTTCAAATGTGTCGACGACGTGCTGCTGTACGACTCCAGTGTAGAACAGGCGTTCTGGCACTGCTGGGACTTTCTGGAAACGTGTGGTAAGGCGGGTGTGACGCTGTCGCCGGAAAAGTTCCGATTCTGCAGGAGGGAGGTTGAATTTGTCGGTTTCAACCTAGGATGGAACAGCTATGCGCCGGAGGCTAGTAAACTCGCAGCCATCACACACTTCCCTATGCCAGAAAAGCCTACCATAACCGACATCCGGTCATTTGCTGGGTTAGTGAACCAGATGGCCCCGTTCATGGCCACAGCGCCCATCATGGAACCGTTCAGGGCGCTGCTAAAAGATACGCACAACAAACACGTCTACTGGGACGAGCAGCTCAGGAAGCGGTTCGAGGAGGTGAAGTCGCGTGTCTGTCAACTGGTAGCCAGTGGACTTCAGTACTACGACAAAGACAAGCCCACGGCTCTCCTTACCGACTGGAGCAGGACAGGAGTCGGATTTGTTGTCCTGCAACAGCACTGCCAGTGTTCGGGAACGGAGAGGCCGTTCTGCTGCAAGGAAGGCTGGAAACTTGCCTTGTGTGGCAGCCGGTACCTAACATCAGCTGAACAGCGGTACGCAGCTGTAGAAGGCGAGGCGCTAGCAGTTGTCTGGGCGCTGCAAAAGGCACGGCTGTTTCTTCTCGGCTGCCAGAACCTGGAGATAATCACGGACCACAGACCACTCCTGAAGCTCTTCTCTGATCGTGAGCTTAAGGACATAACCAACCCACGGTTATTTCGGCTGAAAGAGAAAACACTGCCGTACAGATACGTTATCAGGTTCCAACCTGGCAAGAAAAACGTCATAGCGGACACCCTGTCGCGTTACCCAGTGGAAAGATTGAGCCCGTCAAGGGCTGACGTGAGCCTTGAAGAAGAGCTGAGTGTGGCAGCTTTGGCAGCCATCGAAAGATGCAATGATATTGCAACCATTGACCAGAGCACAGTACGTCAGGCCGCCGACACTGATGACACATATCAGTGCCTGAAACAGCGGATTAAGGAAGACAGCTGGCCGGAGAGCTGTTCGCAAGAAATTGGTCAACTGAAGCCGTATTTCAAGATACGAGACCGCCTGTGCATGGTAGATGACATGTCTGTTGGCTGTATCTCTTTAACTGTGGCCATGGTGCCATGCTCTCTGTATCGGTTTTCCGCAACTCGATCGCAGCGCCATCTCTTGAGAGGACTGTTAACCTTGCGTCGGCCGAGACAATATGCATTCTGCTGATGCGATCTTAGGACGCTGATGAAAAAAAAAACGTAAGGCACAGGAGCGTATATAGCGTGAAAGCTGTCAATTGCAATTAAAGTAGCCATGAAATGTACATATTGGGGGTTCACCTGACTTAAGCACAGCCATTATGCGCCAAGTGCGATAGTGTCCGCTGGACCTATTATAGTCTGTTTTTCGTATCTTCTACCTTCACTCAAAGACGGTAAACTCTCTAATCACGTGCTCCAGCGAACATCTAATTAAATCAACACCGCTGCAAAGTCAATTTTTATCTCGAACGCAAGATCGAACGTCTGTCCCCTTGGCCTATCTCGTTAATCAAAACGCAATGTTCTTTGTCAAGTGAAATGCATTTGCATAAAAAAGTGTCATCATATTTTCATTCTGGCATAATTATCCCTTTCTAATTTCATTATGTTTTCAAACAACAGAAAGAAGGGCAATGGCCTTGGTCTCAGACAAGACAAAATGATCGTAACGTTTTCTTTCAACGTTTCAAAGCAAAATAAATGTGGGTTAGGTGACTGAAATAAGGCGGTGAAGAAGGAGCACAACCAACGAATATCGCCAGAATAACGAACTTACTTCCTTGGATAGTCCAAAAAGAAAAGTGTTGAAGGCGCGGAGAAACACCGACGGTGGTGGCACAGTTCAACTCCGTCATGCTTTCAGCGCAATATAATACGAAAAATGCATACGTGGGTGTTATTGTTGTTATTAACTGCATTTGTGTATCATAATATAAGTCCTAAGGCGTTGGTGATTGCCAGCGGTCAAAAAGTCATGTGAGATGATAAAGATCACCAGCAGCTTTCGACAATACCTAATAGCTGCTAGAACTAAAAATGTTTCGACGGCGCTGTAGTTCAATCGGTTGACAAGGTTTGGTCAGATTTGTCCAAACATGTTGAGCTCGGGTTTTTTTAAATTTATGACCTTCAGTGGCCTTCACTATTGACCTCAGCAAAATGTGGTATATAACTATATAACTATATATGTATACTGCTGAAAGTAAATGTTGAGAGCTCTCGATTCTTGCCCGCGTCTTCTCATCTTTCTTACTTTCGGGATGATCGCGTGAGGCAGATAGGAAAACAGTGGCGGATCCAGGGGGGGGGGGGCAAAATGGGCATTTGCCCCCCCCAAACGGCATAATTTTAACATTACGCCTATGGACGATGCATGGAAAGAATCGATAAATTGTTATGGTTTGCCCCCCCCCCCAAACCTCTGAGCTGGATCCGCCTCTGTAGGAAAACTATAAGATGAAGCAAATCTGCCTGGGGACCCCCAAGCGGGCGTGGGCTAAGACAATTTTGTTTTTCGTCCGTGTAAAATTTATCGCTACGTAAATAAAGCAAAACATAAATTAAGCATTTGAAAAAATATGGCAGAACATATAACACATTTACTATAAATTAACTTTGAAGCGACCTTCTCCTTGATATTATGTCAAAAATGAAAGAATTATTTACATGTGCATTCGGGCACAGCCCATCATCAGATGTATATTTGAAAAGACAGCATATACATCGTCACAAAAACAAGAATCGACATTTCAAATTCAGCTCGTGAAAATGACACATCAGTATCCTTCGCGCCGTATGGTACCTATCTATATAAAACACACCTATAAACACACACACAAGCACAATTTTGGGGCACATACATACGATAAACTTGTTCTCACATGATACGCCACGAGGACAGATTTTCGTTCAGCCCAGGTTTTCTTTCCCTTATGTACAGTGATTCAGTAATTTTCCTATCCGGATGGTCCCTAGTTTTCTTCAAAATCCTAACCTCCAGTGGCGGGTCAGCCAGCTTTTCTGCCTTCGACATCCCCGCGTGACACTCTGAAAAATGGTCACCGATCGGGGTAAGCTGTGTCTCGTTGGCAGCACACCTCAAATGCTCATTGTATCTAAGGCGCAGAGGCCGTTTCGACTCGCCGATATACTTAGCTCCACATAGCGTACAGGAGAGCTCATAAACCACGTTTTTGTCCGTGCACCTACCATTCTGCAACCTCCTGCAAGTGTTGCAGATCCTGTTGCCCGAAGGGCACGGTGGATCGCCAAACGATGAATGCACTAGCTTTTGTTTCAATGTCTCTGGCGTGTATGAGGCCACCGTAACATCCAGCCCAGAAGCACGAGCCGCCTTCTTCACCTTGCATAGCACAGTTTCATTGACATAAGGCAAAAGAAGGATCCCGCCAGACTTGTGACCTCTTCCTGCTCTTGCGCCCTGCCCCTCCCTACCATCAGCGCCAGGGGCAGCGTCGGGGACATCCCTAGTCGTATGTCTCCCTCGCCCTCCACGAGCTCCTCTACCGTCTCTACTGACCCTACGCAGCCGCTCTTTTCTTTCCACTTGTCGCCGAGTGCTCCTTAGCACGTGCGCAGGGTAACCATTTCTCGAGAACAGGTCACAGATTTTATCTAGGCTCCTTTGCTTAGACTCCTCATCAGAGGACAGTGCGATCGCGCGCGTCAATTGGGACCGCAGAGTGCAGAGCTTTGTCTGCTTGGGATGCGCTGAGCGGTAGTGGAGAATGATCCCCGCATTGTTAGGCTTGACATATAGCTCCGACTGGAATCGACACCTATCACCCTCCCGGTGCAATGTGATCAAGGTGTCCAGCATCGGGACGGCGCCCTCCCCTTCCCCAGACATCTCATAGGTGAACTGTATCCTGGGGTTAATGCTGTTCAGATAGGTGACAAAGTCAAGTAGGGCATCTTTACCATGCAGCCAGACACCAGCAAAATCGTCAATGTACCTGACAAGGAAATCAGGCCTCAAATCGGCCCCATCCAGTGCCAGTCTCTCAAAACGGTCCATGTACAGGATGGCGACAGCTGGTGCAACCGGATTACCCATGGCGATTCCCTCCAATTGCAGGTAAAATTGTTCCCCGAATCTGAAAATGTTGTTTTTCAAGCAGTGCTGTAGGAGCTCACACACGTCATCCACACTTAGTCCTGCAGTGTCTATATCTGTGTGGTGTCTCTCCAATGCCTCCCGCACTGCCCCCACTGCCTCGTCCACAGGTATGCTGCCATATAAGTTAGTCACGTCAATGCTAAAGAAAATAGCATCGGCAGGAACACTGTGCTCACCCCAGAATACACGCAGTCTCTCTAGGAAGTCGTCCGTGCTGACGAGATGCAGCGGCACATGCTGAAGGAGCTGCTGCAGTATTTTGTCCAACATCCAGGATGTCTTCTCGGTCGGGCCGCCGCAAGCAGATATCACTGGCCTCAGCGGAACACTCGGTTTATGGTCTTTGGGTAGTCCATAAAAGACCGGGGTCCGACTGTGATTGGGTGTCAGATCCTCGATACACTTATCCGGCAGTTTGTCACGCACTGTCTGTTTGAACACACGCTTGGCGGAAGCTTCCACTTTAGCAGTCGTGTCACGGTCGAGTTGCCTGTAGTTGGTGGCATCACCGAGCACGTCGTTGGCCTTGTTAACATAATCTGTTTTGTCCAATATCACCAAGCCTTTGCATTTATCACTAGGTTTGACGACTATGTCCTCGTTCTTCTGTAGCCGTTCTAGTCCCGCGAGCTGCTCCTGGGAAACATTTCTATCTGACTTCCCGTGATGTTTGTAAATATTCAAAACCGAGCTTTTCAGCTTGCTCAGTTGTTCTTCTGTGTTCCTGTTGGTTACAGGCGGCTGCGGTTTGGTGGCGTCTGGAAAGCGAGCATCACGAAGCAGATGTGAAGTCGGTGGCGCAGTGGACTGTTGAGACGTGGTGCTCACCGCTCCAGTGCCGTTCTCGATAGATGGTCCCAGGATACCACGATGGTCAGCGTTTTGATTTTTGATTTCTGGGCTGGATGTTACGGTGGCCTCATACACGCCAGAGACATTGAAACAAAAGCTAGTGCATTCATCGTTTGGCGATCCACCGTGCCCTTCGGGCAACAGGATCTGCAACACTTGCAGGAGGTTGCAGAATGGTAGGTGCACGGACAAAAACGTGGTTTATGAGCTCTCCTGTACGCTATGTGGAGCTAAGTATATCGGCGAGTCGAAACGGCCTCTGCGCCTTAGATACAATGAGCATTTGAGGTGTGCTGCCAACGAGACACAGCTTACCCCGATCGGTGACCATTTTTCAGAGTGTCACGCGGGGATGTCGAAGGCAGAAAAGCTGGCTGACCCGCCACTGGAGGTTAGGATTTTGAAGAAAACTAGGGACCATCCGGATAGGAAAATTACTGAATCACTGTACATAAGGGAAAGAAAACCTGGGCTGAACGAAAATCTGTCCTCGTGACGTATCATGTGAGAACAAGTTTATCGTATGTATGTGCCCCAAAATTGTGCTTGTGTGTGTGTTTATAGGTGTGTTTTATATAGATAGGTACCATACGGCGCGAAGGATACTGATGTGTCATTTTCACGAGCTGAATTTGAAATGTCGATTCTTGTTTTTGTGACGATGTATATGCTGTCTTTTCAAATATACATCTGATGATGGGCTGTGCCCGAATGCACATGTAAATAATTCTTTCATTTTTGACATAATATCAAGGAGAAGGTCGCTTCAAAGTTAATTTATAGTATTATCAATGCTCCTTGCAAAAGCACTACACGATATAACACATTTAGTTTCTTTTACCCAATGAAAAGGAAGTGCAAGCTTTAAACTATTCTTTAAATGTTCTTAGCAAGAGCGCTTCGCACCATGCAAGTACCTATGAACAGCAAATGTCCTTCCTTGTGTATAGGTCGGTAGTCAGTACCAATAAACCGTGGTAACGCTAATACAAGCGATACTCTAGCTTAAAGGTTTCTTTTCCGATTTTATCTGCGCAGCGAAGGCGAACTCCAACACGAGCAACAAACTCCTGCAATGAGTGGTGGGCCGGTCAAGATTTGAAAACTATACCCTAAAAACGTGCTGGAGGGGCAAAACATCTTTGAGTGAAGGTAGAAGATACGAAAAACGGACTATAGTCGTTTGATTCTGCGCTGAGACTTCAGCAGCATTATTTTCAGTTTTGGCTTCGATTATTTCCTTGCATGTAAATTTAACCTTTCTTTTGAAATGCAAACCTAGTGTTAGAACTGCACAGTAGCAGCTCAATTGCAGAATAACTAAGTACTAAGTTAGCCTCGTCAACTTAGCCCGGCTTCATCTGACAACAGACTGAGGATGAGTTGCGAGGTATCCTGCTGATCGGCGATCCGCGTATCATATCACTGCCCGAGTCGCGCGTTCTCATCGGACCATCAGATCCTATTTTGATGACCTATTGGGGCTGGGCCACCGCAACAAGCAGTGGAGCATCGAGCTTTGAGGGAAACTGACCTCATAATAACCGCGGTAGTAGCTGCTGAGTGGTCTCCGACGCAATTTGTGATCCCAATCATGTGACATTGTTGCAGTTAGTGGAAAGGAGCCTCCATGTCGAAACGGAACTAATGCCGCGTGGTGGTCCTCGGTGACACTTCACATTCTGTTCTCGGATAGGCAAGTGATTACAAAGGAAATGCCCTTCTGCATTTTACGTGCATAAGGATGCGTCGTTTATCATGATAAATAGGATAGCCGTGCTGGATCATCGGCTATGACGAGCCTGTTGGACGAGCATATTGCTTCAGTAAATGAGCCCGGTAGTCAATGCTTATTCTATTTTACACCAAAATCAGACAAGGGCCAAACTATTAAACAAGTTTACAAGACTTGTGGAAAAGCCACTGGACTAAAGCTGCGCCGATCAGTGGACCATTTACCAAGAGTGCCTGTGCATCGAGCAGGAACCGTTCGTGCCGTTTCGGGCAACGCCATGCAGTCCAGATCAGAGAACACTTCTGAACAGCCCGGAAGCAGGCGTCACGCTCTTGACAAATCCTGAGGTAGCTGTCAGTAAGGAAGCTTGAGCCCTTGAATTTGGTAAAATGGCTTACGTTGGCAGCTTGCAAGTTACGTATTCCGTCGCGATCGCCCATCATACAACATATATTGACCAGCTTCGAACTATCACCGAGTTCAATGTTGTTCACTATGTCCCAATGTGGTCCGAAATTACGGAGTAGAGACGGATTACTCCAAAGCATCCAGCTATTGCGAGACCTCTCAGCTCACCGGTCTGTGTTATTCGCCCAGTGATCGATAGGAATAAGTACCGGGCTCACTATAGGAAACTTTTTTGGGCTGTACTGGCCGATACAGACAGCCAGCAAACAGTGCATACACTGCGATGCTTGCTGAACTAAGGAATGGTGATAAAAAGACTCGAGACACTTATGGCAAAAAAGTATAGGAAGCGAATGAGGCAGGAGACATAAAGATATGCGATTCTATCACCATTTTGCAATAAACAAGTCATGCACTACATGCAGCTCATAGATCGGTCAAAAGAACGCGTTACAGAGTCACCAATAGCAATCTCACTGGAAGAGGGTGACCTTCGACCCGCTGCTTAACAAATTAATTTCGATCCGGTGCATACCCATACTCACTACTCAGGCAGTGGAGCGAGCCGTCCGGTTCCTAACTTAGGCAGCATACGTTGCTGTTATTAAGAGAGCACGTCTCGGTTACATCACGTGTGCCATCAGGACGCAATGCAACGCTCTCATGCCGGCGTTTGAATCAATTATCGAAGTGTGATTTTCTGTCCTAGGACGGTTAGGTGGCTGGCTACATTGCATTCAAAAATGAACATACGGTTTGGACTGATGTTATCTGTCTGCAAAACTTAATTTAACTGATAAACATATAGGTATCAAAGTTAAGCATCTCGCTGTTTTCTTGGCGAAATCACTATAGGTATAGCTTCCGGAGCAATTTATGATTGCTGAAGTATTTCGGATCGAATGGGTACAACTCACCTAGTGACAAATAAGGAACACCAGACACCTAGGAACACCAAAGAACACCATATACCCGACGTGGCAGCGGCTGCGTCAGCTTTTAACGGTCGGAAAGCCGTCAAAATCAATGTTATGCTAAACTCGCTCAATAGATGGCGCTGGTTTGGTTGCGCTCAGAGCGCCGATGCTTATCGCTATTCTGAGCACGATTCTGCCACTGGGGTTTCCAAACTTTGTGAAGAGGTGGGGGTAAGCATGTAGAACTAGGAAAGTGGTAAATATAGTACCTTTCTCGAATTTTTCCCACTACATTTTGCAAACAACGAGAAAAATTAGCAAAAGTGGTCTCGAAAAACCGTTGACGGCGCGCCCAGTTCCTTTTCAAAAATTCGCAAAAAATATGTTTTAACCGTTTTATGGATCAGCCCGTAGGAAAATCGCTCTTCACTTGGAAACTTTTTCCATCGACCCGCCCTAATAGGCAATATGGGTGTCATATGAAAGCTTACTTCACGGAGAATACATTGGTGGTGTTTTTGAGTAGGTATGGCCGGGTCAAGGTCACATTAGGTCAGTGACATATATTTCTCACGTGTCACGTCACGTGACCTTAGGTCAACTTTAGACCTTTCGACCTTTCGAGGTCAACATACATATGTTTCGATGCGGATCGACGAGAGGATCACGATGGTGCTATTAGTTTGTTCCTAGCTGGGATACCTTGAAAGTTATTCGAGAAAAACTTCATATATATATAGGGGAGAGTGGGGAAAGATGCCCAGGGTTTGACTATGTCATATATTATTCGAAAATGACGATCGGAAAGCCAAAACTTGGAGTTTCAACGGAAGCCGACATCATTTTTCTCCAAAAATATCACACTTTCGTGCCTGAAATATGATAACCTTTTTTCCTATCAAGCATTTTCCTGAAGAAGTGAAAGGGGGCATCTTACCCCACAGGGTGGAAAAGACGCCCCCTGGCGCTGGGTAAGATGCCCCCTGCACTAAAAGTGACATAAATAGGCACGTGAATCGCCTGAACGAATCAGTAGTCCCTTCGAGCCTGCAGTAGACACCAAACGTCATCGTAAGGGCCCTCAAAAGTAGTCGTAAGGGGCTTCAGAGGTCATCGTTAGGGCCATCATAGTCCAGCGTGGCCAAGCAAGCCTCCGTGGTGGCGTTCGGAGACCACTGTGGGGCGCTTATAGGTCTTCATGATGCTTGAGGGCCCTCGAGCCCATCGTGGGGACCTCAGATGCCAGCGCGGCCCGTGGAGCCAACGTGGGAGCCCTCAAAGGATGTCGTGAGGGGCCATAGAACCAATAATGGGGCCCACAGAGGCCGTCGTGAGGGCTCTCAGAGTCAGATGCCGCCCAAAAAGTCGCTGTGTGGGCCGAGAGACCGGCATGGGGAGCACCCGACCGTACCGGACTCTCAATAGTCCCAGATCGGCTTTTGTCTCTCATCACAAGTATGTAATACATGATTTGACGGGCTGCTTGAAGGACAGCCTACGGATTTAGGGGGGGGGGGGGCGTCTTTCCCCATCAGGACAGGGGGCATCTTACCCCAAGGTACCGAAGTAACATTAAATCAGCACAATTTGTTAGCCATAAAACTACACCCTGAAGCAAACTGTTTGGGACACAGTACACGCATGTTAATGTATCACGACTATAGCAAGGGACGCAAAAATTATCTACCTTTTTTGACGGGACGGTTAGTGACTAAGAAGAGCTCTAATAGCCGTTTTCACGACGGGCTGTCCGGTGAGTGCACCTAATTTGACCAAATATGCACCTAATCTCTCTTAATACAGCAAATATCTTTATTTAATGAATTTATTTCAGTGTTTTAACCGATGATGCTCTCTGATAATATGACAAAGGAGGTATATAAGCAATTAGTACAACCCTAGCTGATAGCTACTAAGAGACACACTGAACCTAATTTGACCAAATATGCACCTAATCTACACCAGAGGCCTGTTTCACTAACAAATAAAACTTGTATTTACAAAGAAAAAGCTTGAGTTTACAAGAAATAATTACCAACATTTGAGATTTGGATTTCACGAAACCTTTGAACATGAATTTTGAGTTTAAAATTTGCAAACTTTTTTACAAGAAAAGGCTTGCTAGAAAACATGGGAATCGCAAACTTTCTGTTTCACGAAGACCAGAAACTTGAAAGAAAACATCGTAATTGCAAACCTGATATTCCAGTGGTCCTGACGTTCGGAATTTTGATGCTTTTTGTGCAATAATGCAAAAAAGTCATATATTTAGAACAACTGTGCTTTGTTGAGTCGTTTCATGCTCAATTTTTACTTAGCACACACCCTAAGAAGCAAAATAATCGGTATTAAAATATCGTCATGTTTTGTCATTCGCGCGCCAAAATTGCATTCAACAGTCTTCTGCTGTCAAATGTTTTGCGTGTTTTTTTCTTTCAATAATAGGACAATGTGAACTATCATTTATATCTTTTTCCAAAACAGCATCATTATTTATAATTTGATTAGGCAGCTTTTGACATGAATACTAGACAATATTTGATACAAAGAAGCAATATCTTTAACATGCTGTAGTTCTTGACTAAAAACAATTTGTTTGCAAGTTTATTTGCAAACATTTGCTTATCGGAGGTGCCACTGGCGATGAAGCTTAGTGAAATCGGGGCCCTGTTCATGAAGTCTGCGGCCGCTGCGGCCGGCCGCAGGCTCTAAGCTCCGCCCATTTTTGAAACGTCATCACTCACTCGACCGCAGCAGCGTTCCATGAACAGCGTCGGCTGTCGAAATAGTTTCCGACAATTGTTTACAACTGAAGCACACCGGTAGATAATTTGTTTACAAAATCGTCTCCATGACAACACGGCTTGCGCCTATTTGACTTCAGTGCGCCAAGTTCAGTGCGATTAGTTTTCTTGAGGCTCGGCGGTCGCTGGATTGCGGCCGCAGAGATCGCAGCGGCCGCAGCAAGATGACGTCATACATTCGTCATACTTCATGAGCCCCGCCCCTTTTTGTGACGTAACAACCCGGCTGGCCGCAGCGACCGCAGCGGCCGCAGCGACCGCCGGGGTTCATGAACAGGGCCCGGTTTTTACGTAGTTGGAAAAAATACTTATGAATTGTAAACTACAAACACTTGTAAATACAAGTTTTCAGTGGAACAGGCCTCAGATGTGAACCAAATGTGTACCAGATGGCCGTCGTGAAAACGGCTAATATCACCTCACGGCCTCATCATTGAAAAGTCTGAATATCTAGTCCTGAATGGTCCAGATTTGGTGGGTTTTGTCGAAATCCAGCTGCATCACTTATGGATAACGGTAAGTCAGGGTTGCAGCCTGAGGTTGAGCGTCTTCAGCTTCAGGGTAAAATCTTCAGATACCGGGGGATGGCCGATTTAGATGCCGAGTGCCCTGGACCAGATGCCCTGGTGCCGGACCCGTTAAAATTACATCCATTCAGCACTCAGGAGGGACATGTAGGGACAAGACCGCGCCAACCGCGTATCAAGTTCGTGACACTCTGTATACCTATACGTTTTGCGTCAATTCTGTCGAGATGGAGCCAACGCTGAATGGACTTGAGCGACCGTCTCCGTACCTTTCGTATATGCGGAGTTGTAGCCGTGTGTATAAAAGCTGCGATGTCCAGTATTCTCCCCTGGTGGGCAGCTGTTCCGGCAGAGACGATTGATAATGTACCTAAACGTGTAACAATCAAATTTTCGTAAATTGGAAGAGTATTCTTTTCTGATCAATATCCACCCATAGTATTTCCAAAAAGCCACCAAGAGCTCTTAGAAACAGTACAATCATTGTATCGAGCGCATGTTTACCCACGAAACCACGCCCGGTGCTCGGCACCCGACGGCCGCTGGGGCTCAGTGACCTGAACTCGGCGGCGCTACCCGGAGAACGCAGTGTCCCCTCACTTGGTGCGCATTGACAGCGATTAACTTTTGTAAGCGGCAGTTACAAATGATGCTTACCTATACATCGTCGCTAGTGCGAGTTTGATGTCAGGCATTTTGCAAAATGTCTGGGAAAATATTTCAGGCAGTTTGCAGAATGCCTGGTGGGTCAGGCAGTTTGCAAACTGCCTGGGCATTTTGCAAAATGCCTGGCCGGTCAGACATTTTGCAAACTGCCTAGGCATTTTGCAAAATGCCCGAGTTTTCACTTTGCCTGTAACATATATATATATATATATATATATATATATATATATATATATATATATATATATATATATATATATATATATATATATATATATATATATATATATATATATATATATATATATATATATATATATATATATATATATATATATATATATATATATATATATATATATATATATATATATATATATATATATATATATATATATATATATATATATATATATATATATATATATATATATATATATATATATATATATATATATATATATATATATATATATATATATATATATATATATATATATACATATATATACATATATATATATATATATATTGGTATATTTTGGCAGAATATCTTCTTTGATACATGTTTCATTGTAGACCAAGGAGTTGTGAGCTTTAGCAAGCTTTCGGTTGGTTCTTTCTATAGTGCGAATCAGTTTTTTGGTACCAGACGGAAGACCAAATATTAGTTGTCCAAAATTGCTCATTAATGAGTCACACAATCGTTAAAATCGTTAAAAATAAGTGACGTTTCGGTTTATTGTCTCTAAACCATTATCAAACAAGTCGTTCACGAATCGAAAAACACAGTACCAGATGCAGTTGTTTACATAATACATGACAAAATGTCTCGTGAATAGGGGTAAGACCACTTCTTTTAGACATATACACAAAAATACCTATCACCTAAGAAGGAATTGCGCAACGTACGGGTGACTAGACTAGTCACATACAAGGCTAATCACACGGACACATCGTTCTTGACGTCCGGATTAGCGCCACAGGCCTAGTGTGACACATGAGTTGACCTGTTTGTTGAGTGTTGGTGTGTGCTGTCTAATGAGTAAGGCTTCAGCAATGAAGAGTCTATATTTGTTGTGTTCTGTTTTGATGATGTCTGTGTTTTCTGTGAGATGTTTTCTGGTGAGTGTTGTGTGGTGTTCTTGGTTCATGTGCTGTTTGGGGGCCCCATCCCTCAAGTGCATGGTGAGGCGTCGCGAAAGTGACGTAGTTGTAGCACCGATGTAGCTTATATCTCGAAGCCTACAATCTTCGAAAGGACAAGAAAAACGATAAACTACATTGATGCACTTCAACTTGTCATTTTTGCTGTGTGTGTTGTTTCGTATGAGCAGGTCTTTTGTCTTACTATTCCTGTAGTAAATGACCAATAGTAAACGGTCATTCTCGTCAACGCATTTTACATGGCCATATATGATGTCTCTAATAACTCGCTCGTCTATTTTATATGCAGTTGACATCTGGTTGCGGTAGAAAATTCTGGTATTCACAAAAGAGTATCGCAAGAATTTGGTGGTCTACCAAATCGAATGTAAACGTAAAGTTGTCCAAACACTCAAAGATGAACTCCAAAAACTTCACGATGAACTATCAGCCTGCCAGATCGATGACATCAAGAGGCAGCAGATAGAACGTGAACTAGAGTCCAGCTTCGACAATGCTGAGCACAGCAACAAGATCAAGATAATCAAGAAGCTGTCCAAGTTATATGGGGGTGATATCACCTTACCTGAGAGTAAAGATGGCTACATCAACTTGTCCTCCATCGAGTTAACCGAGAACCAAAAACAGATCTTGAACTTGGGCCTCAACTGCCACTATCAAAACAAATATGACTTACTCGACAAAAAGGCAGAACTGGAAGTTCTGTATCAGGATCTACTCAAACTCCAGAAAGAAAAGAAGATTTTAGTCGACCCAAACCTCAAAGACAGTCTGGTCGGGGAAAGCGTCAAGATACGAGGCAGGTACAAGAGTAAGATACTCTCAAGATCCCTCTTTCAGGCAGCTAAAGAGCTCAGAGAAGATGACAGAATAGTAGTGAGAAGAGCTGACAAGTCAGCCGTCATAGTCATCATCGACAAGAACGAGTATCTCGAGAAGATGAACGCGATCCTCTCTGACGATACAAAGTTTGAAAAGATATCGAAGGACCCGACCGATACTTTGAAAGCCAAGGTGAATAGACTGATAACGAGTGCCAATGCCGTGGTGGGATCCGTACATTTCACTAAAATAGTTGGTGAGTACGCGCCAGGCTATGCCTATGGAAACATCAAAACTCACAAAACTGACAATCCCTTGAGACCAATAATATCACAGGTACCAACACCCACGTACATGCTAGCCAAACGCCTGAACACCCTGCTACAGCCTTACCTGCCAACTGGACACAACCTCAGATCTACAGAGGAGTTTATCGACCTCCTTAGAGGCAGACAGCCCTCAGGCATACTGGCTTCCATAGATGTAGAAAGCCTTTTCACTAATGTCCCAGTTGAGGAGACTATTAGTATCATCCTTGACAAGGTCTACAACAGCTCGACACTACCTCCCCTTCAACTATCTAGGGAGATTCTTGAAAAGTTACTCCGGGCCTGCACAACTGAGTCCCCATTTCGTGGCCCCGATGGCCAGCTGTATCGGCAAAAGGATGGGATTGCAATGGGTTCACCGTTAGGGCCTCTATTTGCCAATTTTTATATGTGTGAAGTAGAGGGAAAACTTTTAGAAGACGCGGACGTAGCCCCCAATATCTATTGTCGATACGTAGACGACATTTTTGTAGACGTCAGAAACGAGGAGCATCTTCATGCAATAATATCTAAGTTAGAATCGAGCTCCATTCTAAAATTTACTTTTGAACTGAGTGTCGAGAGTAAACTTCCTTTTCTGGATGTGATGGTCAAAACCCAAACAAACACTTTCATCACGTCAGTGCATCGCAAAGCTACTGACGCTGGAAAATGTTTGAATGGGATCAGTGAGTGTCCTTCCAGATACAAAAAGAGTGTTATCCGTGCTTTTATACGAAGAGCGGTAAAAGTATGTTCGTCATGGGATTTGTTACATGTAGAATTCACTAGGATTAAGCAGATATTAGTTAACAATGGATATTCAAACCAAGAGATAGATGACGAAATCAGAACTTACCTGGACAAGGAGATCGAAAAAGGTAACATGACAAACGGGACAGATGAGACGAACGGTGCAAACGGGACAAATGAGAGTAATGGGACAAACGGGACGGACGACACAAACGGGACAAACGGGACGAACAGCGGTAGAAAAATTTTCTACCGCAACCAGATGTCAACTGCATATAAAATAGACGAGCGAGTTATTAGAGACATCATATATGGCCATGTAAAATGCGTTGACGAGAATGACCGTTTACTATTGGTCATTTACTACAGGAATAGTAAGACAAAAGACCTGCTCATACGAAACAACACACACAGCAAAAATGACAAGTTGAAGTGCATCAATGTAGTTTATCGTTTTTCTTGTCCTTTCGAAGATTGTAGGCTTCGAGATATAAGCTACATCGGTGCTACAACTACGTCACTTTCGCGACGCCTCACCATGCACTTGAGGGATGGGGCCCCCAAACAGCACATGAACCAAGAACACCACACAACACTCACCAGAAAACATCTCACAGAAAACACAGACATCATCAAAACAGAACACAACAAATATAGACTCTTCATTGCTGAAGCCTTACTCATTAGACAGCACACACCAACACTCAACAAACAGGTCAACTCATGTGTCACACTAGGCCTGTGGCGCTAATCCGGACGTCAAGAACGATGTGTCCGTGTGATTAGCCTTGTATGTGACTAGTCTAGTCACCCGTACGTTGCGCAATTCCTTCTTAGGTGATAGGTATTTTTGTGTATATGTCTAAAAGAAGTGGTCTTACCCCTATTCACGAGACATTTTGTCATGTATTATGTAAACAACTGCATCTGGTACTGTGTTTTTCGATTCGTGAACGACTTGTTTGATAATGGTTTAGAGACAATAAACCGAAACGTCACTTATTTTTAACGATTTTAACGATTGTGTGACTCATTAATGAGCAATTTTGGACAACTAATATTTGGTCTTCCGTCTGGTACCAAAAAACTGATTCGCACTATAGAAAGAACCAACCGAAAGCTTGCTAAAGCTCACAACTCCTTGGTCTACAATGAAACATATATATATATATATATATATATATATATATATATATATATATATATATATATATATATATATATATATATATATATATATATATATATATATATATATATATATATATATATATATATATATATATATATATAAGAAAAAGCTTCAGACGTTTCGATAAGTATTATTATCTTCGTCAGAATAAATGGCCTCATCGTTTCGCCCAGGGGTAGCCAAAGTTCAGTGGCAACTCTGGCTGTGACGTCAGCATTGCGACACCGAGCCGGCGCTAGCATTGTACGCTACGGGTAAATAGGTGTTTTTCGGGTCGCGATAACACGTGATATTGAGGTCTCAGTGAGCTGATATGCATATTAATATCATGGCAGGGATGTCCTCTTTGCATTTCTGGGGTCCATTTGTCGATATCAACTTTATTTTTTCGTCAGTGCGCCTTCAACCGACACCTTGTAAATTCAGCAATAAGGGTCATTTTGCCAAAATAGCTGTTAAGCTACATGGAATATAGCCCTTATTGAAAATGTAATGTTGATGCGGTGCAGTAAATAATTGTTTTTTTTCACTTTAGTGGTTTTCAGTCCTCATATAACCACTCACTAGTTGAACAGCATATGCTAGAAAGTTAATATTAGCGTGCACACACCGAAATTGCCGACATGGCAGCACGAACGGCCGGCCGACGGCCGCAACCGCCAGGTAAGTGGTAGGTACACTCGGGGGCAGATTGATGTTCCACCACTCCCTACCCATTGGGCCCCCATGGCTCAGCACTGGCTGCTGCCAGTGTTGCCTGCCCTCAGCACTGCTCAGCACTGCCTGCCAGTGCCAGTGCTGCCAGTGCTGCCACTGGCAGCAGCCAGTGCTGAGCCATGGGAGCCCGATGGGCAGGGAGTGGTGGAACATCAATCTGCCCTCGAGTGTACTCCTCGGCACTAGATTTGGAGTCAATGACTGAACCCAGGGATGCGGGGCTGTGAGCACCTCAGTCGGTTCCGGCTCCCAGTAAGGATTTCGGCTCCGGGTAAACTGTAAAAACGGCTCCGGCTCCGGGCAAAATCTAGCGGTTCCGGCTCCGGAAGTGTATGTGGGAGGCATTTGGGCCTCGTCTGACACGGCTGCAATACTTTCTGCCTTCTGGTCTCTATAAATAGATGCCACATGATGCCACGTGTCAATCCCGATGGCTAATTTATCTACCTATATGTATCTCTATTCGAGCCGGAGCCGACTTCTTTTTTGGTCGGCTCCCGCTCCGGACAAAATGCTACAGCTGTGCAGCGGCTTTGGATCCGGGCAAAATGCACCGGCTCAGCATCCCTGCTATGTAAGTTTGAATAAGTCCCACTCCGATTTCCCCGTGTCAATTACGACTGCGATGTGCTGGAGTCGACTACGACGCCGGGTTCGGACACAGGCGTCCGCAGTCCGACACAGAAGGTTGGGGCCAAGGTGTACTACCTACCTCCATAAGAAAATTCCGCTTTCGGTCTACTTTTCGAAAAGGGACAAACATTTCTTTAAAAATGGCAACCATATAAAGCATTGATCATGAAGTGTGACGTGCCATAACAACGATCCGGCCGATGAGTAAAACACATGTATAAAACACAGAGTAGGTACGGATTTCTACCAGTGTTTATTCAGTTCTGTGCTGGCAATCGGTGGGTGGCTTCACGACAATCCTACGTATACACACACGTAGGGTGCAACCGGTCAGTATCATGCTAACACGCCAATGGCACGAAACTAACTAGGTGGGGTGTCTAACACTTTGCAGAAGCACTCACGCACACACGCACTAGCATGTCTAACACCTGGTAGTGGTACGAACAATCTAACTTCAATGTTATTTTAAATTCAAAAGTGCTGAACTTAACATGCAAACACACAGTAAACTCACTTCGTCCGGGAGACTGGGAGTCAATAATATCGATACAACCAACAAGCACAAACATTGTTATAACATTGGAGCAACTGTCTCCGAATGCAGGAACACCCGATCAGTCATCAGACTCAGCAGCAGAAAACAAATACAGCCACATATAGGAAACACCTGATCACAGCCTCCGTACTCTGTTGCACTGTAATTCGCGGCAGCGGGCGGCGCATCATCGGACCCTCATAATGTCTCCATAACATCTCCTCAGCCGGAGAATTGTTTCTTCTTCCGCGCCTCCCGCTTCTCCATGGCTTCGCGACGAAGCTCGCGGTTTATGCATGCCATCCGGATGAAGGTGCGGAGGCGCACGAAGCGGCGGATCACTCTAGGATCGAAGTCGGGCTGCTCAGCACATAGCAGCCGAGTCAGCGACCCGATCACGCCCAGCCGGCGGGAGAGGCGGTCCGGCTCCATGTGGTGGTGTCGGCAGAAGGTAGCTTCCATTTGCCGGAAGGCCGACATCCACCGAGCCGTGGGGACGTTCAGTCCACCACGGCTGATGAGACGGGTCCACATTGTTTCGACAGGCACTTCCTCCTCGGCGAATGCCGATGGGACCCCCAGATTTGGGTCCACCTTACGACACTTGGCTGCCACGTACCCTGCAGCGTGGGCCATACCATACATCTCCGCAGAGAAGCCGGTCTGCGGGTCCACCCGTGATGGCGTCGTCACTCGGTTTGACGCCGATCTCGACTTGTAGTGGTGCTTCACCTCCACAAACAGAGACTGCATGTCCGAGAGGTCTGCAGAGTCATCGTCCCCTTCCGTACTCCTCTCCCCTCTCTCTGAGCTCCGCGCTTCCGATCTCGACTTTGAGCCCTGGTTATCCTCCACAAACAGCGACTGCATGTCTGAGAGGTCTGCAGACACCTGGTCCTCTTCCACGCTCCTCTCCTCTGCGAAGTCGGTGTCGTCGATCGCTCCATCACCGCTTCCTTCTTCGTCTCCCACTGCTGCTGCCGGTCGAGTCTGGCGTGATGCTTTCAGTCCTCGAGCCTGGCGCGAGACCTTTGGGTTCAGACCCAGCTTCATCACGTGCATAAGCATCAGGTTCCTGACACGGGATTTCGCTTCGCTAGGACTCGGATTAAAATTGGCTCCACCCTTGCCACGAACCATACCGAAGAACGATTCCACGGCGTCCTGATTTACTCGGCCAGTCAGTACGTAGGTACTGGGACCCAGACGATCGACCATGTCAGCGACGAGCCCTCGCATGGAACGGATTGTCACTAAGAAGCCCTTCTGGAAGGGCATGAGCGAGCTGCGCTGTCCTACCGTCATGTTGCGGATGGCTGTCTCCAGGTCGGTAAGGACCTGGAATGCCTCAACTGACGCGCTGCCGAGTCCGCGCCGCAGACGGTTGCTGTCACACGGCGACTGCCCGTTCAGGACATCGAACCCGTCGTTGCAGAGCCGAATGAAGTCAGCTGCCTCCTTCTCCTGAGGAATGAATCTCTCGATGGCTTTGGCGGTGGATCGGCTGAGCAGCTGGGCGGCGGGTCGGACTTTCTGGCGCGCTTGGCCATGCACCTGTGAAAGGAAACAGCATTAGACATTGCTACTTCCGAAATCAGCCACAACATTATTCCATATCGTTTTTACATAAACAGTAGAACCAATAGGATCTGTTTACGAATAGAAAATGATACGTCCTTGATATACTCAGTGGCGCAGGCAGCAGGGGTGACAGGGGTAACATGTCATCGCATTTCTGATCACGGGGGTCCAATTTCGTGCTAAAACGCGCCTTTTTTATCATATTTTATGGTTCAAAGTGCAATTTTAAGGGTTCTCCGAGAATAAAGTGGCCAAAAACAATGAGTTTTCATTTTTGGGAGGGGTCCACTCCGCTAGGGGGCCAATTCATGACACATGTCACCCTCACCACCAAAGTTCAGGCTGCGCCACTGGATATAATTTCCAAAACATATCGTTAAAGGCGCGTGTCACGTGTCGTTACACCCCTCCATGAATGGAATTGGATATCTATAGCAGTGGAGCTCTGGGCAGAAATGAGTATGGTACTCAACGAAGACGACCGCTTTCCAAACACATAAGCATGTTGTGAAATACGTCCAGGGGCCGTAGTAGAGGACCATGAATCTATCCGGCCCAACAGTCAACATGTTACGAGCGGGGTAACAACTCGGCGCGGTTCAAAGCCCTGTGGATACGTTAGAAGCAGGGATACGGAGCCGTTTACATCTGAGTCAGATTCGGCTCCAAATAGGCATTCCGGCTCCAGCTCCGGCACTGATTAAAATGACCAGGACCATGCAAGTTGCATTGTAAGCGAGGCTGGCCGGCCACACCGAGCCTCGGGGCCGCCACCGTATCACCCGTCACGGGCTGCCGTGGGAAGTTCTGATAACCTAGCGCGAACTTTTCTGTTTAGGCATTTCATAGGTGTGTACAGTCTGTCTTAAAAGTACCGCGCAAAGTGACGGCGGATCCATCAAGCCTGACCGAGGAAGGGCCTGCTAAAATTGAGTCACCGAAGCAATTGACATCCTCGTCCATTCCCAAGTCAATTGGTTCGGTGACTTTCAAATTATAGCAAGCCCTACCTCGGACAGGCTTGATGGATCCACCGTCACTTTGCGCGGTACTTTTAAGACAGACTGTACTATGTAGTATAAGTTATAACAGTGGTTTTATCGCTTGTTAAATGTAAGCCGTTTATTAGCTTTTTAAGTTTTTAGTTGTTAACATACCTCGAGGTGAGTGTCGACGTTTAGCTTCGGCAAGATCCTGTAGTCTCGTCCTTCGTCTATGGCAAGAACTTGCGCCAGCAGCTCTTTGTCAACCAGTCCTCCGTTGGGAAGAGTGATGCCGTCATCAAGCACATGATTGCGCAACAGCTTGAGCAGGTGCGGCGTGTCCGCGAAGACCCATATTTTGCTGAAAAGAGGGACATCATGTTGTTAGGTAGGTACACCACCCGTCAGACGCCGCGGTAGGCTAGACGACATTATGAGCGAGCCAACCGGAACCATTGGGGCGACGGTGACGCTTCATGACGCTTGCTGACGGGCTGACTGCTGCTGACTACTCTCAGGATCAGGACTCAAGAGTAGGCTCTAGATATTATGATCAGGGCCGGAACAGTTCGTGAACTGAACTTTGCAAACTGTGAACTGAACTGAACTGAATTATTTTTTAACTGAATTAACTGAATTAACTGAAACTGAATGAATTTTAGCTCTTTCGGGGAACAGATTGAACTGAACTGAACTTTCAAAGCGCTTCTGAGGCAGTGAATTGAACTGAACTGAACTGAAGCCAAAGTCAAATGAACTTTGAACTGTAAATTACCAAAAGTTCACGAACTATTCCGGCCCTGATAAATTATGATGTATGTAATCAATATTTTTTCGAAAGTTAAGCCATCCCTTCAAGAGTGCATAATCATCGGTTCACTTTTACCAGTTATCCTTTCAATACGTTATCAGTTCTTACCGCGAAGGGTCCACTGGGTTGGGCAGGTGCGTTGCGCCGTCACAGTCGATCTCCAACTCCGTCCAGAGTCCTCTGTTTGATCCTCCAAGATCCGAGACTGCAGCCACGACGTTGCCGCCGCCTGCTTCCACCATGATGATGAGTTCTTCCAACAGGTCTTTCGTCATCGGCGCATCAAAGTCATAGTAGAGGGGGAGCCGCCACTTCCCGAACAACGATCTTACTATGACCTGTTGCATGTACGCGTTGGGGCCCATCACTTGATCCGCGGTGTTGTCGTACGAGACTATACCGCTGACCTGAAACAACCGCCAGTTTTACCCTGTCAATACACTTCTCAGCTAGGTACTCTGTGTATGCTGGTGTCCGGGTATCAACGCTATGACGCATAATCTACGCGATATGGCTCTTACGCGTATGCGGAACAGATCTTTAATTACACATATAATATGGTAGAACATCAAATTACATAGTAGTGCCTTGAACTGAACTACCAACACGTACACGACATCAACTGATTTAAATCTGGTGCATTGTACCATATAACGAATGTACGGTGATATCCAAAGATAACTATTACTATATCAAAATATTTGACTATGGGTTTTGCTATATAATTTTTAGGCGGTTGTGCCCCGCAGCTGATTGCGGTCTCCACAGCGAAAGTGACGTAACACTTGCCTTGCGTATAAGCTTAAGCATCATCGTACCTTCATTTCGTCGAACATGAGAATGCAGGCACGATCCATGTCAGGCTTGCCGTCCAGCAGCTGCGTCAGCATGCGAGTGGCACAGGTAGCGTCGCCCGGCTTCACAACGAAGTTCTTCATCCATGACTGCAGCGTAGAACGCCCCGGCAAAGGAAAGCCAATGTTGCGCAGATACTCATACTGCTTTATGGACAAGCGTGTCCGAATGTCCAGGGCTCTGAGGACACTTTCTTCATCCCACGGGCACGGACGGTTGTCATGCAGCAGGAAGTCGATCTGTAAAACAAGCGATGCAACAAATGAAAACTTCTGGTTCATACTTTAGAAGGAAAATGTTTTAATCAGCCCGCGGACAAGGCGGTTTAACCAAATGGTCAAGACGATGCGATCTAATCACAGCGTACAAAGGAGTCAGGAGGGATACGGTACCTACCTATAGCTATATGCAGCCCGATGATATAGACCAGCACTTGATACTATATGTTTTAGCCTTTATGGAAAGCATCAATCTTCTTGTTAATGCCTTTGCCTGAACGAGCAAACATTACATGGTCACATGACCTGAACTACATATTTTTTTACTTTAGACTACATACCTAAATTTGACTTTGATCCTGCAGCTCCGAGCCACCGGGGAACAGCATTTTCTATCAGCTATGAAAAGAAATGCTAGGAGGTCATTGGAAAAGGGAAATGGGATATAGGGAAGAAGGTACCTGCTGATCAGTGAAAATGCCCTGGAGTTTGATCCGGTAGTTTTCTGCCTCTCCTGCTTTCTTCCTTGCCTCTTCCGATTGCAGCTTCAGAGCCTTCTCCAACTCCTCTATCTTTCTTTGGAGCGCCATGGCCTCCTCAGGAGAGATGACAGGTGGGCCAGAGGATGGGCCAGGCACAGGACTGGACATGAGGAAAGGAAGCAGACATGGTTATAGAGATACCTGTTGGAATATGATAGAGGTGACATGATTTTATTTCCAGCCACTATGAGGCAAGAATTAGTTAATATCCTATATAAAACTGATACCAGAAAATCAGATGAAAGGATTAATGTCAAAGGGAAGACAAGGACACATTTATTATGCTAACTCCATTTGATATGGTGATGATAAAAGTAGTGCATTTTCATTGTTTGATTAATTGTTAGTCACCTAGACTAGCAGTACAGTAGGTATACTCTATCTGTTGACTGTCACCCACTAAAATGTTATAATTAGCATTCAATGTTTCTGATGATTATGCAAGAGAGTAGGTATTTTACCTTTCCGGTTCAGCAGAATAGTCTTCAGACAGAGCCTGGTCGATGGCCTCTTCTCTCCTCCTCTTCTGTGCTAGAGTGCCACTTTGCCGCAAGGTGGACGCTGGTGTCTTTGGAATTTCTTTTGACGGGACTGCCGATAGCTTCAGTTTTCTCTTCATATTTTGAATGGGATCGACATCTGGATGTAGTAGTTCAAACTGTAGGTCGCGTTCATAGTCATCTGAAGTGAAGTGTTTTGAACAGACAAAGCTCTTTTGGGGGTTGAGCAAATTTTCTCGTTTGCAGGCTTGAACCCACTTCACAGCTCTTTCAGCATCTCTTGGGATTCTGTGAAGGATCACATTTGAATCTTGTTCTTTCCTTCGGTTACCGCTGGTACATTCTGGTACCAAACAGTAACCCATCTTGATTTTGCTTGTGCACTAGCCAGGCCAATTATTAGATGCACTTTTCTGGAAGAAGGAAAGAGGAAAAGATCATGTTAACATGATCGTGATAACGTCAAATTTAATACAGTAATGAGCCAGTCTGCAATACATGGCAGGTTTCGTCAAGATCTTGTCGAGGCAGACATCATGGATTGGGGCAGAAATTGGGGAAGGTTTGAGGAATATTGGGGCAGAAACTGGAAAACCTCGGGCAGAAGTTGAAAACTGGAACAGAAATGCTTTCCTCAGCTTCCCACCACCTCCCAAATCATTATAGCATTAGATCATTCTCATTATTAGGGCAGGAATTGCGCTGCCCCAGGTCTAAGCATTCTGATTTGGAGCAGAATTTTGTCTGCCCCGAAAATCTCATTTAGCGCATTGCCACATTTTGCAGACTGGGTAATGAGGTCTTAAATCATACTGGCAGGATTTCATCATCCCTGAACAGAACATATACTATATAGGTAGTCAAGCTACCTATCTGTCATACTTTGAAGCATGAATCTTGTTAATGTAACCAGTGCGGGACATGATATATCATTTGAAAATTTAGGTTTTAGGTAGGTACCAGCCCATACTTATTAACTAGGTGATTTTTTCCTGGAAAATATTGCTATAACTTGTAGGAAAATCGTGGTTACAATGAAAGGACGGTTTCGATGGTTAGGACCTACAATTTGACAAAACTATCACTTTCCATGCAAACAATCAATGCCTAAGGACAAGTTAGAGTTTTTCCATAACATAGTTACAATCAAACAAGATGCAAATTCGTAAATACAGTCAGGAGCAGCCCAAACCGTTAGGCACCTAGCTCTTTTGCCATTCCAATTTGAATTCATTGACATTTTAAAACTTTGTTTGGAAACCACAAATGTATCAACAGCGCAGGTTACGCTTACATCTGGCATAGCTGGCTTATTTCATTAGTATCATTTCAATCCAATACCAGATTACACATATTTGCATATATTTGTTCCTTGAATCTTCAAAATATGCTGTGAAAATGTTATAAAATTTAACTTAATACTTTATTAATCATAAATAGGAAGACAAGAATCTTTGGTAAGGCAGAACAGGTTTTGCCTAGTTTAAAACTAGATTTTTTATGGTATATATACCAGAATCTAGTGTCGCAATGCTGACGTCACCCCCGACTAACCTGTATATTTAGGGCCTTGGTTTCGCCGCACAACACAACACATACGTGGCGCACATATCAACATGAGCGTGATAAACATATTCGTGCACGTCCAATAAAATGTACGCATTAAAACAGAACAGGAAATTCAGACAATATACGTACTACGCGGTCTCCTACCAAACGAAAACGACTCAAATTTACACACGATGACATACACGCCTATTCCATAATCACCAGATCCCTCCGGCCGCGTTGCGGTTCCAAATTTTGTGAAGACATTTTAATTTAAGATTTTGTGGTAGGCTGTGCCGCCTGACGGCTGTGCCCTGCGGGTCAGTCTAACTCGTCGCCAGCCGACACCCGTTCATCCGTACGCTACGGATGAACGGGTGTCGGCTGGCGACGAGTTAGACTGACCCGCAGGGCACAGCCGTCAGGCGGCACAGCCTACCACAAAATCTTAAATTAAAATGTCTTCACAAAATTTGGAACCGCAACGCGGCCGGAGGGATCTGGTGATTATGGAATAGGCGTGTATGTCATCGTGTGTAAATTTGAGTCGTTTTCGTTTGGTAGGAGACCGCGTAGTACGTATATTGTCTGAATTTCCTGTTCTGTTTTAATGCGTACATTTTATTGGACGTGCACGAATATGTTTATCACGCTCATGTTGATATGTGCGCCACGTATGTGTTGTGTTGTGCGGCGAAACGATGAGGCCATTTATTCTGACGAAGATAATAATACTTATCGAAACGTCTGAAGCTTTTTCTTTTATAATTTTAATGGCCACCTGCTGATTCTCATATATATATATATATATATATATATATATATATATATATATATATATATATATATATATATATATATATATATATATATATATATATATATATATATATATATATATATATATATATATATATATATATATATATATATATATATATATATATATATATATATATATATATATATATATATATATATATATATATATATATATATATATATATATATATATATATATATATATATATATATATATATATATATATATATATATATATATATATATATATATATATATATATATATATATATATATATATATATATATATATATATATATATATATATATATATATATATATACAGGGTGTAACGAAATTATCCGGACATCTATTTTTTAGCCATATCTGCTCGCACAGTTTCTCTTTTAATGTCAGAAGCTGGAAAATTGGATGAATGCATACCTCTGGTATCTGCTCTCAACTCAGCAGTGACCTGACCTTGCGAAATGACTCTTGCTCTGAGTAAGAGTCGAGTCGCCGACGGGTTCATTTGATAGTTTTCGTTTAAGGCAGTGGAGAGAAAGGAGTACAGTCTCTCGTTTCGTAGTACGGCTACGTGTTGGTGGCATGGTGGCATGAGCCAGAAGCTGGTCTGTCAGCAGCTGGACATCAGCAGCAGCCAGTAGCACATCTGCCTGAGGCGTAATAAGCTGGGACTTGGTGGCAGACTCAGCCCGGCCTCGATCGCAAAAGGCGCCCTTTGCCAAGTGGTGAGGAGAGTTGTCAAGATAGCGACAAGGAAACGGCACCAATTAATCCGCATACTGACTCGAATTCTTACCAAGGTAGATAATAAGAGGTCCCACATCATGATTCACCGTTACCCGCCCTTTAGCTTGGTTTTACTGCCCTTCAAACTGGAAAAGACAATGAAATTGACGGGAAAACAACCAGTCCACCACCTTTGGCCTCAGGCCAGGGCGTGTCCACTGGTCGAAGGAAGACACGAATGAGCTGGCCTGGTCGGATGGGAAGCTGTTCGAGCTGCGATGCCCGTTGAACCGTCAAATCGGCCATGTGTGGGCTGCCAGCAACTCGAATATGCCGGCCGTCGCCGGCGTCAAACATCCGGCCAAAATCCAGACCTGGAGCATGTTCAGCTGCTGTGTAATATTCAAGCTGTTCATGACGACACAGAAAACCACTATCAGTGACGAGTATTACCGGCGCAACATCCTGGCTAGCGATTGGTTGGAGCCACTCAACCAGACGGCACAGGATGGCTCGGTTTCTGAACGTGTACCGATACCTGATTCAACCCGCGCAGTCTTAATACGGGGCGGCGCACCACCTTCAAGTCCCTAGCAGAATGAGAAGTGATGCCGAGAGGACCTTTTTGTTCTTCTGGGCTAAAGGGCTATGGCTTGGAAATAGTTCCCATGCAATTCCGTCGATATATTATGGACTATTGTCCATCAGGAGATGAATGAGGGGACACCCGCCACCAGCGCCGCCCAACTGCGGGCACAGGTTAGTAAGGCGCTACTCTATATGAAACCCACTGTGCTGGAAAATCCAGTGGCTGGAATGCTCCAAAAATGTGTACCTGCGCTCTTATGAAAGGTGGCTATATAATAATTCAAAAGGGAAAATATCAGAATGTCTTGCTTCTTAATTACAGCACGAAGAAAGATGTCCGGATAATTTCGTTACACCCTGTATATATATGTAGTGCCGCTATTTTGACTTCCTTTTTGCTCCTGTGACGTCATCTTTGACCTGACCTGAAAATGACCTCAGTAAAAATTATAAACCTTATCCGTGTGTACCCTGTACCGTTTACCGCTTGTCGCTATCTTGCTTTGTTATCGAGATCTCGCTGACGCTCCCGCTCGTAATAATGGACAGGTCATAAAAATGACCTGACCTGAGGTCAACGCAGGGCGATAACCACTTTTTTATTGTCGCATATGAATGACAATTGATAAGGCTTTAATCGTCATCAGACAAAACTTTAACTTTCAGTGGGGAAAATATCAAGGCCACTCTTCGAAAAATAGGTCAAAAGGTCACGTGATCAAAATTTTCAAAAATTGAAAATCCGAGATAGACAAAATGTTTGTTGGTTGATTGTAAGTTTAACCATATAAAGTTTTTATCATAGAAAACCAAAAGTTTCTGAGTTATAGGCCGCCAAACATAGGGCTGCAGCGCGTCCTCCAGGAATTGCCCGAGGCTATTTCTCGGAAACCGTTGTTCGAAGAAAAAAATCCTTGCCACAGCTGGCTTCCCCGCCCATCACAACCCCTTACACCAGTTTTCAACGAAGAATAGAATATGAGGGTGCAAATTTAATTTTTTATTTGTCGATTTGTCGTGGAACGCCCCTAAAGTTGAAAACATGGCAAAATCACCCCCGTTTACGGTATGTGTCTTTGTGTACAGGGTGTCCCAAAAGTAAGGTCATTATTTAAAACTTAAATATCTCGAGAAGTAAGAGTCCGAATCACTTCCAATTTTAACACGTGCAAGGTACATCCATAAAATTATTTTCTTGCATGCTTAAACCATTTTTTATCATAACTACACCGAGCAGTAGGCATAAAACTGAGAAGGTCGAACTTCAACTCTTAGAGAGGGTCCGTCATTAAAACAAAGGGTAAATACCGCCCAGTTTTCGGCCCTAAGCAGAACCTATCAGCTCGCCCTATCTCTGAACTCATGCATAGTTTCGTCTCAACCGGTAAAATGTCAGAAAAAATGTATAATGTACGTACAGGGCATGTACAGGGTGTCCCATAAGTTCGTTCTCACCTTTTATTTGCATGTAAAACATAGTACATTGCGTTTTGATATGTTTATAACCCCTCAATGTGCTCCCCATTTCATAGGCAAACACATGAATACATGCTGCGACATGCCAACCGGCATGTTTGGCAGCATAGCAGGCTTGAAGTTAGCCCAGACGGACTTGGCATGCGCCGTGAGCTCCTCAATGCTGGAACACCGCTTCTCTTCGACGAGCCTCGATTTCAATATTCCCAACACATTTTTATGAAATTTGGATCCCATGAGTTGCCTGGGATGTGATCTTGCCACACACGCCTATCACAGTCTCCTGGCACTGCTTTTATGCTTTGCTTGACCTCTGCACTGATGCACTGTCTTGCTTGAAGATGGGCCTACGACCTCCCGGATGCCATTTTCTACTAAAAAAATGTTGTCATACTTGCGGTTCAAGTTAAGCTAGAAAGCTGAAACTCCTCCTAGATCTTCTTGGAGAAGCATTCTGCGTCCCAAGACTGTTCCTGGAGCATCATTCGCAACGTGATCAGTGTCTGGACGCATATTACCCCACATTACCGTGACCCTGGCCTTTTGCATAGGAATAAAGCTGGATGATACAAAGGCCTTTTCCGTCGCCCATATGGGACCGTTTTGGGGTTTGGACGGGTGTTTTATCTCGAGCACGGACTAGGTAGTCCAGATGACCACATTGATGTCATCGACCCTCCAGTTTTTTTAGCCTCAGGCATAACGAAACACATGTTTGGCCATTTTAAGACGTTTTTGACTGTTTTTAGCCCTCCGGTAAGTAGAGCTTAAGTCACCTTGAGTTAGATACCCCGAAATGATACTCTTAGACAGCTGGTAATACATCCTGGAAAGCCTGTCTACCAACTTTCTAACGCTGAGACCTTTTTGACGGCCATTTTGGCGCCACACAGTTTTGGCCACATGGCTCACTCGTGAAAGCTGACAAAAAAAGAGCATAAACTTGCAGCGATTGACTCCCGACAAATCATCGGCGTCACTTGTTGACTGTGCGTCCAGTTAGCGACAGACATTGGCTACATACTGGATGGCCTCAATCACCCTCAACCGTCGTGAATGGCCCAGTGCAGTCTAAATACCGAGACGTTCCCGTATCAGAGACCTCTATTTTGCGGCGTAAGCCGTCTCCAAAGGAAGTGAACTCTCTGGCAAAAAATATTTTGTCTAGACGAATTAGTTACCGTGGAGCACATTCACAGTTGCCATGGCAACCCCAAAAGCTCAGTTTCAAAATAAATTAAGCGTGGCTTTAAATAAGAGAGCCTCTTAAAGAAAAATTTAGGTGAGAAGGAACTTATGGGACACCCTGTATACTTAGCCACCTGTGCTTCGAGGTCCTGAGGACGACAGCGGGAATCGGGTGAAAATAAATCAAGAGAGGTGGCCGAGAGTCCTCCCAGTGGTTCTTCCGCTCGTCGCAACGCAGCTGTGCCGACACCATCAACCAGCAGTGGTTTCAGCAGGATGGATACTATGCTTGCCCCGTCCTGAAGATTATGCATTGTCTCCGAGAGTGGATGTGAGATCGCGTAATTTTCAGTCAGGGCAACGCCATTGAATGGCCTCCGCGGTCACCTGACGTTACACCTTCATATTTTTATTCTCTGGGTAGGCACAACGGAAAGGTTGTCTTTTAGGACAACCCAACGAGCCGGGAAGAACTAAAGGATGATCCCTCCGAGCAAACATAAGCGGCATCTCACCAGAGAATCGCTCGAGAATAGTGGAGGAAGTAAAACGCAGTCTATTCGTGCACGCGGCCCGAAATGGTAGCCATGTAGAAAAGCAGCAAATGTGGGGCTACGAGCCAATGTATTGACTCATATGTATATCAGAATAAAATTTTATAAAATGCTCTTTCATATGATGTCCTATTTATTTCTATCCATCGCGTATTTTTAGCGGTGTGGCCAAAACAAATGATGACCTTACTTTTGGGACACCCTGTATGTGTCCCATGCTATGCTGCATGGGAAGATAAAAAATTGATGATACAAAATATCAGCATTTCATAAACTGTCACATTCCAGGTAAACCCACCAAAAAAATTCAGTCACATTCCAGGTAAACCCACAAAAAAATTCACACTGCGGGGCCCTTCAGAGCCAGTGCGTGGGCCTAAAAGCCAGAATACCCCCCCCCAAAAAAAAACTGACGTGGGGAACTAAACAGAACCATAGGCGAATCCAGAAACCGCGCAGATGCCGGCCAACGCGTGTCCGTGTTGCCGGCCAACTCGTGTCCGTGTTGCCGTCCAGCTCGTGTCCGTGTTGCCGCCTAATTCGTGTCCGTGTTGCCGTCCAATTCGTGTCCGTGTTGCCGCCTAACTCGTGTCGTGTTGCCGTCCAACTCGTGTCCGTGTTGCCGTCCAACTCGTGTCCGTGTTGCCGCCTAACTCGTGTCCGTGTTGCCGCCTTACTCGTGTGCGTGTTGCCGTCCAACTCGTGTCCGTGTTGCCGTCCAACTCGTGTCCGTGTTGCCATCCAACTCGTGTCCGTGTTGCCGTCCAACTCGTGTCCGTGTTGCCGGCCAACTCGTGTCCGTGTTGCCGCCTAACTCGTGTCCGTGTTGCCGCCTTACTCGTGTGCGTGTTGCCGTCCAACTCGTGTCCGTGTTGCCGTCCAACTCGTGTCCGTGTTGCCGCCTAACTCGTGTCCGTGTTGCCGCCTTACTCGTGTGCGTGTTGCCGTCCAACTCGTGTCCGTGTTGCCGTCCAACTCGTGTCCGTGTTGCCATCCAACTCGTGTCCGTGTTGCCGCCTAACTCGTGTCCGTGTTGCCGCCTTACTCGTGTGCGTGTTGCCGTCCAACTCGTGTCCGTGTTGCCGCCTTACTCGTGTCCGTGTTGCCGTCCAACTCGTGTCCGTGTTGCCGCCTTACTCGTGTCCGTGTTGCCGTCCAACTCGTGTCCGTGTTGCCGTCCAACTCGTGTCCGTGTTGCCATCCAACTCGTGTCCGTGTTGCCGCCTAACTCGTGTCCGTGTTGCCCAGGCTGCCAGCTGGAGGAGGAAGACGAGGACGAGGAAATGACCTAGCCACAGATCAGCGCAGCGCACGGAGGACAGTTAATAGGCATTGGTGTTCTGATTGCTGTCGTTAACCACTTTTGTCCAGTTTTAATACACGGTCAACACCATTCGATTTCACACCAATCCTGCCCACCAGGAAACATGTTTCTTTAAAAGTTCATTGAATATGTATTACATGATCACAAAGCGTACATACTTCTCTGGTAGAACCTAATGCTAAGTGCAGACGGTGACCATACGCGGGGCGGCTCGGCTTGGCTCGCCCCCGGTCTGTGCGCCCAATGGCGCGCGCGGTCGGACCCAGATCGGAGTCTTCGGACGCTCGTCACATGACGAACACCTTCTCCAGCTGCGAGTCCGGGTAGACCTCCTGTGTGCGCGGACAGATGACGCGCCCCTTCATGTCGGCCGCCAGTCCCTGCAGCGCCTGTCAACACACGCACACACAGATCAGCGGGGGCGCACACGTTGGGTTGCGATTTGCACCTGAGAGCGCTCCCCCCGCCATAACGAACGACCTCGCTGCGCCCATGTCTGACCTGACCCGTGACGGTCCCGGGCGGACCGGGAGGGCGGACCGGGGGCCGGGAGGGCGGACCGGGAGCCGGAGGCGAGGGAACATATGTGGCGGACTGGGGATACAAACATCGAGAGAAACGACACGCCTCTTCTAACAATGATCGGGGTTACATGAGCAGAGTAAATGCGTATTACAAACTGACTACAATGGTGAGCGAATAGGAAAATCCGTTCCTGATTACGAGCGAGCGAAGTCTTGCGAAGAATAACATAAATTTCTGAGTATAAGAGGCCGAAGGTCGGCCGGCGGGACGCCTCTGCGAAGCTTACACTAGCTCCGCAACCACGAGACCGATTTACTTTTAGTAATTTGTGTAGAGTAGCTTCATGCCTTCTACCACGTATTAGGCAGTTAGGCTATTCCCGATGTATGTGTGTGGCCCCTTATGGATGTGCCACGTGCAAACAGAGGTGTCAGTTTTGTAACAATTGCAATATCTCGGTAGTTACTGGGCCGGTTGCGCTGATGTGGGTAGGCACCCACAAGGCAAGGTATTGTTACGGAATATCGCGCCGTAACAAGTGCGTTCTGTGACCTGTGCGCTGCCTCCCGGCGCCGTGCGCTGCGTGGCGCGCGTGCGCGGTCGCCCGTACAGTATGTCTAAAAAGAATGTACCGTCGCCACTACGTGGCGCTGGTGTCGCGAGCCGGTAGTTGGCTGAATCCGCACCAGACCACACATTCCCAAGCGCTAGGTGACAGCTGCGCAGCGGCCGGTAGTAGCGTAAGCCCGAACCTTCGTGACACGACCCCGGGGGGGGGGAGAGGGAGGGGAGCGGGCGGGGCAGCGCGTGTACTGAGGGGTGCTCCGGCAAGCTGGCAGTTGTCGCGGCCAAAGGTCAAGGGGTCACACACCAAGCGAACGGACGCTGATGTGGGTTCGTGGGGATCGTGAACTTGTGTGTGGTAGGTGCGTCTTGCGATGCGCGGGTGATACGCCATGGGTCTAAACTCTAAGCCAAATGATTCAGGGGAGAGCTGAAGAAAAACACCTGGTCAACTACGGCGAATAATGGTGCTGAAAAATGGAAAGTATGGGTCAATGCAAGCCTTCATGACTATAAACAACTTTTCTGAGGACGCAAAGGCCAGCATTGAATAACGATATCCGGATCGAAATTAGCAACGATTTATAACTGCATGCCGAACTAATAGCGCTGTAAAACCCACCTAGTAAATTGTCAAGACGGATTCATACCGACTTGAATTTAACTCTCCCAAAAATTGTTAATTAACTTTCTAACACTGACGTTCTTTATCATATGATAAGTATGGGGTTAACCAAGATTCACATTCAGCATCTTCCGCGCTCAAACAATCACCTGCACCCGTAAGGCTAGAACATTAATGGCCAGGGAAAAACAAAGTCGGGATTTGATTAACCTCGCAAAATGGTCACAGGGGAAGGCGGTTCGGTGGTATTACGTTTGTCATGCTCAGCCGCGCCAAATAGTATAAATCTGCACAGTGTATACAAAAATATATGCATTTTGCCGGGCAAGACCATTGTGAGGCTAGCCTAGGGTTAACTTATAAGATAAACCCTTTTGGCTCAGGAAGTTAGTATCCGTTGCATACTCGTATTATCGTTTTTGGCAGCACATTTTAAACTTGTTTTTGACCTCCCTGACTCCAAAATGGCCAGCCCCTCTTCTCAGGCCCGATGCCCCTGTTTTTTTTTTTATCTGTGGGGTTTGATGAAATCGCAGGTGCTAGCCATTAGCCCAGAGAGTCTCCCGAACGTGATGAAGACGAGTTGGAAGGTCGCACGTAGAATTAACCCGATTTGTGCGCTGAAATCATCTCGGAGGTTGCGCGGTACACATTCTCTAAATTCTGCGAAAAAGAGGTTACTCAGAACACGTGCTGTGGGGGACGCCCAGGAGCGAGAAAGAGTGTGAATGACACCAGGTTTAAAACTTCCAGAAAAAGTGATTCAAATGCACTAATTCATTTTGAGATATTGCTACTCGCTTTGATGTCACGGGCTGTTAAAATCAGAACATATTTTTCTTTCCACCCTGTATACCATTCGACACGCCTGAGCTAGACAAACACGATGCTGCTAAAATCGCGGATCTGCGATCATTTTTAGCGAAGTTATTTACCAAAAACCGAACCTGTGACTTGGACCACTTGGCCTGACCTCAGAAGTCATCGGCTGACCCTAGTCCTTAAAATCGGAGACCAATCGCTGCATTTCGTAACGACGGACACGATCGTTTCTTTCGTGAGGCTCTAGCTCAATTAGGGGCGAATCGGCGAAGGGGGTTGTTCCCTCACTTCCAACCCCCCAACGCCCCCTCGGTATTCAGAAAACTTGAAGGTCCGGTGAGGGTTAAAACGTTGCTCCTGAACGAGGAAGAAATGCACTGAAAACAAATCGACACAGTGAGGGCATGTTCTCTACTGGTAACACATCAGTCATGTGTTAATCGCACCCAAAACACAATAATGCTGAGTATTTTCACGCTGGGCGGGACCTTCGACACGTTTGATAACACATAAAACAGGAAAATGACACAGCTTTCTCGTGCCAAGCACGCTGGACGAATGTAATGCATCAGTGTATCGAAATCATGTGTTGTCGGCAGAGCTGGGCAAGTGCGTTCCTTTAGTGCGTTCCTGCGTTCTTGCGTACGTACGCACCGCCTTTTTAGGAACGCAAGAACGCAGGAACGCAAAGTTTTTCAAAGGAACGCAAGTAAGAGGAACGCACCACCCGAAATTTTGAAGCGTTCCTTATTTTGTGAAGTGCGAACCCTGCTTTACCATGAAAAAAATAAAAAATGTGCCCGAACTAGAATTTGTCCGATGCCAACAAGAACTCAGAACCCCCAGGCCCAGATAGGTAGATGAGTTGTTGGATATTGCTGCCAATGACCTCCGTGTCAAATGCTTGAATCTCGAGACTCGAGTACGTGTGTTTGCCGGTAGAGGCGCCACTTGTCGGTCGAATCGAGGAAGGCTTGTTTAGATTTAGTGGTGATGTTAACTATTCGATTCGGTTTCAGGCATTAAATGTGTAAAGAATATGATAACTTTTAATTAGATACATCTTTCATCTTAATTATTGTTTTTAAGCAGGTCGTATTTTTGTTGAAACCCCTACGGATGATATTGGTAAAACGTATTTCAGATATTCGATTCGGAAAAGAGATGTCGAGTTGCTTTTCGGCCCCGCGTCGCCATTCTGGCTATTCTGTGATCGATTCGCCCCGTGTTTGGTTGGGCCCGCGCCGCGTGGTTCGGCGGTATTTCTTTGTCCACGACTTCGGTTGTGAAGAACACGCCTGTAGTGTTGGACTGGCGCGATTTGCCCACTTTGTCCGCTACAGTGTTGCGTTGCACTGATTTTGGTATTATTTTCTGCTTGGTAGAGCCAGAATACAATACGGGTTAATAGTTTGGGACGCAGGAACGCAGGAACGCTAACGCACCGAGCGAAATCAAATTGAGGAACGCTATTCCAGGAACGCAATAACCGCGGCCGGAGGAACGCAGGAACGCTAACGCACTACCGAAAATCGAGGAACGCGCCCAGCTCTGGTTGTCGGGGATAGTAGACGTGTACCCTTGCACAAATACACCGTGTCATCCACCAGTGAGCGACCTCTGAACCTTAACTTCAGATGGGGATAATAGAGGGCGTTTTTCGAGCACCGACTTTTATGCTGGGTTTTTGTAAAAATTTGCCAAAGTGTTTTGAGAAAGGTCAAAATGCACAATACAGCCGAGGGAGTCGATACATGATAAATTGTTTACAGCAATATGCGCTGATTACATCAAGGGCAAGCTGAAGCATAGCTAATTAACGTCTGCTTGGAGGAAGAAACTCCTCAGTCTACAGGGTGTCCCGAAATTGATGTCCTCTCCCATTGCGTGCAATAACATCAAAACAAAAAATGACCGGTTCATGATTTATTTGTTGATGTATCCACCACGCTTCCGCACACATGCCCGCATGCGCTCCGGCATGCCACACATCAGGTTGTCGAGAGTTTCTCCAGAAATGCTGCTCCAGGCCGATCGGAGGTTCCTGATGAGGGCAGTTTCGGACGACGCTGGTGCCATCTTGTCCATCCTGTCCTGGACGATTGACCACAGGTTCTCGATTGGCGACAGGTCCGGGCTGTTACCTGGCCATTCTCCTTTAGCCCAGAAGCCAGGGAAGTTGGCCCGGCACCACTCCTGGGTCTTGGTGGCGTTGTGAGCCGGGGCACCGTCCTGTTGGAAAATGGCCTGTGACATGTCCGGCAGAAGTTTGGTGGCCGTTGGTGGTCCGTTCTCCTTCCGTCGTCTCATCGCTGATGCCGTCGTTCCCTTCATCACCTCCTCTACGTAGAAGTCCGCTGTCACGGTTTGGCCGCGGGGCACGATGTGAAGGTCTGACAGGCCACGGAAACTCATCATGCCCCACACCAGGACCTTGCCCGGCTGCTTGACGGTCTCGATGACAGGCACTTCTGAGCTGTTCTGAGCCCAAACACGGTCGTTCTGGCGATTGGGAGGATGAAACAGCTCAAAAGGAGACTCGTCGCTGAACAGGACCCGCCTCCAGTCCTGTATGGACCAGTTGATCCGACTTTTAGCGAAGTCCAGCCGTTTTCGTCGCTGTGCTGCCGTCAGCTTGGGCTCCACGCGCGGTTTCAGCGGCTTCAGACGGAGGCACTGCCGCAGATACCGGTGGACAGCTGACTTGGAGGCCGGATGATTTTTTGCACTGAGTTTCCGCGCCAGTTTCCGTGTCGACTGGTGCCGTTTCGTAACGGATTTCGCCACCACGATTTTGGCCACCCGGCTCATCGCTGTCTTCCTCCCTCTTCCCCCGTGGTTCTCCAGTGCCTCTCCCTTGCGGTCGAGGGCCATCCAGCGTCTGAGGGTCCTGGGCTCTATCCTTAGCTCCTTGGCTACCTGTACCTGGGGCGTGCCGCCGTTGACCATGCCGACAGCGCGATAGCGAGTCGACAAAGGGTACTCCTTCGCCATGGCTGATATGCAGTCCGCGCGCCTCGCGACCCTCTCGGTAAATGACCTCTGCCGCCCCGCCGGGTCCTGGGTCGGCTCACCTGGCTAGGTCACGTGACCAACAAACACGTGACCGTGCCCCAGGGTCGGGTCCCGGTAAAGCGCCATTGGTATACCGGTATTGCTCTGAGGAAACGTAACGAACGGGAGAGGACATCAATTTCGGGACACCCTGTATATAGGATATATTTGAAAAATCGGTGGCCGTACATTTATCCCGGATGTCTGGACAACTGTATTGTACAGTAGTCCTCCAATTTGGGGCATCATCACTTGGCGCTCTGATTGAGCCACCTACGTGAAGCGTTCACCCTTCGGCTCTGAAGTGGCCGACCGGGCGCAACTCCAGCTCGTGTATGGAACGGCGGCCTCGTATGGGTCGGCCGGCCGCGTGCTCAGCCCTGACCGCGCCCTGGCCGTATGGGTCGGCCGGCCGGGTGCTCAGCCCTGACCGCACCCGAGCGCCCGATTACACTCGGGGCCCGGCTTTGAAATCAGCCTGTCCAGCCCAAGCCAAAGTCCCTTCAACTGCGCCCCGGTAACTAACTACGTAGTCACCACGTGTTTCCTTCTTTCACTTGCGATTTGTGTTAAATTTAGTAACACATTTACCTTTTATTCTGCAAATGTATTCACACAAGCCTTATGTGTTGAAGACACAATGATATTGTGTTTAAACACAACACGACTGGGTTAACACATTTGTAAATTGACACGTCTGTGACGGGTCAAAAAAATGCATGATGCAGGGTACACAAGAAAGCCTAGTTAACACGCTCTGCCTGTGCGTTTTTAGTCGTTTTTTGTGTCATTTTGTTTTCAGTGTGTAAAAGTCAAAGCTCTATAGACGTCCTGTAAAAGTGGCCAAAATAAATAAATTGGTTAGAGATAAGATGCTTTTTAAACGACTTTCTCATATAAAATCGGGTGCTGGGACCAATCTCATAAACGCTTTAGAATGGACAGGGCGTCACTGGCTAAAGTTTGGGTGCAGAAAACGGCTGTTAAATGCAAAATGGTTTTAATGCATTTCAGTCAATTGTATTGTATATTGACGGTCCCAGTGGCCGAGCTAAGAAAGTTCGGTAGTGTTTTGCATCTTTTACGCCCTAAGAAACTACACCATCTGTTGAAGTGGGCGGCCTTATTTGAATGGGAGGGCGCATTATGCACCAATCGTGTGCTTCCGTTTGTTTTGGACTGCATTTTACCACATCCACTGCTGTGGTAAAATTCAGTGAATACGACAGCATTCCATTTATAAGATTGGGCCAATGGAGTCGCGCCCCGCGAGCTCGGTTTTCCGCTCGGCCGCTACTGGCCGAGGAGGTCGATCTTCGCCTGAGGGCAGGACGGAGGTCAGCGAGGGAGCGCGGGGTCAGCCAGGTATCGCCCAGTGCCGAGCGGATGCCGCTCCCTCCCCTCTCTTCCCCTCTTCTCCCCTCCCCACCTCGGTATAGATGGGGAGGGACCGAACTGCCAATGACATGCGAGCGGTCAAGGCCGCTCGCGCGGCAGCGACCCTGGCGGCCGGGTGCCGCAACTGGGATTCAGCCAAGTTACCGATTCGCCTCCTGTGGGAGAGCCAAACCAGGGGACATACTTTTTAGATATACTGTACAGGGTCACAGGACTGCGGGTGACCTCGGGTCGCGCAGCGCGGCGGCGAGCGGTCGGTGCGAGACCTCGGGTGCCCGAGTCTCGGGTTCCGAGTGGAGCGCGTCTGCCCGCTGCCGTGGCTCGTCGCACCGCCCCGTGCGGAGGTTAACGGACCGGCGCGTTGTATGTGTGTAAGCGCGTGTGCCGGGCGACGGATACGTCTCCAACGGTGGGTCTAGCGGCCTCGGTTGCGGTATTGTTTCGGCTTCGGGTGACCGAACGGCGACAGTAGCATTGCCCATGGGACGGCTGGAAGTCAATCTCTGCGTCTCTTTTGCTGTGTGTAAATAAATGACCAGTCAATTCAATAACTTTAATATTCGAGCACATATACGCCGTAACAGTATTTTCAGGCAGACACGTGCATGGATCCGGGAAAATGGATCTGAGATCCGATCCCATGGATCTAGATCTGGGATCCACTCAGATCATAGATTCAACCCCTCAATTTTGTCGAGAGATCTACTCAGCTCATAGATCTGACCAACCAGTTTTGTCGAGAGATCCACTCAGATCATAGATCCCACTCCCCAATTTTGTCGAGAGATCCACTGGGATCATAGTTCATACTCATCATAGGTGCTCAAAATGCTTTCAGCTTTCCTGCACAAAAAGGTATGAATACCAAAAAATGGTTAGAAACAAACAAAAAATATGATACAAACAAAGGTCATAATAGTAAGAAGCTTGAGTTACATTGTACAGAATAAAAAATATCAGGAGGATTTGACATAAAATGCACATTAGGTATAGGTACAGCCCACCGCTAAAGTAATGTAGGGTTTTACCAATCTCAACGGTTGGCTTTGACTGGCGATTGTTTAATGCGGAGTGATCGAAAAGAAGATGTCAATAGCTGAAGTTGCAGCTGCAAGGGTGACGATACATGTAAGCTACATTCAAAGTTTCATTGTAGTCTGGCTAATCGTTCCTAAGCTTCAGAAGCAGAACATACCCATGACTGAAACCACACATTACTTCTGCTGTGGACTGTACACATACATATTGCGCAGATTGTGTGACATGAAGATTATTCACATGTCAATGCCAACAGGTAAGCTTGCATTAACAGCTAGGTACGGCTCTCGCGAGATTAAGTGGTAGGTTTTGCACTTTTACATTTCCGGTTATATCTCAGAAACTAATCGATCTACGATGAAGCCATTTTACACAATCGTGGCCGGCTTGTGAACCAACAAGTCGATCGCATCTTCAACACTTAAAAGCTTAAAGGGACTAGGTAACCCACCTTTAACATGGGGTTTGAGTTGAGATAGCCAAGTTTGCGGCGAGGTTCAGAAACCACTATCTATCTAGGTTGCAACCCCCGCGGCCTCTTGGTGTTGAAGAAATTCGTTCCCTTCATTTGAAAATGGGCCTTGCGCAAGGCCCTATCTTCAACATGGAGCGACTGTTAGTGTGACGTCACCTCGTTTACTCATTCTCATTTAAATGGGTTTGTTCGTTGAAAAATCGCTTAAAACTTGGTCTGAACTTTGTTGTGGTGTCTACAGAGTAAAAAGAATCAGCTTTATGACAGTAATGTGGCCTGGGGAAGGAGGTAATTTTGGGCTGTGACGTCACATATTTGAAAGTTTGTGTTTGGAATATAGGAAGCCTAAGATGTTTAATGAAAAATAAATGCCAGAACCGTGTTCCTGGTCATCCAATCTATAAAGTCGGGCACAATTTAACTGGTTTAACAACATTTTAGAAGGTGGGATAGTCCCTTTAAGACGACGTCCGACGAAGATATAGTCTGAAGTAGGTACACTAAATTTTCTGGGTGCAAAATCTACCGCTAAAACCCGCGAGACCTGTACCTAAACAATAAACAATATATTACCGCACCAAAATTGATATTTGCATTAGAATCCACATGAAGCTTTCCAGCTAACCATTGAAAAACAATTAACCCTCGCCGGCACAGGCCATTTTGCGTCCTTCGACGGCACAAGGCGGTGGGGGGGGGGGGGGGAGGGGTTGGTACGACCCCCCTCGCGTTTGGCCCCTGATCGAGCTAGAGCTTCGCGGAAAAAACGAGCGTGTTGCCGTCACGAGAGGAAGCTGATGATACCCAATTTTAAGGTCCTAGGTCATCGGTTGACCTTCCAGGTCAGGTCAATGATCCAAAAGTCGGGAAAATCGGGACCTGTTTGAAAGTCGTACCTAAATTGTTACTGCTATGGGTTTTTTGGGGTGCTGATCACGAATATCGTGTTAGTTTTGATCACATGATGATGTCTTTAAGCATTTAGACCAGGTCGGGTCAGGCCAGGTCAGGTCAACTACTATGAACGTCAAACCCCTTGAGACCCCACTTTTTTGCGATAATTTTTAAATGCGTCAACTTTCGTTGACAATATTCTGGCAATGTATGTTTCAGAACCTGCCGAAACTTTTATTACTAAGGTATTTTGACGCCAAACGATTATGGAAGGTACTTCTCATTCACTCGTAATGCTACGGTCAATTCAGGCCCGGGCAGAGGCTTGCGCTCGGCCACACTCGAGCCCCGCCACCAGCGCCATCTGCTCTAAATGCCATCTACCAGCGCCCGCTACCGCTACCAGCTACCGCCCACCATCAAGCCTGAATGGAGCGAGAGACGCGAGTGACCGGTCGCCGGGCAAGGAGCGCCGGAGGGGTAGGGCGGAGCTTAGCGCTGACGTCATTGCGTGGCTCCGCCCCATGAGCGCGTAGTCTCTACCCAAACAGCAGATTCGTTCCGTGAAATTTAACATTACAAGTGAATGAGAAGTACCTTTCATAATCGTTTGGCGTCAAAATACCTTAGTAATAAAAGTTTCGGCAGGTTCTAAAACACTTATTGCCAGAATATTGTCAACGAGAGTTGACGCATTTAAGAATTATCGCAAAAAAGTGGGGTCTCAAGGGGTTTGACGTCCATAGTAGTAGGGGTCGTGACGGGTATTCGTAGTATAGTCGGTCAAATATGTATCTTTCCCGGCCGGCCCTCCATACGCTGGGCAGGTCGGTAACTTGGCTGAATCCGCCGGCCGCTGCGAGTACTACGGAGGGGAGGGGACAGGTTGTGCGGTTGCCGCGTCGGCCAATGAGCGCGGACCTGGCGAGCGGGCTGGGGCCACGGCGTGTTGACCTAATATGGTCAAAGGTTCATGCCCTGCGGGTATGGTCTGCGGCCAGCTGGCCCACTGATTGAGCCACAGCACCGGGTCGCGGAAAGGTTTCGATAGGTATCTGAATTGGAGAGTGGAGACCGTTAGCTTGAACTTGAGTGTAGTCGCTCTAGGTTTGAGATGCCGTATCACTGCACCGTTTTTGAAAAGGGGAGAATTATTCAGTTGAGTTGAGCCATAGCGCTATTAATACATTTACCTATTTTTGATATAATGATATTAAAATTTTATAAAATATATCATTATGAAACGACAAAAAAATCAAGGAAAACGTTTAATCTGCGCCGGGCCGGTGCTCTATCTGTAACACAACAGGCGGTTTTAGGAGGGGGCGGTTTTACGCCCCCCCCCGTCTAACTCGACTCCTGAGCGTCGTAGAGACAAGCGGTAGGCGGCGTTCGAAAGAGCGATAAAAAACGTTTTTACTTCTGATACTTTTTCTTAAATAGCTTTTGATCCAGACAAGATAAAGGATCGATTCGAACGTCATCGTTCTTAGCTTGTCAAAGCGCATCGAAAGCTATATCATGTGACCTCGAAAGGTCAAGTTGAAAATTTGACCTAAGGTCAAGGTCATGACCTGACTGAAATAGGTCATGTTGCATATCATTCGATCCGCATTGATCAGACAAACATGATAAACGTCGAACGGAGTCTCTATTTCTATTCACTCAAAAGTTATTGCAGAAAACCCCCGCTGGTGACCTCAGGTGACCTCGGATGACCTAGCGACACCTTCCAAAGGTCACCGGTGACATCTTTCGGTAGAATGACCACCAGGGACCTGCAACACCATGATCCTGAATATATTGTGTGGATCGGGTGGCATTCAGATGAAGTTGAAATTTATCCCATTGACTTATAATGGGGAGGTTGTGAGATTGACCTGACCTCAGGTCATAGATAAAAAAATCCGAGACATACATTTTGTGGATATTGTCACCCTTACTAACTCCTGAAAGTTTCATATCGATCGGTCAACAGTTGTAGCTTTGGTGCAAGTTCAAACTTTTTGTAACGTTAGGTCACTCAAACCGACCTGTTGACCTGACCTTAAGTCATATAAGGTCAAAATTCGCACACAGTATGCGCAATAGATGGAAAAACAGGTATGCAAAATTTGGTGGCGCTGCACGCCGCCGCTTTTCGGCTATCTGCGAAAAACCTGGGGGGGGGGGGCGCAAATCGCCCCCCCCCGGCCCGGCGCAGGTTAAGATTTTCAGTAGATATGGCTTAACGCTTTCCCGTTAATGCCAAAAAAAAAAAATGAAAAAAGTTTTTGCTTTATCAAAAAATAACCGGTCATAATTCGATTAAATATTTCTCTTGCGCTAATCATCATATCACCAAGCATTCGATCGTATCAAGAGCAACCATCTTAATTTTTAGGTCAGCGACCCCTGTTGAAACACCAGATAATCCTTTGATAGCTCATAGCACTCAGTCTACAATTTACACGGCGCATGAAAGCACAGCCATCATTAGACCATCGCGCTGCCCTCACATTCGTTAGATTCCTAACGCATCCGCTTGCTCGCCTCTCCCGGCCAGACCCGCCGGAGCACCCGGCGGCGAGGCCGTCCAGTGCTGGTCTGCGGTCACTCTCCAGCCGGCCGCTGTGTAGCTCCGCCCCCCGCGCGTGACGTCACAGGGCCGCCAGAGCCGCCAGGGCAGCTGGGGTGTGGGCTCAGCCAACTATCGAATCCAGACCGTAGCGCCACTTGGCGGCCGGGAAAGATACATATTTGACCGACTATACGTGTCAACCGCCTCTGACAGCTTCGTAACATGTTACGAAGGCACCACAACTGGGGCATTCTACGTCAAATCAAACACCGAAATCCGTCATCCCCTTCGATTTTTCTGAAAATTTGTAGGCAGACTGGGCATGGTTCAAAACTGAGTTACGTATAATATTTTCGAAATTTGATAACGTATCGCTGAGATATAGGTCATCGAATATAGCCAAAAATGCCACACATCAATTTTTTAAATGTCTATAACTCTGGTTCCTTTTCTGGTATCAAAATGATATTAACAGGGTCTTGTAGGCAATTGATATGGCTTTGATTTTTAATTATAAAATTAAATTGAAGTGACCTTGAAATGTATTTGACCTTGAATTAAAACAGAAAAATTTAAATAGCAAAAAACACGCCACCTTCGATTTGGGTAATTTTTACATATTATGTCCGTCACAATGTTCCTAACCATCTGTGAAAAAAAATTGGAGTGGGCCATTCATAACTTTCGCGGCAAACGCAGTTTTCATGCATCAACATCACGCAACCGCGCGTGACCTTGAAAGACAGAGTCAAGACATGCTTGCTTGTGTACACTTTCTGAAATGAATGATTGCTGATAAGTGATTCCCAAACTCTGCGAGAATGGAAATGCATAGTCATCGTAGTCAAGCATTCAAGTTCCATAGTAAAAGTGTCTCAGGCAAACGGTATTTTGCGGTGAATTTTGAGCCGTGTGGAAATGCATCATGAAGCCAAAAATTCAACGAAAACATTATCACGCAACAATATCTTCACGTCTTCTTATCTTCACTATACGAAACAATATACATTTTTGAGTATGTATGGGGAATTTCTAGTTAATCCAATAATAAATATGGCAGTTAGAGGCCTGCTAAGAGTAACATGTCGCCGGCTGAGGCGGGATCGGCCGACGCTGGAAACGCAGCAACCACAATTTTGTGTTTACACGTTCATATTTCAATTGTTTACCAACCGATTTTCAAAATAATTACACCATAAGATTACCTGTACATTTCTTAGTCTTCTCACAAAATTTGACGCGAATCGAACGTAATCAGCGGTAAGGAGCGCGAACCGTTCCGTTCCGTCCCGGCACAGTCTACAATTCAGGCGGCGGCTAGCGGTCGGCGCCGGCTGCCGAGTCGCCGCGTCGCCGCGGCGACAGGATGGTCACTTCACACAGCTATTACTAGAACAGTTGTGAACCGATTTTCTTATTGCTTGCACGATGAGATGTGCAATTCAATTCTGGACAGGTAGCCATAATTAATTTCGCATTAATACTATGAGATATTGGCGAAAAACAGGAGGGGTGGGGCGAAATTCGCTCTTTCTTCCCTCTCCACTGCGCGTGCTAACATACGTTTGCATATGTGCCATTTTCTTCAAAACTTATGAATGGCCCATTCTAATTTTTTCACAGGTTGTTAAAAAATATGGTAGGTAATAAAATATATTAAAATTAGCCAAATCGAAGGTGGCGTGTTTTTTGCTATTTCAATTTTTGTGCTTAAGGACAGAGTTAAGCAAATTTCAAGGTCATATATTTAAGTAGGTGCAATTCTAAACAAATGCTTAAGAAATTACCTAAACAGTAAGGTTTATTTCATTCAAATAAAACAAGTACAACCAAAGTTATGGTCGTTCAAAAATATCAAGATGCAACATTTTCTAAAAATGTGATGCCCTATATTTAGAAGACCTGTGGTCAGAATGTGCAAAAAACATCAATGTAATGTCCGGGGCGACACAGGAACTCGCTCACAAATTTATAATGAAATCGCTGATGGTAAGGTGCAAAACAGCCGATTTTTGTTTAAAGAAAAGTTTAAAGTTTTATTTCCTTTCTGCTCAGGGAGTGCCGCGACTTATCAGTTTATTTTTTCTGGTGTTAACGTAAGGTTCTGCTAGTCGCTGGGCTTGAGGGCGGGGGCACTCCTGGTCACCTGATCATGGGGTGGCGGAGTAGTTCGAAAAAAGGTGACATTGACACCCACTCTAATGCATAAGAGCCACATCAAATCACATGTTTGAACGCTTGAAACCACGAAAAGCTTGCAAACGCGCGGATAATGTGAGCCGACGTATGTACGCCAAATCGCAATTCCGGCCAAACATGGTCTCGGAAAGTAGGTAACAGGTCAAAGGTCATTTGGGTCAGGGTCAGTAAATTTTCAGGGTAGGTGTAAAATTGATCAATGCGAGAATGCTGAAAGTTTCGTCGCTTTCAGACGCTTTTTACGCGAGTTATTCGCGAAAAACCTTAAGCGGGGGGGGGGGGGTGCATCAACCCTCCCTCTGTGCCGGCGAGGGTTAAGGACGGGTATTTGGCTAGGTTAAGGTAAAAAAAATCTATTGAAACAAATGTTTGATGAAATATGAACAAAATGAAACATGCACAGAAGTATACAAAAAAAAAAGATTCCATCAGACCTTGACCCAGGCCCATGTCACTCCACTTTTGATGACATCATGGGCGTAGGGACGGCTGGAACATTGTGGGTGCATGGGTGCAGAAATCCAGCCATGGCCCGGTGAAGCGGGTGGGGGCTAGGGAGCGGCACCCGATCGAAGGCTCCTTACGAGCTTTGAGGGTGTACCATGTCGAAAAGGTATCGATAAGTGCATTTGGAGGCATTGATAAACAAATGCTTAAGAAATTACCTAAACAGTAAGGTTTATTTCATTCAAATAAAACAAGTACAACCAAAGTTATGGTCGTTCAAAAATATCAAGATGCAACATTTTCTAAAAATGTGATGCCCTATATTTAGAAGACCTGTGGTCAGAATGTGCAAAAAACATCAATGTAATGTCCGGGGCGACACAGGAACTCGCTCACAAATTTATAATGAAATCGCTGATGGTAAGGTGCAAAACAGCCGATTTTTGTTCGATTTGACGTGGAATGCCCCAACTACTTCGTTAATGTTCAAATGGTTACTAAATTCGAATTAAGCTAAAAAACTAGCCTAGAAACATGTAAAACTCGAAAAAGTGAACCGAGGTCACCAAATAAATAACCTGACCTGACCTTCACTTAATTTCAAATACAATTTGCCTCAAAACTGCACTAATTGCAAGTAAATCATGTTTCATCGAAATTATTTTCATCATCGTCACCATGAATAACTCTGGCGCTGGAGCAAGGAGCCTGACCAGCAACAAGCTTCGCTTAGCTGGAAAGGCTTTTCTGCCCTCAGCATTGACCGGCCGAATTTTTGACCAGACCGAATCCCCACGTATGTTTGCAATTCAGGGCTGCGGAGTCGGAGTCGGAGTCGGAGTCTGTCGGAGTCGACAGTTGTGACCGGAGTCGGAGTCGGAGTCACCGAAAATCTGTCGACTCCGCAGTCCTGCTAGGACTACGGAGTCGGAGTCGGGAGTTGGAATCGGTCGGAGTCGACAATTCTGCCCGGAGTTGGAGTCGGAGTCGGAGCTGGTTTTTGAAAGCCGGAGTCGGAGTCGGAGTCGGAGTCGCCGAAAATCCATCGACTCCGCAGCCCTGGTTTGCATGACGTGTGAATGAGCGATTGTTTTTTCTACTCTAGATGAATGCATGCCCGGAGTGAAAGTCGCTTTCAGTATCGTAAAAGAGAACAGTGTGGCTACTTTCGCATTCTGTTCTCGTCTCTGCCTAAACCCGCTACCCCTTCTCTCATTTGCTTTTTTGAGTTTTATTTCCTTTCTTAGCAGGGAGTGCCGCGACTTATCAGTTTATTTTTTCTGGTGTTAACGTAAGGTTCTGCTAGTCGCTGGGCTTGAGGGCGGGGGCACTCCTGGTCACCTGATCATGGGGTGGCGGAGTAGTTCGAAAAAAGGTGACATTGACACCCACTCTAATGCATAAGAGCCACATCAAATCACATGTTTGAACGCTTGAAACCACGAAAAGCTTGCAAACGCGCGGATAATGTGAGCCGACGTATGTACGCCAAATCGCAATTCCGGCCAAACATGGTCTCGGAAAGTAGGTAACAGGTCAAAGGTCATTTGGGTCAGGGTCAGTAAATTTTCAGGGTAGGTGTAAAATTGATCAATGCGAGAATGCTGAAAGTTTCGTCACTTTCAGACGCTTTTTACGCGAGTTATTCGCGAAAAACCTTAAGCGGGGAGGGGGGGTGCATCAACCCTCCCTCTGTGCCGGCGAGGGTTAAGGACGGGTATTTGGCTAGGTTAAGGTAAAAAAAATCTATTGAAACAAATGTTTGATGAAATATGAACAAAATGAAACATGCACAGAAGTATACAAAAAAAAAAAAGATTCCATCAGACCTTGACCCAGGCCCATGTCACTCCACTTTTGATGACATCATGGGCGTAGGGAAGGCTGGAACATTGTGGGTGCATGGGTGCAGAAATCCAGCCATGGCCCGGTGAAGCGGGTGGGGGCTAGGGAGCGGCACCCGATCGAAGGCTCCTTACGAGCTTTGAGGGTGTACCATGTCGAAAAGGTATCGATAAGTGCATTTGGAGGCATTGATAAACAGGGTCCACGTCAAAACAGCTAGTGACTATTGAGCTAGTGACTTTTGAGCTAGTACAAAAGAGCTAGTGCTTTAAAACAGCTAGTGACAAAACAGCTAGCGCCAAAATAGCTAGTAATGCAAAACAGCTAGTACCTCAAATCAGCTAGAGACAAAAAAGCTAGCGTCAATATAGCTAGTAGAGCAAAATAGCTAGTGCTTCATTATAGCTAGTGAGAAAATCGCTAGCGTCGAAATAACTAATGAAGCTGTAGCTTATTCGTACGAAGTACGGGCAGCTATTATAGATTCTTTCCCGACGAGCCCTTTGTGAAGATTTCGCTCGTTTTCTTAATTTTTGCGCGTGTTTTTGTGGTCTTTGATGTGTATGAGACTAACCGTAGTTGAGAGATGGCGGCACCCTCTATGGGGTTTTCAAGGGACTGGACGGACGGTCCGCGGAGCGTGTGGTCGTCGGCGCGTGGCCAAGAGAATACAAGAACTTTGCGATGATTGTGATTCATTAGTCTTCAAGTTAAATTCGCGTGTTTATTTTTCCGTTCAGTTATTATTGTCGTTTTTTGGAGTGAGTTGATATTTCCAAATTTTCAATTCTTTCAAAATTGCCACTTTTTCATTACCCAAAAGTTAAATTTGTTGCAATGGAAATAATAAAATCAAACAGGGGAGCAGACAAGATTATTTACAATGGATACATTTACCGCAAAAACACAACAAATGTTACAACACAGAGCTGGCGCTGCGAAATAGCAAGATGCAAGGGCTCTGCTTCCACGCCTGTTACTTACATTAATGGTGGCGAAATTATCGAGAAACAACCACATAATCATCCTCCCGATTCAGTGCGTACCGAAATTGCCTCCTCACTACATCAAGCTTTAAATTCCGCAAGTACATCTCAGTTACCTCCCCGACGCATCATAAGTGATATTAACATTAGTGTGGAGGCACAAGCCATGGCTCCGAAACCAAAGAACATTACATTAACCCTCGCCCGTAAACGGTGTTTTGCCACCTTCGCCCATGCAGGGGGCGAAGGGCGAAAAGGGCGAATGTTGGTGCGACCCCCCCCCCCTGGCGTTTGAAAACGGAGCGTCGTAGAGCTTAGCGGAAAAGACCAACGGATTGCTCTCAACGAGATCTCGCGATTGGTGGTATATTTTTTGGTCCTAGGTCAACATTTGACCTACTTATGACCGGTCAAAGGTCAAATTTTCGGAAAAATCTAACTTTTTCAGATTTCCGCGCCGATTGCGGCAAAACGGTAAGAGATATCGACTTGAAACATTCACTATCGTGATCCTTGATCAATTCTAGCTGTTTTGTCACTAGCTGTTTTTAAGCACTAGCTATTTAGCTTCACTAGCTATTTTGACGCTAGCGATTTTGTCACTAGCTATAATGAAGCACTAGCTATTTTGCTCTACTAGCTATATTGACGCTAGCTGTTTTGTCACTAGCTGTTTTGAGGCACTAGCTGTTTTGTACTAGCTCAAAAGTCACTAGCTCAAATGTCACTAGCTATTCTGACGTGTACCCGATAAACACTACGTTTCCATGACACGTCTAAATCGATTTAGCGAAATTTCACGTGCATTTTTCTTGGAAACTATTTACCTTATGCAAAAAATGAGCGTATACATGGTTTAAGATAGCACCTATTCCTATATTTACATTTTTAAATTAGGTATGCCTAAATGCTATGATGGAGCAAATCCATTTTTCAAAATCGGCTTAGCTTGTGCACAGACTTCTCTATATATGGACTGTGCGCTGATCTGAGGAAATCAGCATTGGAGGCCCAAATTTCTGAAGCCGTAATATGAGCCTATGCGTTGTAACCACTGAGTGTAACACACCACCTATTTACTTTCACCGTTGTCAGGTTTAATTTCAAGTATTTTTCCTTGTGACATTTCTGTGAATACAATATGTCTCAAATATTTAGCACATTTTCAATCAACAGATTAAACAGTAGCGGTTCTTGTAATATCTACTACTCATCTCAAGAATAAGAAAGGCTTTTAGTCAATCTGAAATATGAATGCATGTATTGGCGCCATAGGCGGTCCCAGGGGGGGGGGGCACGGGGGCCATGGCCCCCCTTTGGTGCTGAAAGGTGGGGCCATATTATCTTTTGGCCCCACCTTTCAGATCGAACAAAAGTCCTAGAAAGCTTTTTGTATGTTTCATTTTCTTTCTTGCGCCATCAAAGGACGTAAATTTTACTCATGAGTGGGCTCAGCTTCGCATTCTGTCAATTTAGCGGTCAGCGGTGGTGACGCCGTATGCCGGCTTGGTTTCTTAAGGATTAGCCTGGGACCTCCGGGGCCTGCATGGAGTTTGCATGAGCTAGTATGCAATCTCAGAGGCCTGTGTGTAATGTGTACACAGTGGCGGTCGCGTGGGGGGCATCAGGGCCATGCCCCCCAAAGCCAATAAAGGGGGCCATCATATCATTTGCCCCCCCCCTCAAACAACCGATGGGCCTCCATAGGTGTATGGGGCCCTGGCCCTTATTCGATCGTCACGAGGCTAAAAAAACCCACTCCAAGCTATTAATATAGCTCCCACACCGATCTTTGAGCGCCCTACACTGACCTCTGAGGGAACTTCAGTGGCGGTCAAGCGCCCACGTTGGCCGCTAAGAGCCCACATCGACCTCTTAAGCCCCACATCTGGCCTATGAGGGCCCCTAACCGGCCTCAGGGGCCCCAACCAGCGTCTGAGCGTCTCACACCGGTCTCTGGTGGCCTTATTTCTGTCTCTGGTGTCCTACGACGAACCTTTAGGTGCCAATGAGGGCCCCACACTGGCTGCTAAAGACCCGATGCCGGCCTCTAAGGGCCTGCATTGGCCTCTGAGGAGGGCCCGTCTTGGCCCTTGAGGGCCCTCTGCTGGCCTCTGGGGTCCAACGACGGCTCATGCCGGTCTTTTAGAGCCCCACGCTGACATCTGAGGGCCCCATGTTGGCCTGTAATGAGTAAGGACCCACATTAGCCTCGAGAGCCCAACTCGGTCTCTGATGGTCTCTCTCAAACTACTGGCCTTTGCAGTTTGCAGGCCCTGTACTGGTCCTGTACTGGTCTCTGAGGGCCCTAATCTGGCCTCTAAGTGAAAACATACATGGGTGGGCTTCTGAAGATCAGAGGGCTTACGCAGACTCCTGTACAGCCCTACGTTGGTCCTGATCGAGATCACTTTACGTCCTGATAGTCCCGCGTAGATTCCCTCATATTTCGACATCGGGACCCTATGAGCCGTTGTGGGTCTTGGGGCTGGCAGAGACGGATGAAATCCTCAGGGCTCAGGGCCAGTCTTTTCAGCATGAGGACTAGGCAGGTTGAGTGAGCCCCAATAGAGCCGTTACGAAGCCCGCAGGAGTCGCGCGCGGCCCTCAGATGCGAATTTTGAAAGCCAGGAACCTTTGGTCTCCAGAGGTCGGTGTACCTACTCTCTCCCGCCGCCACACAACTATATGGGTAAATGTCATAGTCTGAAAATGCTGCTCTCTGGGTTTCACATGCTTGTTCAAAGCAAGAGGTAGGTAGGTAGGTATCTGTACTTGGTAGGTACTAGGTAGGTAGGTAGGTAGGTAGGTAGGTATCTGTACCTCGTGGACGTCAAAATTAGCCGATCACCTCCCCCCCCCCCCTCCGGTGACGGATAAATGTTATGTCCCGCGAGTGTGAGTTTGGCCCCCCTTTTGCTAGCGGCTGCGACCGCCAGTGATTGGCGCATCATTTCCCGTTCAGCGACACCCATCGATGCCTTCATGTCTAGTTCATCTCACATTGCACCAGTGGGCTTAAAAAAAAACAGTGGGCACCAGTGGCGTTAGTCTACAGGCGGGCGCCAGCGAGGGCCGGGCAGCGGAGCAGCACGTGCTCCGACACGTCCGCTTCCCCCCGGAATACGGCGCAGAGCGCCGCCGGGTACCGCTTGTCAGGGCGCTGCAGGCACGCCGCGAAGGGGAGACGGCCGATCCAGTGCAGATACTGGAGCAAACGGCCCCAGTGGCCCGCCATCATCTAGTGCACCGAAACGGCGGCCTCTCGATCCTCTCCGGGGATGGGGGGCGGCAGAGTGCTCCCGAAGATCGTCTTAAAGAAGGATTCGGGCCAGTTGTCGCGCCACTGACAGGTGGCCGCCCGACCGACGTGTCAACGAGCGGGTGTCCGAGGACAAAGCGTCCTGAAGCAGGGCAGCCGCTTGTTTGGCCAGTTCGTTCGCGCGCGCGCGTCCATTACCCTCGATCCCGCAGTGTGTGGGAACCCAATGCAGTGTCACCTCACGGCGCCCGGCGACATCCAGCAGCGTCGTCCATATTTTCGCGCCGAGGGTGGAGGTCTGGGCGGCCATTCCTGCGCTGAGTAGGCCCAGGGAGGCTCTCGAATCGGAGCACGCCACGAGCGGGTGAGGGACGACTCGTCCCGGACCCTCTCCAGCGCCGCCCGCAGGGCGAAGAGCTCTGCGCGGGTGGTAGAGCACAAATCTCCCGCTGCCACCCTGACCTCGACGGTCACCCAAAGGCGGTGAAGATGACGGCGCCGCCTCCTCCTCGCCTGACCTCGGCGTCTGCGGAGCCGTCCGACCAGATCCAGGTGGCCCGGGCTGGGAGCGTCGCCAGGTGTTCCCGAGCGGTCTCTCGTCGAACCTAGTTGAAGGCCGGGACCGACATCCAGCTTGGAGACGACCGGGCGCTGGGCTGTGTTCATGGGAGGAGAGGAGCCTCCAAGCGCGGTTCCACCTCCATCCCCGAGGCGCCCGCCTCGAGCAGCGCCGACCGTCCCTGCAGACGCCAGCCGGTGGTGGATCGAAGGCGCGTGGGCGGATTGGCTTCCGCGGTGACACGCAGCGAGTCGCTCCGCGGCAGGGCGAGCGCTCGGCACAGCATACGCTCGGCGTCTTCCTGGTAGACCAGACGGATGGGATGCCTGCCTCGGCCAGTAGTGCGTCCCTGGGGTAGACCGCGGGCAACCGGTCACCACCCGGGCGGCCCGCAAGCAGCTCGCGCTCCACTAGCTGGACATGAGATGCGGACGCAACAGCCGGAGCCAGGCCCCTCCGCATATTCGAGGACTCCTCGAACGTAACCGTTCGCGACGGTTCGGAGCTGCGCCTCGCGTAGGCCCCAGGTCCGGCCGGTCATCCTCCGCAGTTCCGTGTGAACGGCACGCAGGTCACCGGTGGCACTAGCCTACATCTCTTGAAGGTGACCTTCGACTGACATATACACTTCAAGGACCACTGCGACTCTCCCCACGTAAGCTGGATTGTTCACAGCTCTGACCTGACTGGCCACAAATCGCGAAGTTGCGAATCGCGATTGGGAGTTGTTCCTTTTCACATTCAATGCTGGTCAAGTGAAGTCTTTGTATCTCCTTCCAGCGAGTTTTCTTTTCGGAATAGAATCAGGCACTAGGTATTTTAGGAAACATGCTGAATTTGGCGCCGTCAATAACGGCCCATTTTTCTTCTTGCTGTCAGTCTTACAGAAGTCAACGTTTGCAAAATGTAACTTGCAAATGCAATTGTCCTCAGCATGATTTCTTGCCCCGATTGATGGTTTCTTCTGGTAATATTTCTTTCTTTTTATTTATATGGGAGGCTAAAAAGATGCTTTTTTGCTAGTAATTATGTTTCGTTGAAGTCTTCTTGTCTAGTTCGATATCTGGAACGACATCTTCGCACCAGACACTTTCCGGTCCGGTCGTGAAAGTGCTGAAGTAGTAAATTAAAATTTCTCTTTCCATTATTCTTGGCCGTTTTTCTTCTATTATTCTTGATTGCAATGTTGTCTTTGTATATTTGTTTCATTTGATTCTTTATCATTATTGCTCAAAGCTATTTTCAAACCAACGTAAATGACTCGATCAAACGGTATTTATCGCCTTGGGTCTTGCTTGGATCAGACAAATCAAAATTAACAACCAACATTCAAAAGCGATAAAACGCGTGCAAAGTACGGCTGCGTTTGTGAAGTAAATACCTCCAATGTGAACAGATGGTTAACTGAGCGAGAAAACATGTCCTCATTTATATTCATTTACTCATTATTTATTCAACATGCAATGAAATACATATCTTAATCCGCGAAGTAGATGAAAGTATGGGTTACCTTACATTCAAATTTCAAAATATTTCAACGCCTTTTTGATGATAAAAAGATGCATAAAAGTGCACTGATGTTTGGGCCTCCAATGCTGATTTCCTCGGATCAGCGCACAGTCCATATATAGAGAAGTCTGTGGCTTGTGCCATGGAAACGTAGCCGTCAATAATGACTACTGTAAGGTGGGGCTATTTGAGACAGTGGGGCTATTTGAGACAGTGGGGCTATTTGAGACAGTATTTAAAATTGTTATAATGTAGGAGGGCTCCTTCTCCTGTGCCGCCGCCTATTGCTCGGGCGGCTATATGTTGGCAATGAATGAACTGCCGCCAATGAATGGACTGCCGCTCCGAGACCGACTGAGTCAGAGTCGGAAGTGGAACTCTGCCGCTGCGAGCGCCCGCGGCTACAGCTCACGCGCCGTGGGCTATTTGCCGTGCTCTGCGGCGACGGCTGTGGCAGTGATGGCGGCTGCTGATTGGCTGGCGCTGCGACGCCAGGGCAGCCGCCGATTGGGTTTTCTCCTGGAACCTTCTCGGACGAAAGGTCGTCTGAAGGTCATTGTCATTGACGGGGGGATTCGGTCTGGAGCGGGGGGCTACGCTTGGATTTGGGACTTGAACTGGACTTTGACTCTCGAACTGGTCTTGCTTGCCAATACAATGTGACTAATGTTTTACATTAAGTCTATCACGGCCATGTCTACATTTGGTGGCAGCGGTTAACGAGCTTCGCTCTTCGTAACAAGTCTTAATTATGACTTGAAGAGTCGTACTTACCAAGAGTCAAGAACGAACTGAGGATGAAGACGTTCTCGACTGGTCCGCTCGGCGCTCGGCCCTGGGCCTGGCCTACTTCGCGAGTGCATCCGGTGAACTCGGAATTGTGAGTTTTCGTGTCTGGTCCCGCCTGGGCCATGATTTTGTGCCTGAGTCGAGACTGTCTGTGACTTGTGCCGCCCAGAACTATGGTGAAGCAGTGCAGTCTGGTGTCTCAGTGGGCAGCCTCTGCCGCTGTTTGTTGGAGCGGCTTGTCGGTGAGCTCCGCTGGCTCGACGAGAGGTGAGCGGCCGTTCCGTTAGCCATGCGCTGGCTCGACGAGTTGAACTGTTAAGTGAGTGGCCAGCTGGTCCTCTTCAGTCTTCGGTGTTAGTGGGCAGTGGCTGGCTTGATCTGTTGCCGCCCACCTGCTGTCGCAGACGCTGCAGTTTCCAGATTTCAAGCTCTTCGTTCGTCGCCGCTGTCAGCCGTGGCGACCCGTGGCGACTGAAGAAACCGTTTCAAGTTCGGTCGTCGCCGCCGTCCATCGTGGCGGTCCTTGTGATTGCGATGCTCGCCTCCGAGTGCGTCCGCCGTCGCCGTCGCTCGTGGCGACCGCTGTCGCAGCCGCCTTCTTCGTCGTCTTCAAGTTGCAGCCGCCGCTCCTCGGCCGCCGGCTTCGGGCCAGAGCTGCTGTGACGTCAGCAGTCACGTGACGCTGCTCGTCGCTCGGCCGGCTGTGCGTCAGCTGACCGCCGCGGCCGCCGGCTCCTGCGGCTCCTGACGGCCTGGATGGATGGGCCGACGGCGAGGATCTCCATCGACAGACGACGACAATAAGATAAGTGTATCGATTGCTTGTGTGATGAGTGTATCTTGCAGTGTATGTATTTTGTTTGTGATGTGTAGATAGGTGTGTCATTTTGGCAAAATGAATCCCAGGGACGGGGAGCAGAGTGGGTCTGGGGACGTGCGCCGCGGGGCGATCGGTAGGTTTTCGTTTGAGGCGCCAAAGTTCGCCGGGGAGAGTGGCTCAGCCTGTGACAGATTTTTGGCGGATCTGGACACTTTCTACACTTTTCACAATTTGGATGATGAGTTCAAGCTGCGCTTCCTGCCGCTGTGCTTGACCGGGTTCGCACGGGATGCTTTTGAGGCCCTCCCACGGGAGGAGAGGGACACGTTCAGCCGGGCTGCTAGTGCTCTCCGCCACTTGTTCATCAAACCGTGCGCGCTGGATGCTCATAGCCAGCTTCAGCAGTTAAAGTTTGACCCGTCGACCTCTCTTGACGCGTTTGTCATTCGACTGCGTGCGCTAGTGGCTGAAGCGTTCCCAGGGAGTGTTTGCGATCAGGTGCTCTTCCATTCTTTTCTCACGGCTCTGCCGAGAGATTATCAGCAGCAGATAATTTCGATCGGTATCGCGACCTTCCCAAAAGCTGTGGAGAAAGTGGGCAATATCATTCGTAGTGAGCGCGTCTCGGTTCAGGATCGGGCCCCGGTGCGCCAGGTTAGCCAAGCTAGTGGGAATGGGATGCTGGAAAAAGTACTCCAGCGGCTGGAGCAGCTGGAGCTTCAGGTCGCGCGGGCGGCTCAGCCCGCCGCTCGGGAGCGGGGACCGGCGCGAGCGGGGACGGCACGCGCACGGGACGGTCGGTCGGACGCGGGCCGGCCGGACGGGGGCCGCCAGGAGAGCGGCCGGCGCGCCTGTTTTGCCTGCGGCAGCGAGCAGCATCTGCGTGCGGCGTGTCCCCATCGGCGCGCACGGTGCTATACGTGTGGCCGAGACGGGCACATTTCCCGTGTCTGTGACCGGGGAAACGACGCCGGGGTCACGGTAAGTTGCAGCGCCCACCAGTGCCCCCAGCCCCAAAACCCGCCGCAGTGAGGTCGGAGAGGGCCAAGTGCGCTCCCGATGCAGCAGGTGAGGCGCTGAAGGTTGAAGATGTGGGCTGTCAGACGGAGAGCTGCCAGCACATTTCTGCGTTCAATTGGCCCCTCAGTTTCATTCAGAGTGAGCAGGGTAAGGATGAGGTGCTGGCCGAGCTGGCACGGTTACTTGCGACCGGCTCGTGCCCCTCTCGCCACAGCGTCTCGAGCGCTGTGAGGCCGTGGCTGAGACACTGGTCCCGGCTACGCCTCCTCGACGGCGTGATTTTCAAAGTGTACCGCAGCCGTCCGCAGGCCCCTGAGGCGCTGCAGGTGGTAATTCCGTCTGAGCTTGTGGCAGGTGTGCTCACTTCTCTGCATGCAGGCCCGTGTGGAGGACACTTCGGTCATGAGAAGTTGTTTAAGCAGGCTCAGAGACGATTCTTTTGGCTGGGGATGTATACAGATGTGGAGAAGTTCTGTCAGCAGTGCGACCGCTGTGCCGGCCGCAGCTCCCCCAACCCGCCACCCCGAGCGTCTATGGGTGAGTTGTACGCAACTGAGCCCTGGGAGGTGGTGTCCATTGACTTTTTGACCGATCTTCCCACTACAGCGCGCGGCAACAGACACTTGCTGGTGGTCTGTGATCACTTCACCCGCTGGGTGGAGGTGTTCCCGCTTCCTGACATGCTGGCTGTGACGGTCGCGGAGACTCTGGCGTCACAAGTGTTTTCCCGCTTTGGGTGTCCCAAGCGTCTTCACTCTGACTGTGCCGCTAATTTCAGAAGCCAGGTGATGTCGGAGCTGTGCCGAATCATGGGCATACAGAAAACGAGCACCACTGCTTTCCATCCACAGGGAAACAGCCGCTGCGAGCGGGTCAATCGGACCATCCTAGGGATGCTGGCGAAGTACCTGACGGATAATCACAGCGAGTGGGACCGTCACCTGCCGCTGCTGATGCTCGGTTACCGTGCCCAGATTCACAGGTCGTTGGGGTACAGTCCCTTCTTTTTGATGTTCGGTCGGGAGCCGAACCTGCCCATTGATGCTGAGATTGACTCCCCTACCACGGCCCGTGCTCGGTCCACCGCGGAGTATGTAGACGAGCTGTGTAGCGGTCTCCGTAGCGCGTACCGAGAGGCCCTCAGCGTGTCTGATAGGAGGCACACTCAGAACAAGCGTTTGTATGAACGGAAAATGAATGAATTTCATTACAGTGTGGGTGATCGGGCCATGCTGTTTCGTGGTGTTGCCAAGCGTGGCGAATATCACAAGTTTATGAGGCCCTGGAAACCCGTGGTAATAGTCGCCAAGCGCGGGGATCTTAACTATCGTGTGAGACTGGAGGACGGGAAAATGTTGTGTGTGCACCACAATAGGTTGAAACCGTGTACCGTGCCCTCTGGTAACACGACGGAGTCAGATCCGGCCGCCAGTGGCGCGGCAGACCGGGTAAGTGGCCGCTCAGACTCAGCTGAGCGGGTGCAGAGACAGGGTGCAGAGCAGTCGGTTGGTCTCCGTGTGACCTTCCGGCCGATACCGCTGCCTCGCAGTGCGGTACCCCCGGTGGCTCCGAGACGCTCTACGCGTGAGCGTCGGCCCCCTGACCGATATGTAGCCGTAATGTAAGACACCTGATCGCAACACTGCCCAGCCGCAGCTACCTTTAGCGCGCTTTATCTTGTGCTTTGACTAGCCAGCAGAGCTTAGATGGACGCGATCTGAACGCGTCGAGCGACTAGCGCGTGGCGTAAGTGGCGGAAAGTACGGCAGTGGGTCTCGTCTTATCCTTACCGGCTGATGTGTGTCCTGTCTCGTGCCCCGATGACCCGAGCTGACTTTTTCTGTCGTTTGTACATATCGCGTTGTGGCGTCACTCTTAGTGACGCGTTTGTTTTATTCTGGTTCCCAGGGGACGTGCGCTGGAGCCGGTGCGCTTCAGACGGCTGGCGCCTCTTTGTAAGCGGGGAGGAGTGTAGGAGGGCTCCTTCTCCTGTGCCGCCGCCTATTGCTCGGGCGGCTATATGTTGGCAATGAATGAACTGCCGCCAATGAATGGACTGCCGCTCCGAGACCGACTGAGTCAGAGTCGGAAGTGGAACTCTGCCGCTGCGAGCGCCCGCGGCTACAGCTCACGCGCCGTGGGCTATTTGCCGTGCTCTGCGGCGACGGCTGTGGCAGTGATGGCGGCTGCTGATTGGCTGGCGCTGCGACGCCAGGGCAGCCGCCGATTGGGTTTTCTCCTGGAACCTTCTCGGACGAAAGGTCGTCTGAAGGTCATTGTCATTGACGGGGGGATTCGGTCTGGAGCGGGGGGCTACGCTTGGATTTGGGACTTGAACTGGACTTTGACTCTCGAACTGGTCTTGCTTGCCAATACAATGTGACTAATGTTTTACATTAAGTCTATCACGGCCATGTCTACAATAAAATAAAAACCGTTTGAAATTTATGCCTAATTTTTGCTCAGGCGCTTTACTGCTCGATTCCACGCCTTCCTGAGCAAAAATATCACATAAAAATCAAACGGTCTTCATTTTATAGCGATTTTAAATACTGTCTCAAATAGCCCCACTGTCTCAAATAGCCCCACTTTACAGTACCGCAAAAAGTAAAAGCGGCTAACTTAGCCATTTCCGTAGATGTCGGGCTATAACTTTTTGACCGTGGGTCTTCGGTATGTGTTCACTGTTCAATCACATGTGCTTCATTCTTCTTTTTTATTTAAGCACAAATGTAAGTTTTGAAGACCACCACAGCAGAAAATGCTTCGAAAGCTGGATAGTGGGCAAAATATCCTGAATTTATCGTGCTGCATGGGAATTAGTATTGCTGAAAAAGGGGGTTTTTGTTCCAGATTATTGTGGGTGCAGAATACATTGTCTGCACCCACTGGGGAATTATTGTGGGTGCAGCTGCACTGAGCCTCAATACCCTTTGAGAGCCTCAATAGTCTCAATTCCGCTTATGGATGACATCCTAAGGGGGCCTCACACTGAACTCTACGAGTATAATGTGGAAGGCGCATCGGCCGCCAGATGGTGTCCAACGGTGCCGCCATGTTGCGCAGACCAGGGCCTCGTTTCATAAAAGGAATTACTTACGGCGTTCCGTCAATTATTCCAGATTTGGCGTATTTGATGCCAATTCGGTTTCATAAAGCCGGAGACCGGAGTAATTCACGCCATCGAAATTACGGAGCTTCATTTACGGCAAATGCTCGATTCCGGACCAATTGATGCCAGTTGGGTTTCATAAAACGACGTAATTAACGCCAAATATTTTATCAAGCTCTTGATATCAGTGGTGTAAACCAAGATACCTATAAGAAACAGGTAGGTCCGATGTTTTGAGTAAAGCCCAGTAAAGCCCTGGTGACGTCACTGACATTTCTTATATGGAGAATTTCGCCCATAAGGAAAATATTTTACATACGGAAATTTGTATTTCATTAGGAAAAAATACATTCTTTCAATTTCATCATGAAACTTATATAATTTAATTAAAAAACTTGAAATCCTTTGAGTGCTTGTCCCAACCCCTGCTATACCTTTGGTCACGTGATTTCCATGATAAACTTTGCGTTTTGCAATGTTATGACTTAAACAGAAGCAATAAATGTTACAAGCGTATTATTTATGATGTTTTAGGCAGCAATCGTGTAATAACATCCTTGAATTATATACATTCTGCTTAAAAGAGGTCACGTGATGTTACCAGATTGTGCTCGGACAGCATCTTCTTGAACTTCGATTTTGAGTACTTTTTACCTTCATTGAGTCCTAATAACGGACGTTTTTAGTTATAAAATGAAGCAATGAATCTATTGAGGGCAAAATTTAATCATTTTTGCACTTTCAAGCCGGGCTATCCTGGCATGAACTTCGGCCGGTTTGTGTGTGAAGCCTATGGTGAAGGGAAAACTTCACGCCCGGCTGACGTCACAGACCTCGGCTACCAAATCGTGTCCGGTGGGGGTCGGTGTAAACTACGCACAAAAATGTTGCGTGAATTTGAATAAATGTGAAGATTCGAAGCTAATTTTTAATATATTTTATAATGTTGAGCCCGGTGAGGAAGAAAGAACAGCCAAAATGAGAAAAAGAAACTGCAAATATTCTGTACCAGTCGCTTTTTGTGGCCGCTATCGGAATTTTGTTTATTCGCCGCGCCGCGCCACTTTCGTAGTTAGGCACTTCTGCTTAGCTGGCTTTCTGCTGTTTTCAATATATTGATTTAATAAAGGATGGTCATTGGTCATCAATATTCATTTTGTTTTTCATAAATAATTTTTACGATTTAAATTCAACATCATTGTTTTATAATTTCTCGTAAAAAAAAAATAAGTGTTGACATGAAATTGTAATTTGTAGGACGCTTGATAAATTACGGTAACTACGCAAATGTGCTTAGTTACGGAGGTGTAAACAATTCCAGTTGTGGCTTTGTGAAACGGCTTCATTTACGCTCCGTAGTTTGAAAGGGTGTGAATCACGGAAAGGTGTAAGTTACGGCAGAGCTTTATGAAACGAGGCCCAGGAAGCGGCCGCCGCCTGTTTTGGGGAATAGGGAATTCGGGACCTCGATTTACGTTTGCGGCCGCTGCATCCGTTACGTTCAAGCATTGTAGACACGGAACCCGGCATCCTACGCAGAATTGAGTGGAGAACAACATGACATCTTAAAAAAATCCTTAACTAAAGGGAACTTATACGTTAAGCCCTTATAAGTCAATGGGGAAATATGGAAATTGCTATTGTGGCGCCGGGAATGATCTGAAACTATCTCAAGCATATAAAATTGTGATTTCATGCACTCCTTGCAACGTCCAATGCTTCACATTTGCATTGTTACCCTTGCGTGATGTCATTTATGACGTCACTAGGGTTATAAACTTTTCTTCAATAACTCCCGATCAAATTGAACTAGCGAATCGGGAAAGCCACAAATGGACTCAGAAAGACCTGCCGAATCGAATGATATGCAACATGACCTTACTCGACCAGCTTCGTGACCTCAGAGCTCTGACCTGACCTTGTCACGAGGTCAATGCCGTAAATTGACCTCACCCGAACAAAAGTAAATCACTCGATGCGCCTGAGCTAGGTGAACACGATGATGCCAAAATCGCGGCTCTACGGCCATTTTTTGGTGGGAATTTTGAAAATCGGCCGGTTAATTTCCGAGATCTTAGGAAGGGGGGGGGGAAACGCGCCCCCCCCCCCACGGGTGGTAGGGTCCGCCGATAGCCCTACGGAGCGCGGGTTAACTCTACAGTCAATTATTGGACGCAGACTCGGGCGGTCGCTTGTATTCTTCAATTCTTGTCTTGGCTCATTTCGGACATTTGAAATACTGAACAATACATCGTGAAAAGTGGAAGTGTTATATTTGAGAAACGAACTAGACTATCAGCGAACATTATTACACGACAAAAAACTTCAAAATTGTTGACGTCAATTTTTAAACTCAATTTTTAGCAGTTCTAGACCACGTAGCGCAAAACAAAGATCGCCATTGGACTCCCCGTGACGAGCTGCATCGAATCAATACCCATTTTATGCAAGAATATCAAGTTTGAAATTTGACCTAATTTGACCTGACCTTCACCGGAACATAACCTTAACTGGCCCTTAAGGCTGCCTGACGCACATAATCGCATTTGCCATGTAAAAAAGACCACAAAACAAGCATCAAATGATATTTTTATATTGTGACCCTCAGTGACCTGACCTTGTGACCTGATCTGGTATCAGTTACCTCAAATAGCAAAATATGCGTTTGACGAACAATTCCCCATCGATGACTTTCAATGACATGCATCTTACTCGATTTTACAATACATTTCTTGAAATGCCTGTAAACGGGGAAAATTCGAAATTTGACCTGACCTGTAACGTCATCGGTGTAACCGAGGTCAATGAAATTGGGTCACAATGTAGTTCCTTGTTGGGGCTATCCAACACCGTTTGCTGCTAGTCGCTATGTTCCGTGGTTCTCGAGATCTTAGGGGGGGCCTTTGCCCCCCCCCCACGGGGCGTTTGCTTGGCAGACCCCAACGGGGCGCGGGTTAGCATTTGACGTTACATTGAAACATCGGTCTGTATAGACGACGCGACTTGTTATTTACCTGGGACGTTTGAGCTCTAACACAGAACACTGTGGTAAAAAAGAGACAAACGTAATAAGTTGCACGAAATCACGATTCTGAGGCGGCACCAATAATTGATATCTGCCTTTACGGGTTGCACCATAAACAATCATCGTCACTTTTTAATACTTAATGCAGGTCAATCCAATCTCAATTTAGACCACGAAATCACGGATCTAAAGCTCCTGCTGTACAGCCCTCTGTAGACTGCGTGGTAGGTATTCTTTCTTCGACAAAACCGCGAATGACGCGGATACTATGCCATCGGTCACTCGGAAATCGTAACAGCAAGATGCGCGAGACTCCGCAGCTTAGATTGGCATTACCGTCGTACTCATTTTCCATCCAGTTTGGCAACAAAACCCAAAAGTTTATACTTGCCCCAAAAACAAACTTTTACATTTTGTTGCCACACAATTGGCGTATGCTTTGTTTATTGATAGGCCCTATCAAAGGAGTGGAGCATGGCGCATCTATTTGCAATGAGTTTCGACCGACTGATAACATGACCTTTGAATTATTATCAGTTTTGTCGGAAAAAGAATACCTACCACGCAGTCTGCTGAGGGCTGTACGCTCGTGGGACCGCATTATGCGGCACAGAGGATGGCTGGGAATGGGATGCCTGGATAGCTCGTTTCGGGGTCAGAACGTCTCAGCTCTCAGATGCAGAAAAACTTCACGTTCTGCTTGGTTTGTTTGAAGGTAAAGCGGAGCCTTGTTGTTGACGTCTGCGGAGCCCTATCCAGCGAAAAGCAGCCACACTGCAGGAAAATTGAGTCTGTAAGTCTGCAGTATCACAGGCCCAACGTACTGACCAGCCGTCCATACACGTTTCCGTTTGGCAGAACCATGGGCGGGTTGTGCTCGTCAATCGGCTTTCCGGAGAGGGCGCACAGCAGGCGGCTCTGGGTGCAGTGCGAGAACGGCAGCGGGCGCGCCAGCTCGTTGAGCGGCGGCTGGCAGACGGGACAGTCCGGGTTACCCTGGCCGTCCTGCCGGTAGCACTGGCTGCAAACCCAGCGAGCAGTGTCACTGAGACAGACGGACACTGCGGCGTCACTGAGACTGAGAACACAGTCACGGCGTCACTGAGACTGAGACTGAGCGCACACGGCGTCACTGAGACTGAGACTGAGCGCACATACGGCGTCACTGAGACTGAGACTGGGAACACACGGCGTCACTGAGACTGAGACTGAGCACACATACGGCGTCACTGAGACGAAGACTGAGCGCACACGGCGTCACTGATACTGAGACTGAGCACACATACGGCGTCACTGAGACAGACGGACACTGCGGCGCCAGTGAGACTGAGCACACACGGCGTCACTGAGACTGAGACTGAGCACACACGGCGTCACTGAGACGGACACTGCGGCGTCACTGAGACTAAGCGCACACGGCGTCACTGAGACTAAGCGCACACGGCGTCACTGAGCTGCGAACACAGTCACGGCGTCACTGAGACGGACACTGCGGCGTCACTGAGACGAAGACTGAACGCACACGGCGTCACTGAGACTAAGCGCACACGGCGTCACTGAGCTGAGAACACAGTCACGGCGTCACTGAGACTGAGACTGGGAACACATGGCGTCACTGAGACTGAGACTGAGCACACACGGCGTTACTGAGACTGAGACTGAGCGCACACGGCGTCACTGAGCTGAGAACACAGTCACGGCGTCACTCAAGGCCATCTATAGAAGGTACAGTCACTCCCCGCCGACCAATCAGAGACAGATCCTGAGTGACGTCACCCCTGATGCTCGCAAGGGGTACTCCATTCCTTTACAACGTAAAAATGACTAACTTCATTTGAACATTGTTGGCGACACTCTACACATATCGCTCAACCGTTGATGTCATTGGAAAGTCCAGCTAATTTTCTAGCGATAAAAAGAGCAACAATATGCTAAGAAATGGCCAGTTTTGAAGATATAGACGATTTAAAAATCCTCTGCAGTTGCAGGAAAGCAACGTAAAAACGCATCGAGCTTATATTTTTACTATGAATAAATCATTTTCAGTAAGTTTCTAGATATGGTATCGATTTATTCAACAACTTTATTACAATATTTTTATTACTTGTAACTTTATTTCAAAATAATATTTTAAAAAAATTGCAACTGTTGGCAAGTAGCTTTGAAGCGATTGTGGCGCACCGCGCCATTATTGTCCTGAGGCCCCCTTATGATGGCATCAAAAGTGGAGTGACATGGGCCTGGCGTCACTGAGACAGACGGACACTGCGGCGCCAGTGAGACTGAGCACACACGGCGTCACTGAGACGGACACTGCGGCGTCACTGAGACTAAGCGCACACGGCGTCACTGAGACTAAGCGCACACGGCGTCACTGAGCTGAGAACACAGTCACGGCGTCACTGAGACGGACACTGCGGCGTCACTGAGACGAAGACTGAACGCACACGGCGTCACTTTACAACTGGTGAGGGGTATTAGAGTGGAGGTATAGTGACGGTATAGTGACGGTATGGTGGTATGGGCTGGGTGGTCCGGGTGCGGTGAGCCGTGGTGCCAATCTGGAGCGCGGCTCCCCGGGGGGAGGGGGGGGGGGCGCGGCCCACCTACTGTGTTTTCAGCGCGGCCAGGCCATCTTGGAGCACGGTGCGGAACACCGACACGGAGCTCAGCTGGTAGATGCGGAAGTTTTCCTCGCGGAACTCTGCGATGAGCTGGTGCCAGCGCCGCTCCGAGAACAGGTCGCAGTACGGCGCAATGTCTGCCCGCACCGGGTCGGCGGGGTCACTTTGTGTGAGCGGGGTGGCCGGATCCGACACCACACCACACGCGCCGCACACAAACCAGGGCCCACCGAAATGCCGACTTTCCCAGGCAACGAAAACGGGCGCAGATTAAGACCTTTTGTGCATAAGTAACTACTATGGACGTCAAACCCCTTGAGACCCCACTTGTTTGCGATAACTTTTAAATACGATAACTCTGACGATATTTTGGCAATGTTGTTTCAGAACCTGGCGAAACTTTTATTACTAGGGTATTTTGACGGCAAACGATTATGAAAGGCACTTCTCATCCAAGATTACTTTACTACTCAGGTTGGTTCACTAGGGAAAAAAGGCGCCGTGGTTACGTCACGGATTTGGTAGCAATCTGGTAGCAATTTTTGCAGACATCAATGGCGCACGTGTTGTTTGATCATTGCCACTGAACTCTATAATGATCATTGCCAATCCTATTTTACTGCACTATTTTGGTATTTCACTGCCGTGTATTGTTAATTACCTTTAAAAATTAAAATAAAGAAATATTTGCAAGCCAGCAAGTCAGTTATAATTTGAGGCAGCACTCTGTCATTATTGAGCCTTCAGAATGTGTCATTACGGAGCGAGCGAAGCGAGCGGAGTCTTTCCTTAGATTAACGGAAATTTCTGAGTATGAGCGGCCGGCCGGCCGGCCGGCCGGCCGGCCGTGGTCACGCTTTTGCGAGGCTTATATCTCAGCAACCACTTGACCGATTTACATGCGGTAAATTTTGTAGGGTAGCTTCATTCCTTCTACCAAGTATTGGACTATTCCCGATGCATGTGGGTGACCCCTTATGCACGTGCCACGTGCAAAACGAAGAGGTGTCAGTTTTGTAATTGTTGCAATATCTCGGTAACTACTTGGCCGATTGCGCTGAAAGTTGGCATGTAGGTAGGCACCCACTAGGCACTGCATATCCATGTGCCAGAGTTGGGGTGCTGCTGCACGTGCGCACGTGCAGGGGTCGTTTCCAGATCTCGAGAACGGCTCGACCGATTGCGCTCAAATTTGGTACACAGTTAGGGACCGGTTAGTAGGGTGCCGTGCACAAGTCAGTTGGGACCCATTTTGCACGTGCGCACGTGCAGGGTGCCGCTTCCAGATCTCGAGAACGGCTGGGCCGATTGTGCCCAAATTTGGCACATCGCTAGAGACCGGTTAGTAGGGTGCCGTGCACAAGTCAGTTGGAGGTACCCCCTCGCAATTTCGCACGTGCAAGGCCCACCCTCTCGCTCGCTCCGTTAGTCGCCCCAAAAGGCGTTATACTGGTTTTATATATTTTCTCATATTACCTACTCTTGTGGAAAACTTTCTTAGTCATGAAAATGTATGTATATATGAATCATTTCAACTTTATTTTCTAAGTTTAATAGAAATAAAATTTCACCTTACATTATCAAAAGGCTACCTGCCTATTTCGTCCAACCAATGAAATATTTGTCCAGCAGAAGGTAGGTACTTCTGAGAAGGTACTGACATCTCTTATCTACACCAATATTTCAGGAAAATGACAGAGAAACTGTTTTTAAAAAAAAATCTGCATATGAAAGGGTTGTTGTGCACATTGCAAAATATATCATCAGCTAATGCTTCCGAGCCATCTCATTCACCAGCACACATCAATCCGGCTCCTGGCTTCTGCCAAGGAAACATTCCAAAATAATGCATTATTTTATTTCATTGACCACCTTGCAAAAGACAAATAGCAAACACACCACCACCAAAAACAGAAAAATAGTCAACAGGTAACTAGGTATATACCTACCAGCTGATCTAGCTGTGTTATGTTATGCGCCTTAGAAAAACATAAGCAATCAAAGTTGAATAAGCGCCCCAAACTTAGCCATTCATGCATGAAACGTGTTCAAATTCTGGTTGAGCATGTTCATAAAACTGAAACTAACACTGGTATTAGGTATATAATTATAAAAGAACAAAAACCACAGCAGAGCTTACTCTACAAGGCATAACAATGAATTTTAAAAGTGACATCCAAACTCGCAACTCGCAAGTTGTACCCACCTACCAGCAACCTGCACATTTCTATGTACTGCGCAGCAGCACTTTGCACAGTCACTTACACACAATTATGACAATTAAAATAGCTTTGATCAATCAAGCAAGTCAGGACCCATGGTATGCAGATTCACGAGTTCTCTCAACATCTTCAACTACCAACAATCAAGACTGAGCACCTTGTGATCTCAGTGACTCCGCAGACCCATCTTCTGTTTTGCATTTTCAGTTTTCAATTGAAATATGAGTTCAATCTGGGAGACACATCTTGCATCATTATGTTTAAACAATTATTAAGCTACAACTATTGGTTTTTCTTGTGAAATTCACCTCAAAAGTTGATTTAATTTTAAAAGTTGATATAATTTGCATAATGCTACGATCACGGCGCACCAAATCACAGATAACTTGATAATAACTCAGCAAAAGCCATATTCTTCAGGAAACTACGAACGCTATCTATTCCATGCTGTGTTGAAATAATTAACAATCGCCAAAATAAGTCCAATTATGACAACTCAATTAGCAGAAACTTCGTAGAACTCAAAGAACTCTTATTTGTGAGGCAATGCGCAACAGAAATGCGAGGGAATATGGTAGTAATCTGGTAGCAATTGTGAAGGATTTCCCCTGTCGTTGATAAAAAACAAAAGAAACAAATTTTTTAACGCAGAGGAAATCCTTCATTAGGAGTTCCAGGGACCATTTGATTGGCCCATTTTAGTTAAATATAGGCCGAATGTTTCGATTTCAACCCCATTTATCGTAATGAGACGAATCTATTGGTTTAGTGGTACGTCTTTTGAACGCATGTAGGGCATGGATTTCTCGTCAGCCTGCCTGAAACACACCATGATTTGCATGCATTGCTATGGGTGAAGGAAAATTCTTGCGCCGTGATGACGTCACGGTAAAGGAATTCTGAAGCTCGTGAACGGGGGCTGCTTCTCATCGACTCGGAATGTTAAATTTCACGGAACGAATCTGCTGTTTGGGTAAAGGCTACGCGCTCATGGGCCCAATATATATATATATATATATATATATATATATATATATATATATATATATATATATATATATATATATATGGCCTTAGGCCCAAGCATGGATGATATAACACTGGATTGGTGTCTCGTGGAAATTAACATTGGGATCCGCGACATTGGGATCAGGCCTGCCATCTAGCGAGAGAATTATCGTAAGTTAGGAGCAAGCCGAGTGAACGCCATCTCTCACCATTATGACACACGTGGTTGTGGTGTGTTAGTTGGCTTGAAGTGCATATTTCCACGAGTTGGAGGTAATCTTACTGGACCTGAGACGACAAAAAATGTCTTAAATGCTTGAAAGCCAAGAACGTCAAGCAGCCTTTAGGTAATAGCAAAAATAAAATGCGTAAGACGGTGTGTATTGAAACGCCAGTCTCATCGGCTTGTACGACCTTTTATATGGTCATTTACTCACAATGGTACAGCAGTTTGACAATATGTCATTTGACAATATTTGATAGGCTTATTCCTTCTTCTCCGAATTTCGCCCGATTTTCTTCATCTTAGTTAATGTTACGGCACGTGCCACGTGCCAACTTAGGGGTGTCGAAATTGTTCCACATAAAGTAACTCCGCAATGACTGGGCCTATTACAGTAAAACTTCGTCAATAGTTAGGCACCCAGTGGCAAATGCATTTCCATGTGCCACCATGGGGGTGCTACTGCACGTGCGCACGTACGGGGTGCCGCTTCCATATCTCAAGAACGGCTGGGCGGATAACACTCAAACTTGGTACACAAATGTCACATCGATGCTCGCACTGCATTGATCAGTACTTACATAGGTGCAGAGTCGTTAGGAAAACGATGAAATGAGATGCGTGGTGTTTATGCCTTTCTGTTCCAGCAGTTGATTGATCCGCAACAGGAGATCCTTGCTTGTGAAGGGCGAAGGCTTCGTCTCCCTTTTCCACTCCTTGTTTAAAATAGCATTAACAATGTACGAAGATCACACATCAAAGTTGTTTTAGGCGGCTATCTTGGGCCAGGCCTGCGCCCTGCGAGTTGTAGTCAGAGCCAGCGGTTCAGTTCCGACTCGGAGTCGGTTGATTTTTAAAAGCTGTAGTCGGAGTATGAGTCGAACGTCACCGAGAAGTCATCGACTCCACAGACTTACCAGGGCTGCAGAGTGCAGAGTCGGAGTCTGTGTGAATCGACAGTTCTGCCCGGAGGAGTCGGAGTCGATATTTGGATACCGGAATCGGAGTTGGAGCCAGTCACTGAAATTTCATCGACTACACAGCACTGGTTGGGTCCTTTTCATAGAGCGCCTTGAATGACATATTGAGCGGCAATGACGTTAGCAATTCCGTTTAACTTTTTTCATTAGACTTATAGATTAGTACTTAAGTTAGTTTTGTTCTTTGATCGAACAATTTGTTTGATTTAGGCCAAGTAAAGACTCATGTGAAAAATAGCGAAAACGACACGTGCTTGCGAAGTCTCCAATAACTCCCTGTTTCACGATTTAAAGGGAAAATAACAGGGAACCGCTTATATTATTACTCACCCTGCACATAAATTTATTAATTTCTTCGCTTTTGCTGGCATATTAAGACATAACATTTTGAAAAATTGCACTTCAAGCCTGCTACTACACCACACTCCCGTGTGTCACAATGCTAATCAGCGGCGTTCACTCGGCTTGCTCCTAACTTACGATAATTCTCCCGCTAGATGGCAGGCCTGAGCTCAATGTCGCCAAAAACTGCGAAGACACCAATCCATTATTATCTCATCCATGGCCCAAGTTTATAAACGCCGTGAAATGGATATGGCAGCACTCTAAGGCTGGATATATAGTACGCACGGACGTATAAATAAACTGGACCCGCAACCACCTCCATTCAGGTGAAGCCGACAAGGCGCCATTTTACGTTGCCAAAAAAACCGTACTGTGAAAGGTCATCGAGCCAATACAATTGAAATTGCGTCTAAACGGATGATCGGATCAAGATGCTGGTGGTACCGTTCGACGCGTAATGCCTTGAGACAGGTGATGGTGCATGTCCCAGATCATCCAGTGTCACGTGGCGCGTGCCACGTGCCGACAAACTTCCAAAGGGCAAAAATCTTTAAGCGACGCTCCAAATCAAACGAAGGGCGGCACAGGTGCCAAACTCATAGGCCACATGTCCCAGTGTTCGACCACTAACATATGGTATGCTCGGCATCAGGGGGTACGGAATGCACGCGCTAGTGGCGAAAAACAGGTTTTGAGGAGGCATCCTCCGATTCTGGAAAACCTTAACCTAGGCACACCAAATTTGGCACACTGACACTACTGGACACGCGCTTTAAGGTGCTGTACAAATAGGCGTGCTGGGGTGCACGGTGCACGTGCTGTGCACGTGCAAACCTTTTGATGTTACACACGGAATGCACGCGCTAGTGGCGAAAAACATGTTTTGAGGAGGCATCCTCCGATTCTGGAAAACCTTAACCTAGGCACACCAAATTTGGCACACTGACACTACTGGACACGCGCTTTAAGGTGCTGTACAAATAGGCGTGCTGGGGTGCACGGTTCACGTACTGTGCACGTGCAAACCTTTTGATGTTGCACTCTGTGTCACATGTGCGAACGGGCTGGTTAGCTCAAAGTGCCAAATTTACACAGGCCACCCAGAATGCATTCCAGCATAGTTATTGAGCACATCCATCTCCTGGTGGACCCCAAAGGTGCACTCTGCACGTGCAAAAAATTATCCGCGCCGGGCGGTGGGAATGCTTGGACACCCCATGTGGATTTATGTAAATATCTCCAAAACGGCATTGTGGAGCGCCGCCGTTTTTTGGCACCCCTTTTCATACATCTTTTTACAAATGTTGCATAACTTTCAGACTTAGGTCACTCAAGGTTAGGTCATCAGGTTACGTCCAAGTGGCCTAACCTTAGGAAAAATTGTTATGCCCGTCATAGCTACACAGACTAAACAATTGGTTTAAAACGTGCAGCGATTGATAAGATCAATAGTAGGTATATACGAATCCTACCTACCTCTACCTCGAAATTTAAATATCACTGACCTAGGGTTCTGTTCATTTTGCGACCTCAGACCACTACCACGGCAAATCATTTATTTTGTCAAATTCGGGCTCCTAAACTTTTTGCTACCCAGCAACGCAAATATACGTCTCAAAGTCAATCGCCGGCCAGCGCAGCATAGGCATCTTAGTTATCCACGCTGTTTGCGCCTGCAGTGATACTGTACCGCAATAGCCATTATCTTCATCTTTCACCCATAGATGGCAATAGCAAAGCGCCTGCATCTATGCTGTGCCGCAGTGCTCTTACAACACGAGCTGATTGAGCAAGCGCGGTGTAATACGATTATGTGGTGGCCTGGACCGGTGACCGCGTCCAAGAAATGGTTGGCGAACTTGACTGAGTAGCGTTAAATCAGTATCTGATATCTCACGAGACCGTGTTGGGTCAGAGTCGTGATTCGGCGTGAGTCAGCCCACATTATCCGCGCGTTTCCAGTCTTTTTGTGGTTGTACGTTCGAACATGTGGAATGTTGTTGGTCCCATGCAATATGGTAGGTGTCAAGGTCAAGTGAAGGGTAGGTCAAGGTCACTGACCTTTGATGACCTTGGTTCACCCTAGGAAATAACTCTAGGACATAAAGATAGGTCACAGGTGCAATTTCCCGATTAAGTCGTCAGTCGTCACGTTTCCCTGCCACCCGTGTCCCGTTATTTGAGTGCATTGTTTAGTATGTTTATATGAGTTTCGTGCACAGAAGCGCAGTTCAATTGTCTCCCATTGACTTAACTGTAATCGAAAAATCGCGAAATCAACAGAACCCTAGGTCAGTGATATTGAAATTCCGAGGTAGAGGTACCTACTCTACGTATACTGTTGCTCTTATCAATTGCTGCGCGTTTTAAACCGATTGTTCAGTCTGTGTAGCTATGACGGGCACTATAACTTTTCTTAAGGTAAGGTCACTTCCCAGTAAACATGCCGACGTCGGCCCGACGTCGGCCGACGTCGGCCCGACGTCGGTCCAACCTCGGCACGACGTCGGCTGGATGTCGGATATGCCCGCATGTTCCGACGTCCAGCCGAGGTCCAGCCGACGTCGGGCCGACGTCGGACCGAGATCAATTGCTGAGGTCCAGCCGATGTCGGGCCGACGTCGGGGCGTTGTCGGACCGACATCGGCCGCTGTTTTGACCGTTGAAATAATATAAAATACATGTTTCATGTTTCATAAAGAGCTTCTGTATTCAAAATATCCTCAGGAAACTCAAATCTTCCTCCACGCCGCAACCCCCTGATCCGGACTGGACGGGAAACTTTATCCCATTTGGGATTGCCCGTAAGCCGAGCTCGCCCGTAGCCGGGTGCGGTGAGTGCTTGGGGGCTGCTCGGCCTATCCTTTGGTCAGGCTCAGCCCCGGCAACTCACCAGGGCCGGGCCCAGTTCATATAGAAAGGCCAGTCGACAAGTGTCACTTTGCCAAAGTGCCGCTTAGGTACTAAAGGGACACTTTGGGAAACGTTGGTGAAGGTGTGTATAAGGGTAACTATATGAATCCATTTGTGGGGTCGCCCTTTCCAATAAGTGTCACGTAACAGCAATGGGACCAGGGACTCTATATGAACTGGACCCAGGGTGCTCGCCAAGAAGACCAATGTCTCCATCCTATGATCTTTCCGGCTCTGAAATGGTCTTGTCAGACCGAAAAGGGCATAACCCAACAAAACAAACGAAATTCGTTAGCTGGCTGCGTGGTGTAGTGGTTAGCACACTAACCTCGCGTTCGAATGACACGGGGTTCGAATCCCATCGGCGGCTGATGCTTTTGGCGTGTTGCCCCAGTAAACATGCCGACGTCGGCGACTGGGGGGCTCGAATCCCGCCGCCGGTTGATATTTTTGGCGCGTTGTCCCAATAAACATGCCGACGTCGGCCCCGTCGGTCCAACGACAAACGATCTCGTCAACCTCGGCAAACGATCTCGGGCCCGACGTCGGCTCGACGTCGGCTGGACTTCGGCTGGACGTCGGAACATGCGGGCATATCCGACGTCCAGCCGATGTCGGGCCGAGGTTGAACCGACGTTGAGCCGACGGCGGGCCGAGCCTCGGCCCGACGTCGGCATGTTTACTGGGTTGGACGTAACCTGATGACCTAGCCTTGAGTGACATAAGTCTGAAAGTTACGCAGCATGTGTGAAAAAGATGTGTGAAAAAGTGTGCCAAAAACGGCGGCGCTACACAACGCCGTATTCGAGATATTTACATAAATCCACATGGGTTTTCCATTGTCCAAGCATCCCCACCGTCCGGCGCGGACAATTTTTTGCACGTGCAGAACGCACCTTTGGGGTTCACCAGGAGATGGATATGCTCAATAACCATGCTGGAATGCATTCTGGGTGGCCTGTGTAAATTTGGCACTTTGAGCTTGCCAGCGCTACCCGCCCTACCCGGGTATGTGACACAGAGTGCAACATCAAAAGGTTTGCACGTGCACAGCACGTGCACCGTGCACCCCAGCACGCCTATTTGTACAGCACCTTAAGGCGCGTGTCCAGTAGTGTCAGTGTTCCAAATTTGGTGTGCCTAGGTTAAGGTTTTCCAGAATCGGAGGATGCCTCCTCAAAACATGTTTTTCGCCCCTAGCGCGTGCATTCCGCACCCCCTGATGCCGAGCATACCATATGTTAGTGGTCGAACACTGGGACATGTGACCTGTGAGCTTGGCACCTATGTCGCCCTTCGTTTGATTTGGAGCGTCGCTTAAATATTTTTGCCCTTTGTAAGTTTGTCGGCACGTGGCACGCGCCATGTGACACCGGGTGACCTGTGACATGCATCATCAATCACCTTGCTCAAGGCATTACGCGTCGAACGGTACCACCAGCATCTTGATCCGATCATCCGTTTAGACGCAATTTCAATTGTATTGGCTCGATGACCTTTCACAGCACGGTTTTTTGGCAACGTAAAATGGCGCCTTGTCGGCTTCACTATCTTCCATAGGAGGTCCATTAGGATTGTCAGTCCAGTTTATTTATACGTCCGTGATAGCAGGGTATATTGAGTGAAGGGTAGGACGAACTTTGGTAGGAATTTCTAGTATAACTACTAGAAAATCTACTATATGTGGTCGGGACTAGCAAAAACTTAGTTCCAACTAGAATATGGTAGCGCTTATGGTTGGCAGTCGTGACGCGCACGTGACATTCATTTCTTAAATTTCCTAAATAACAGGTTTTAGGGGCTCATTAGTGGGCAGATACATTCAATTAGCTATTAATAATTGATAATGCAAACATTCAAGAATCTATATCATTAAATTCTAGCCAAAATCACGTGGCGCCCCCAGGATTCAAACTCGCGACCCTCGGATCCGTAGCCCGATACGCTACCGACTGCGCTACCGAGGACCGCGCGCCGACGATCGGAGAGGCGGATCGCGGGTGCTGGCGTGCAGAGAAATCTTTACCCTGTACGCCGTAGAAGATCGGCTGGGTTTCGTGAAAAATGGTAGAGGAATTGTCGAAAGAAAATTCATCGATCTATCATTTGAGACTAAGAACTATTGATTCCTTCAAAGGTTGACCGAGATATCGCTCGCCGAAAACAGGCCATTTAACATGTAAACCCTATGGGCTGGTAGGAAATGTACGCCGTGGAGCAGCAGTGCTACCAACTAACTTCGGCGGGGGCCGCGTGATAGTACGCAATCTTGTAAAACTCTGTGAAATCGAAAACACGGCACGCTCTTTATGGCATTTGTAGCCGCCAATTTTGAGGATGCCGTAGAATGATTTTAACCGTGAGCAGCTGTGCACATCTCAAAACACCGCCAATCATCAGCTGTTTGCGGTTTCAGCGGTGTCCATTTCACGCCAGAATTTGCGGCGTACTTTGACGAGCTTCTCAGACAGTTTAACTGATTTAAGATAAATTCCATGTTTTCAGGGGCGCGGGAACTACTTTCAGACTGGGGGGCACACCATAAAAGAGATCAACCTAGGATACCCCCAAATCTAGTTTTCTCACCGGTTTAGGCCACTAATTTTTCATCCCTTGGCTTTTTCAACAAAAAAGAAAACATTTGCAAAAAAGTGTGGTATTCCGTCTCAAAGCTGTGGGGGCACCGCCCCCACGGCCGCAGAGTTGGGGTGGCAAGCTGCCCCCACTGCCCCACCGGCTCCCGCGCCTATGCATGTTTTATGATATAAGTATGTATGCAATATTTTACATTATGATATTTTTAAGATTAAAACATCCTCCACATATTAACTCATGATTTACATATATAAAAATCAAAATGTCTGTATGTATGTATGTAACGCGTCAGTTCCCTTTGGCGGGCTGTTGCGAGGCGACGGTGCGTGGTGCGGGGGTGAAGCTTTGGCGCCGAGTCGGATGCGTGCAACCATTTGTCGTACTAAATTTTGGTGGGGGTGCGCTCGGCGGTTGGCACGTGGCGGGCGCATCTTTGCGGCATTTTGGGCCGCGGCCGGCGCCGATCAGACGGCACGCGCCTTAGGCTCAGTTTCTTCGCTTGCAAAACTGAGCGAAATCAGAGCCGGGAGGTCATTGACCTTTGGCAATGAATACCGGCGCAGGGCACCGCCGGCCAGGAGGAGACGCCAAATTTATTCTTGCAATAACTCGGCCGCTACTTGGCCGAATACAATGAAACTTGATTTATTACGCTGCGCGTAATGCTGGACACCTAGTTTATTATAATATATGTATATTTAATTGCCCGGTCCGAGCACTATACCAGACATTATTCGGTCGCTTTCCCAGAGGACATTATTTTATGGAAAATAGCGTCCGAACGCTATTTCTCGCTCGCCCCGTCTCGCCCCGTCTCTCTCTCCCCCTCTCCCCCCCTCTACCCCCTCCCCCTCCCCCTCTCCGGAGTCCGGAGCCCCTCAGCTTAGTTTTTGAACGAAAAATCTTGTCTCTGTCTGACCCAGCAGTGGCAGCGCTGAATTCGGCCAGAACCTTGCCATTCCGCAACCGGATGAGCGCCTTCAGCTGAGCTCGGTCCAGGGAAAGTCCCAGGTATCTCTGGATGGTGTTCTCGATTACTCGAGCGGCGCCGTCACGATCATTTTGTTACTGTAGAGACGGCCCGGAGAAGATGAGCGTTGTCAGTCTGTTCTCCTGCTGTTGGCGATCGTCAGACAGCTCCAGCTGCTGCAGCCTTCGTCTCAGGTCCGTCGTCTCGCGCTGCAGCTGCACGATGTCCATATCGGCGGAGCGCTGCCGATCTGACAGGGCGGACAGCGATTCCATAGTGAAAGAAAGGGACTCTTCCATTGCAGATAAGCGCCTTTCATTTGAGTCTTTGATTTGTTTCACACATTTTTCGTTCTCTATGGTGATATTTTTTTTTCTTCAAATCGACGGCACTGAGTTCGTTCTGTCCCTGCACTGGGGAATTCACTTTGCGTTTTTTGTTCATGGTTCGGCACTCGCAGTAGCTTGGGAGATATGCACCGCACCTCACAGAAACTCCGGTCAGCCGCACGCGCGGAGCGGTCCGACCCACGTCCGACCCGGTCGAGGTCAACCGGCCAACTGATCATATTATATCATGAGCATAAGGTCATTTTTTCATCACAATAATAGTTAAGAGCGAGCGAGCGCAGCGAGCGAAGCGAGTCTTTTCAATATAACGGAAAAATCTCAGCATGAGCGGCCCGGCCCGGCCCGGCCTGTAACGCCTTTGAGAGGCTTATATCTCAGCAACCGCTAGACCGATTGGCCTGCGGTCTTTTTTGCTGGGTAGCCCCATCCCTTCCAAGATTTCTTTACTACTCAGGTTGGTTCACTAGGGAAATAAAGGCGCCGTGGTGACGTCATCAGACGAAATCCTTCACGTTCAAATGAAGGGGTCATTTGAATTGCTGATTTTGGCTTGATAATTGATATAGTCCTATTTGTTAGTTTCAGCTCCATTTATCGTAATGAGGCGATCTCATTGTTACATTGGTACAACTTTTTAATGACATATAATCCTTGCTTTTTTTCTCCAGCTCGCTCGAAAGATAATGAAATTTGCATGCATGCCTACGGGTGAAGGGAGATTCTACCGCCGTGGTGACGTCACGGTAAAGGGATTCTGGAACTCGTGAACGGGGGCTGATCCCTTCTACCCCGTAAGTGACTACTTTTGATACATCTCAGTGATCGTCGTGGCACGTGCCAAGTGAAAAGTCAAGGGTGTTCAAGCTGTTTTGCAAAAGTAGTGATTTTGAGAGGCCCATATCTCAGCAGCCGCTTGGGCGATTGTCTTGCGGTAATTTTTGTAGGGTAGCTGCATCCCTTCTACCAAAGGTCGGATACTCTTGGTCTATGTGAGTGACCCCCACTGCACGTGCAAAATGCAAAAAGAAGAGGTGCCAAATTTGTTCCCATTTCAATAACTCGGTAATTACTGGGGCGATTTCGCTGAAACTTGGCATACGGGTAGGCACCCACCAGGTAGTGCATTCCCATATGTTGCGGTTAGGGTGCTACCGCACGTGCGCACGTGCAGGAGGCGCTCCCAAATCTCGAGAACGGCTGGGCCGATTGCGCTCAAATTTGGTACACGGTTGGGGACCAGTTAGTAGGGTGCCCTGCAAAAGCCAGTTTGGACCCCGTTTGCACGTGCGCACGTGCAGAATGCCGCTTCCAGGATTCCCATACGAATGAGCTAGCCACAAAAGAGCTAGTGTTGTTTGAGCTAGCTCATTTGGGCTAGTGTCACAAAATAGCTAGTGCGATTGTAACTAGTCCCACAAAACAGCTAGGAGCAAAATGACTAGCGTTGTAAAGGGCTAGTAGGTCGACTCACGCCGTACCTCTTCGGGATTTTATCAGCAAAGTTCAGTTCAGATCAGATCGGTCACTCAAAAAGGTCGTAATATTGAAAAGACAGAAACATACGACTCAGATTTTATTCTCAAACGTTCATGGAAATGTTGTATCCAACTCCGTGAAGAAGCTCCTGCCTGTCTATGATGTCTTCTGTGAGACGGCGAATGAGGACCTTAATTCGTTTATTTATATCGGCATAATTTTTCTCTTGTTTTTGAGCTTCGTTTCCTGCTTTGAATTTGCAAAGTTCGGCAGCTTGCAGCGCTTCTTCTTTTTGAATAACGGCCAGAAAACGCCAAAGTGACGGGAGTGGCGAGTCCACCATTCCTTGGATTGCCCGTGCCACCCTTCATTTTTGTTGTTGGTCCTCGGCATTCCCTCGTCGGCATTCCCTCGTCGGTGAAATCGGTATCTTCAAAGCTCTTTGCACCATTAGCTCTCCTTGGGACTAGCTCTTATAAGTTACTAGCTATTTTAACATTAGCTTTTACATCACTAGCTCTTTTGTAGCACTAGCTCAAACGTACTAGCTCAAATGATACTAGCTGTTTTGTCGCTAGCTATTCGGACACGAGGCCCGCTTCCAGATCTCAGGAACGGCTGGGCCGATTGCGTTCAAATTTGGCACACCGCTAGCGACCGATTAGAAGGGTGCTTTGCACAAGCCCGTTGGAAGTACCCTCTCGCCCTTCCGCACGTGCAGGGCTCACTATCTCGCTCGCTCGTTCTTCGCCCAAAAGGCGTTTTACTGGTAATAACGAATAACGATGCTCAAACATACCATAGCTTACATCCAACTTTAGCAAATTGTTTGATAATCGCTAAATCTGAACTGGCGACATGAAGTCTTAGCGGACAATATATGCATTAGCCCTTAACTCGATTTCTAAATCGAGTGCTACAGACTATGAAATCGAATATTTTCAAATAAAGGTAGTTATCGATGTTGCAACTTGCAAGTGCCCAGAGCGGTAGGTAATTGCGAGCCGGGGAACCCAATTCGGCTATTTCACACAACTCACAACTTATGTAAATGTGGGATAGTCGCTAGAGGTCTGAACCGGCCGGCTGCAGCCAGCCACGGCTGGCTGCATCCCCACGGCTATGGGACTGCAAATATTTCCAAGAGCACGGCTGTGAGATTTCAAGCTCAATCTTAAATACCCAAATATAAAATTTTAAACGCTTCAACTGCTTCTGACTCACTTCTGACTGAAGGTTAGACTGCTTCTGAAAAGCAGTCTAACCTGTGAAAATAATGCCAAAGGATGCCCAGCAACAATGGAAGTGATGAAGCCTATGCAAACCTGAAATGGTTTTATCATTTCAATTTGCCATCATAAAAAGGGAACTTGCACACCTGGTACAGATGACTGAGTATATCAATTGTTCCTTCAACATCATCAGCTCGACAACTTCAGAAAATGCACTCGTGTTGCATTGTCATGTCCCTTTCAAATCAGTCTTACCTGGTTATTAGGAGAGCATCTTACAGCTATTAAAGGGACAGTATCATCGAAAAAAAATCCATGTATGGAGCTGATTTTTTTTTTACTAGCATTTCTTATTTTTCTGAATCAGAAAAACATAGTTTGAGGACCGAACTCGGTGAAAAATATTGCAACCACATTTCATTTTCATGATTCATTTTCATGAGCGAACCACCACTATACAAGCATGGCCGCCAGTTTGGAAGCATGCAAAATTACTACAGAACTGGCGCAGATAATACATTATTGACGCTACGCTCACGCGGTCGTTCTTCTGATTGAGTTGTCCTTAGGGAGAGGTAGCCTTAGGTATTGCCTATAAAAATATAACGTGACAATTGGAGGGAGTGACAATTGGACGTGACAATTGACAATGGGAGAAAATATCACGTGACAATCACGTGATAAACGTCATACATTGGAGGGAGATTGTGATTCAAGCTGGAGGAATTCCTTTGTTGAGCCGCTAGAATCCGAAGGAAACAGCGGAAATTGCCTACGACTATTTAATGAATTTAACGGTGATGAATAAGTGCGAAAAAAGTTTTGGCTTTATAAAATTTGATGAAATGACCAGGGTAAAAGTTTTATTACTGGCGGTCAATTCAAAACGGCGCAAACATTTAAACAGTGAAGATAGTGAAGCACGATTCAAAGGGATCCAGAGCGTCGTAAGCCTCGTCGCAGCTGCGACGTGTCGCAAGTTGTGTAGTAAGTCGTTTTTGGAGGGATCAATTGATGAGTAGCGTTACTTAAGAAGTAAAGTCTATCGCAAAGTGCCTGATTTACGACACAACTTACGAATTTGAAATAGCAGTCGTAAGTTGTGTCGCAAGTTGATATGGCCTTGAGGGAGAGGTCACAGGTCACAGGTCATTGGGGTCATGGTCACGAAATTTGCATGGTACGTGGAAAATTGTTGAAACTTGAAATCCTGAAAATTTCGTTGCAATCCGTTGCCGCTAACGCGAGTTATAAAGCAAGAACCAACGGTTCGTCTATGAGGCCTCAATCCGCGCCAGCGAGAGTGTTGAACATGGTGCATAATATGTTATATTCACATTTATTGGGGTATTCATGGATATGAAGTAGCCTAACACCATTCCAGCAACTACTGGCGAATCCAGAAAGGCGGTCTTGGACGTTGCGAGGGGCATCCCCCAAAAGATTCTCCAAATTCTAAAAACGATGTGTCCCAGATGACCCCCATGACCTCGAATTGATCTCTGTGATGACCCCAAGTTGACCTCTGTGACCTGACGTGTTCCAGATGACCTCCAATTGAGCTTTGTGATGACCCCAAGTTGACCTCTGTAACCTGATGTGTCCCAGATGACCTCCGTGACCTCCAATAGAGCTCTGTGATGACCCCAAGTTGACCTCTGTGACCTGACGTGTCCCTTGATGACCCCCATGACCTCCAATAGAGCTCTGTGATGACCCCAAGTTGACCTCTGTTACCTGAAGTGTCCCAGATGACCTCCGTGACCTCCAATTGAGCTCTGTGATGACTCCAAGCTGACCTCTGTGACCTGATGTGTCCCAGATGACCTCCAATTGAGCTCTGTGATGACCCCAAGTTGACCTCTGTAGCCTGACGTGTCACAGATGACCTGCGTGATCTCCAATAGAGCTCTGTGGTGACCCCAAGTTGACCTCTGTGACCTGACGTGTCCCAGATGACCTCCAATTGAGCTCTGTGATGACCCCAAGTTGACCTCTGTAACCTGACGTGTCCCAGATGACCTCCGTGACCTCCAATTGAGCTCTGTGATGAACTCAAATTGACCTCTGTGACCTGACGTGTCCCATATGACCTCTGTAACCTCTAAGTGACCCCTCTGATGACTCCAAGCTGACCTATCTGACCTGATGTGCCCCAGATAACCGCCATGACCTTCAATTGAGCTCTGTGATGACCCCAAGTTGACCTCTGTGACTTGACGTGTCCCAGATGACCTCCGTGACCTCCAATTGAGCTCTTTGATGACCTCAAGCTGACCTCTGTGACCTGGCGTGTCCCAGATGACCCCCAATTGAGCTCTGTGATGACCCCGAGTTGACCTCTGTAACCTGACGTGCCCCCAAGTTGCCTTCTGTGACCTGACGTGTCTCAGATTACTTCCGTGGTCTCCAATTGAGCTCTGTGATGACCCCAAGTTGACCTCCGTGACCTGAAGTGTCCCAGATGACCTCTGTAACTTCCAATTGTGACCTCAATCTCCAACTCTACTAACTCTCTGTGACCTCATACTCTCTTAACTCATTTCTTTTAAAGCATCGCTTCTAGATGCCCTATAGCGCCACGAATCTCTTGTGATCGATCCCAAAATTCATGGCAACTCACGTGAGCGTTAGCAACCACAAGTCACCCAGTTGAGACAAAGCTTCAGAATCAGAGAACATGCTTGAACTGGCTGTCTCATAAGCTCGCAAACCAGAAGGACGAATGTTCCTTTATGCTTGATAGAGTTTTCGACCTTACTGACGCTTACTACGGGATCAGCTGATCGTGTAGCCTTTTAAATTCTCGAGTAAAGCGGGTATTTAAACCTTGTCGCAGCTACGTTCTGTCGTATCCTCCGACAAACCCCTCTTTCCTCAACATCCCTCCTTTTTCGCTACGACACAACTTGCGACGGAACATGTGTCGTAACTTGCGACGTGTCGTAGATGGACTTGCGACGCCCTGGATCCCCCCGGAAAGTGTGGTACACCTTTCGTACTTTGAGCGGCGATAGCGGGATAACGGTGTGGAGCTTCGAGGATCGGTCTTCAGTTCCCGGACCAGAAAGGTGGGGCCTATGCAATGTCAAATTTCATAAAAATGGTGATACTGTCCCTTTAAAGACAGGCGTTCAGTAGTTCTTTCAGGTAATTCAAAAGAGATATGACAGTAGGGCTTCATAAAATATTATCTAAATGAAGTTGGATTGGATGTATTTCTGGAGATTTTCGGCAAGTCCCTTTACATAATACAAAATTGGCGCTTGTATGTTCTAATTGTTGTGTGAGTGAACGCTAACAGAAAATGCTGATCAACGAAGCTAATAGAATTACATTATTAGGCATCGTAAACCTTGCTTACTGTCAGGCGCGCACACAGGATTTTTGAATGGGGGGGGGGGGGGGCACGACCTTCGAACTGGGCCCCCCATGCCGAAGGCCCCCCCCCAAAAAAATACGGTCCTATATACGGCCCTAATACGGCTATATTTCGGTTGGTTTGAAGCTTGAGCAATTGGTTTGTCAATGCATGGTAGGTAAAATAATTATTTCGGTACCAGCTTAATTTTCAAAACATATATATATTTTTACGCTAGCATGTTTTTTTAATATGTTTTTTTTTTTCGCGGACCCCGGACCCGCGAGTCACCCGGGGGCCCGGGGTCAGCTCAGGCAAGGATGTATCCAGGACCTTTCGATGAGGGAGGCACGGTGGATCCAGTCTCACTGGCAGACGGGTCTCTTTAAAACGGTCTTGCATGAGAAAATGTGGAAAATCGGCAAGCAAAAGTATCACTTATGCCCGAGGAGTGTGCCTAATGTACACTAATGCCTAATTTACATGGTATTTTACGAGCGAGCGAAGCGAGCGAGCTCCTCAGAGTCACCGGTGTGTGGCGCGCTCAGAGGTGCCAGTGAAAGGCCGTCAGATGCGCTGGTGTTGGGTCATCACAGGCGCCGTTGCGGGGTCTTAGGGCTTAGAGACACTGGTGGGGCCATCATTGGCATGTGTGTGGCCCTGCAAAATGGCCTGCAAGTGGAAAGTGGCCCGTCATAGGCTGGCAAGGACACTCGGAGGCTGGTAAGAGGCCCTCAGAGTCACTGGTACGTGGCCCTCAGAGGCGTCGGTGTGGGGACTCTCAGAGCCGCCGATGTAGGCCCTTAAGATGCGCTGGTGGGGGTCCCTTGGAGGTGGGGCGAGGGGCCTCGCAGTTGCCGTTGTGGGTGCCTTTAGAAACACTGGTGTGGACCGTGTGTCTATCACAGACGGATGTGGAGCCATAGCAGCCAATCCCTCGTTGGCCGTTATTAGGGCCCTGAGCGGCCGGCGAGGTCTCTCAGAAACCGGTATTGGGCCTTTATGAAGATAATTGTTGCTACATAGGAGCCAATAACGTGCCCCCACAAGCCCTGTGGTGTCCTTCCGAGTTGAAGTGCGGCCAGCGCGAGCCCTCTGCTACCAACTGGCGCCGCAGGGCCCCTCGGTTTCGAAGGAACCCTAAACCCGAGAACGGGCACGTACCCCCTTGCTCCCTTGCTATGTCACTGAATCCAAGTGATTAGGGACCCTTTAGGTAATCAGGGGCGTTTCAGATGACCAGGGGTTTTCAATTGATCAGGGGCCCACCAGGTAACCATGGGCCCCTCTGGTAACCAGGGACCCCATCAATAACCAGGGCCCCTCAGTAAACGGGGGCCACTCAGGTAAGTGTAGGAGTCCCGCAGATAACCAGGGCCGGCAAGGTTTCTCAGGTCCGTTTTTTGACAAGGCTCTTATTGACTCAGGTGCGAGCCCTTTGCCATCAGCAGAGGGCCCTTTCAAGCCTTTTGAGGGCCGTTTAACGTCTCTTGAGTTCCCATTGAGGCCTTCTAAGGGCCCTTTGAGCAGTCGAGGGCCTTTGAGGCCTTTTGAGGGCCTCTTGACGTCAGCTGAGGACCGTTGGACGCCAGCTGCGGATCGTGTTTTTGGGCCTTCTGATGGCCATTAGACGCCAATGGATGACCCTCTGACACCAACTGGGGCCCTCTGACACCAGCTAAGGGCACTTTAAGTTTGACGCTAGCTCAGGGCCCTCTGGCATTAGCTGGTGGGTCCTCTGACGCTAGCTCAAGGCCCTTTGACGCTCTTTAAGGCCTTTTGAGGGCCCTTGAGGTCTTCTAAGGGCCCCTTGAGGCTTTCTAAGGGCCCCTTGAGGCTTTTTGAGGGCCGCTTGACGCCAGCTGAGGACCGTTTGAGACCTTCTGATGGCCATTTGGCACCAGCTGGGGGCCCTCTGTCAACAGCAAAGGACCCTTTAGAGCCTTCGGAGAGCCGTTTGACGCAAGGGCATGGCCCTCTGACGCCAGCTCAGGAACCTTTGACACCCTTTAAGGCCTTCTGACGTCCGTTTGACGTTAGCTGAGGGCCCTTTGAGGCTATCTGAGGGCCCTTTAAGGCCATCTGAGAGTCCTTTAAGGTCATCTGAGGGCTCCTTAAAGCCATCTGAGGGCCCTTTGACACCATCTAAGGGCCCTTTGGGCTTTGACACCAGATGAGGGCCCTATGACGCTAACTGAGGGCCCTTCGAGGCCATCTGAGGGCCTTTTGAGACCATCTGAGGGCCCTTTAAGGCCATTTGAGGGCCCTTTGTACACGGTCTTCGGTGGTCTAAGGAGTAATTAGAGGCCCATTTGAGGCGGCCTTCGGCCGCCTCAAATGGGCCCCTTCCTTCGAGTTGGGCCCCCCAACTCGAATGGGGGGGGCACGGGCCCGTGTGCCCCCCCTTGTGTGCGCCCTTGCTTACTGTTCATGCACATGACGTTAAAAACACTGAACACAATATTTCTTACGCGAGTTGTTGGATTTGCTGATAAAATGACGTCTTTAGCTAAACATATCAAATTTGTTATACCTATATAACTTTTGTTTGAGTATTACAATTATTTGAATTACCCTATATGTAACTTATCATCATTTTGAAGCGACATTTTAAGGCATGCAAGAAAATAATTACTACTTTTTTGTTATTGACGTCATTGCAAACTCCAATAAGTATTTAGATTGAAAGAGGCAATTGTGGCAGTTGTGGTCCTTGGTGAGTTGAGCGCAGCATGAATTATGCAAGAATCTTGGAAAAATCAAAATAGATTAATGCTTTTCTTTCTAGGATGCTCACTGGTGTTTTGATGCATTGTACTACAGGGTGTTTCACAATAAATGTTACTTTTGAATAGCTTAAATGAAGATCTTACTTGTTCGTGAGCGCGTAAATTTTATATGCATTTTGCTGCAAATTTGTTGCGGTTTTTAGTCCTTATATTTTTTTTACAAACCGTCAACAGTCCCATCTGTATGGACGTGCAATGCCAACACCGTCAAAACGGGTCAATTCGCCGTGTACAGATGTCAGATGATGAGGCGGTATGGGTGGTCATGCATTACGGCGCTTTGCGGAGTCTGACTGCAGTGCGACGGAGTTTCGGTAGCCATTTTAAAAGGAGGAAGGATATTCCGTCAAAAATGTCTTTCAAAGGGGTGGTAGAAAGGTTCCAGAAGACTGGAAACACGAGACCAGCCCCGCCTCCTGGCCGGACGGCGATCCCAGAAAATCTGGTTGAAAAAGTCAGACGGAAGGGTGGCATAGTGGAGAACCCGTGAAGGGTGCTGAACTGAAAGTTATATGTTCATCAGTTACTGTTCTACTGTCTCGTGTGGTAATACTCATGAGCCATATGTAATACATGTCACTGAAACATCGTCGTTTGAAAAGCAACATTCATTGTGAAGGACCCTGAAGCTTAACAGCGAATTGACCCGTTTTGATGGCGTGGACATTGCACGTACATAAAGAATGCAGTTGATGATTCGTCATAGTTTTTGTAAGGATAAAAAACCCGAAGGAATTTGCAACAAAATGAATATAGAATTTATGGGCATACGAATAGTTGAGGTCATTTCAAAAGCTTATCAAAAGTAACGTTTATTGTGAAACACCCTGTAGGGTTGACTATTAAGTAATGGAAGTGCCTTAAGCAATTAAACATGTTTGCACGTGCACACATTTTTTGGGTGTCATTTCATGCGCCGATGTTTTTTTCTATCCAATGGTGAAAACCACATGTCCTTAGCTACTTTTTGCTATAAGCTATCGTCGTTTTCCCAAGAGACCACCCGAACCTGTGGCGCACCACCTGGCAAGCAATGGCCAAAACCGCGCGCCAGCGCAGAGTGCAAGGTCATTAGAGCTCAGTTTGTCGTAGGGAAAAGGTCTACCAAGATCAGAATTCAGAAAACTTCTTTTTTAAGTGTATGGAGCGACGCAGCCTCCCCACAGACGGTATGCCGGTGGTTTCATCGGTTTGAGAAAGAAAGCGCCAATCTGTCTTCTGGCGGCGCCGTTCCAGGAGTGGGTCAAGCCGAGGCTGGAACGGTGTGTGATGCTTGAAGGCGAATATGTGGAGTAGTGTTTGCTGTCATTTATCGTGCCTATGTGTATCTTTTTGATGAAAATATAGCAATTGTCCATTGTGTAGCCATAAAAATAAGCCAATAAGCTCTGATGACCTCGCGCTGGCGCTTGGCGCGCGATTTTGGTAATTTGGCCATTGCCAGACTCCTTTTTCATGGTGCGCCGCAGGTTCGGGTGGTCTCTTGGGAAAACGACGATAGCTTGGAGCGAGAAGTAACAAAGGACATCTGGTCTTCACCATTGGATAGAAAAAACATCAGGGCATGAAATGACACCAAAAAATATGTGCACGTGCAATAACGTTAAATTGCTGAAGGCACTTCCATTAATTACGGAGCGAGCGAAGCGAGCGTAGTCTTTCCTTAGATTAACGGAAATTTCTGAGTATGAGCGGCCGGCCGTGGTCACGCTTTTGCGAGGCTTATATCTCAGCAACCACTTGACCGATTTACATGCGGTAATTTTTGTAGGGTAGCTTCATTCCTTCTACCAAGTATTGGACTATTCCCGATGCATGTGGGTGACCCCTTATGCACGTGCCACGTGCAAAACGAAGGGGTGTCACTTTTGCAATTGTTGCAATATCTCGGTAACTATTTGGCCGATTGCGCTGAAAGTTGGCATGTAGGTAGGCACCCACTATGCAATGCATATCCATGTGCCAGAGTTGAGGTGCTGCTGCACGTGCGCACGTGCAGGGGTCGATTCCAGATCTCGAGAACGGCTGGACCGATGGCGCTCAAATTTGGTACATGGTTAGGGACCGGTTAGTAGGGTGCCGTGCAAAAGTCAGTTGGGACCCATTTTGCACGTGCGCACGTGCAGGGTGCCGCCTCCAGATCTCGAGAACGGCTGGGCCGATTGTGCTCAAATTTGGCACATCGCTAGAGACCGGTTAGTAGGGTGCCGTGCACAACTCAGTTGGAGGTACCCCCTCGCCATTTCGCACGTGCAAGGCTCACCCTCTCGCTCGCTCCGTTAGTCGCCCCAAAAGGCGTTATACTGGTTAATAGTCAACCCTAGTATATCAGAATAGTTTGACAATGCTCAGCGGTTGCTTCAAGCATGGCATATCACACTCCAGAAAATATGCAAGGTAGGAAAGAAGCAAGAGTTTCAACTTGAACTTTCAGGACAATCACTGTTGGACAGTTCATCAACTGCAGATCCATTTTCTATAATGAAAAGTACCAGGGTCTGTTGTTCTGTTCCACAATCATGCTTCATGATTTGGCAATAGACGTCTACAGTGCTTCTATTCTTGTTCGTTGTTAAAGTATTCTGTTCATTACGGAGCGAGCGAAGCGAGCGGAGTCTTACGTAGAATAACGGAAATTTCTGAGTATGAGCGGCCGGCCGGCCGGCCGGCCGTGGTCACGATTCTGCGACGCTTATATCTCAGCAACCACTTGACCGATTTACACGCGGTAATTTTTGTAGGGTAGCTTCATTCCTTCTACCCCAAGTATTGGACTATTCCCGATGCATGTGGGTGACCCCTTATGCACGTGCCACGTGCAAAACGAAGAGGTGTCACTTTTGTAATTGTTGCAATATCTCGGTAACTACTTGGCCGATTGCGCTGAAAATTGGCATGTAGGTAGGCACCCACTAGGCAATGCACATCCATGTGCCAGAGTTGGGGTGCTGCTGCACGTGCGCACGTGCAGGGGTCGATTCCAGATCTCGAGAACGGCTGGACCGATGGCGCTCAAATTTGGTACATGGTTAGGGACCGGTTAGTAGGGTGCCGTGCAAAAGTCAGTTGGGACCCATTTTGCACGTGCGCACGTGCAGGGTCCCGCTTCCAGATCTCGAGAACGGCTGGGCCGATTGTGCTCAAATTTGGCACATCGCTAGAGACCGGTTAGTAGGGTGCCGTGCACAAGTCAGCTGGCGGGGCGTGCGGGGGCGGTGGCTGCGGGCGGTGGCCGGCGACGGGGCGGCGGTCGGGCGAACTTCTGACTGAGCGTATATTCGAAGTATGAGAGATGATGAATGTGTTCAGGCGTGTACGTATATATGTATGCATGTGTATGTATGTACGTATGTGTATGTATGTAAGTATGCATGTATGTGTGTCTGCGCTAGTATTATACCTACATATTTCCGGTGCACTGCATCACGAGAGTTGGCACCGAGACTTAAGCCCTTTGGCTTTTGTGCCTCCTCTTATTTTACTATATATTATGCGTTTAATTTGTATTACCAATAAACAGTTGGATGGATGGATGGATGGAGGTACCCCCTCGAAATTTCGCACGTGCAAGGGTCACCCTCACGCTCGCTCCGTTAGTGGCCCCAAAAGGCGTTATACTGGTGTAGGTAGGTTAAGGTACCTACCTATCTTTCTTAACCCCTTGCAAGCTTGTGCAGCTATGCTTCATGAGCTTGGGAATCTATAGCCATTTGCAATGTGCTATTGTCTATATGTTTTAACTAAAAACAACCTATTATTTACTATTTGGCTGCCATCAATTTGGCTGATATCAAAAGTAGCCAGTAGGTACCCACGGCCGGCTGACGGCTGGCTGCCCACAGTTTGCCACGGCTGTGGGCGGCTGTGGCTGTGGAGCCACGGCTGCGGGGCGGCTAGGCTGTGGAAAATTGCAGCCGCGCAGAACTCTAGTAGTCACTGTAAGCGTGACTGGGAATTGGGCGGCGGCCAGCACTCGGCAGCCGGCCGGGCGGCTCACCCGTGTCCACCGGGAACGCCAGCAGCGCCATGCAGCTCTGGATGTCCTCGCCCTGGTAGTCGTCCATGTTGGAGAGGTGTTTGCGCGCGTGCCTGCCGGTGGGCCAGAGAAACGCGCTCGTCATTGACACGCAGTCCAACAGGTCAATGAGTTGACACCGGCAGCCGCTGTGATTAGGCGGCGTGCAGTGCAGTTGTGGCCGGGAACTCGTTATCGTTAGTGAGTCAGCGCCGCTCACCGCGCTGACTGCCGCTGACAGGGGTTATTGTACATATAACGCCAGGGCCGGGTAGGGGCAGGAGCTTAGCTCCAAAACTACTGGACTGGTTTCAAAGTTCGGACAGCGTCTGATAACCTGGAAAAGGTCGAGCAAAACCCTATTTCTAGAACTCAAGCTTCATAGCGCTGGCTTCACTGGTCGGTTCAAAGGAAAACAAGAAACATTTCGACAGGTCCACACTTTAAGCTCAGCTGGCCGCTTCTAAGCAAGTAATACCGAGCTCATTAATTATATCGGTAAACTATCAGAGATGGCAGTGCGGCAGCAAATACGACGGCTCCCGTCGCGGCACTCACATGACCGCCTCGATACGCCGCTCGGCGCGCACCAGCTCGATAAACTCCTGCTGTCGCAGGCGCAGCTCCAGTTTCGAGCGCCCTTTGCGCAGCTTAGACTTGTTGTCGTAACACCAGGCCAGGGCCGGGCCCGTGTCCTTTCGGCGGAGACTGTTCTCCACCTGAGAAACAACGTCAACGACAACACTCACCACATACATTCAAAGGCTTCACCGCGCCCTCGTGGCGTCTGTTTATAACGCGACGTTTACGCGATAACTGTATGTTTTGATTTAGTTTACTTTACGGATGCATTAGTTTGGGTGAAAAAGCGTACATTATATTTGTATCATTTGGGTAGATTTGTGTCATGGGTGTGGAGGCTATTTTTGCCCCCCCCCCCCTCGTATCTCCGAAACTACTGGACGGATCCGCAAAATTCAAACGACGTTCGAAAGCCCTGTCAAATTTGTCGATGGAAATCTAATTTCATTGACCTCGGGGTCACCGATGACGTCACAGGTCAGGTCAAAGATAAAATGTTTTGCCGTTCACGGGTCTTCTAGGGAATGCGCTACAACATGGAGTAAAACGCATGTTATCGAAAATCAGCGATAGGGCGTCAGCTGCCTAGCACATATGTTGCTATATGAGGTTACTGATTATACCAGGTCAGCTCATAGGTCAGGTCACCAAGGGTCAGCACATGAACCCAATTTTACTAGGGCTGTGCGATGCATACTTAATGGCTTATTTTTCATTTCCCACTCAACGGAGTTGGTTATAAGACCATCAGGAACGGTTTATGTAGGTAAGTTCCTGGTTCAGGTCAGGTCAATGTCAGGTCAAAAAAGGTCAAATTTTAAAGTTGATAGTTTTGCATAAAATGTGTATCGATTCGATGCAGCTCATCACGACGAGTCTAATGGTGATCTTTGTTTTGTGCTACGTGGTCTAGAATTGCTAAAAATTGAGATTGACAATTTGACATCATCAATTTTTAACAGTTTTTTTCGCTATAACTTGGCCAAAAAAAGAGATATCGATCTAAAAGTTGGTATGTGAATAGAAGCTGGTAGTGGCTATCAAATGTATTCCGTTTTTTTTAATCTAAAAACTTTTTGGATCTTTTTGGTTCTTATATTAAAAAAAAAACATTTTGATTTTTGGGGTTCAAAATAAAAAAAAAATTCGAGATAGCAGCTAGCCCTGGTAGTTGTAAATGTTGTTCAGCTGGGACATAGTTAATGTATAGAAAGAGGTGGTCGGTAACACAGTCAGCGACCTGCGACCACATTAGCACAGTCACGGACCGCAGTAACAGTCAGTGACCACAGTAACACAGCCACCGACCACAGTAACACAGCCACCGACCACAGTAACACAGCCACCGACCACAGTAACCAGCCACCGATCACAGTAATAGTCACCAACCACAGTAACACAGTCCCCGACCAGAGTAGCACAGCCACCGACCACAGTAACAGTCACCGACCACAGTAACACAGCCACCGACCACAAGTAACAGAGCCACCGACCACAGTAACACAGCCACCGACCACAGTAACACAGCCACCGACCACAGTAACAGTCACCGACCACAGTAACACCCCCGACCAGAGTAACACAGCCACCGACCACAGTAACAGTCACCGACCACAGTAACACGGTCACCGACCACAGTAACACATCCACCGACCACAGTAACACAGCCACCGACCACAGTAACAGTCACCGACCACAGTAACACAACCCCCGACCAGAGTAGCACAGCCAGACCACAGTAACACAGTCACGGACCACAGCAACAGTCACCGACCACAGTAACACAGCCACCGACCACAGTAACACAGCCACCGACCACAGTAACACAGTCACGGACCACAGCAACACAGTCACCGACCACAGCAACAGTCACCAACCACAGTAACACAGCCACCGACCACAGTAACAGTCACCAACCACAGGAACACAGCCCCGACCACAGTAACACAGCCCCCGACCAGAGTAGCACAGCCACCGACCACAGTAACAGTCACCAACCACAGTAACACAGCCCCCGACCACAGTAACACAGCCCCGACCAGAGTAGCACAGCCACCGACCACAGTAACAGTCACCAACCACAGTAACACAGCCCCCGACCACAGTAACACAGCCCCAGACCAGAGTAGCACAGCCACCGACCACAGTAACACAGCCACCGACCACAGTAACAGTCACCGACCACAGTAACAGTCACCGACCACAGTAACACAGCCACCGACCACAGAAACAGTCACCGACCACAGTAACATAGACACCGACCACAGTAACACAGCCACCGACCACAGTAACACAGTCACCGACCACAGTAACACAGTCACCGACCACAGTAACAGTCACCGACCACAGTAACACAGTCACCGACCACAGTAACACAGCCACCGACCACCAACCGAGTGCCAACGCCCGAGGTTTCCTGCCGGTGGTACGGACATCGGTTGATGGATCGTGATGAAACTTCCCATGCATGTTGGGGCAAGTATTGGCTATCATATGGTATAAGAAATTTGACCGGGTCAGGTCAGGTCACGGAGCTATGACGTCACAAGAGGAACAGCGTCCGGTACTATTTTTGAAAAGCGCCCGAACCACTATTTTGCGAATTCTTGTCACCTCAATGGGAATATGCAGCAATATTAGCTTCTATAGGGAGCAAATGGACCTCCCAAATCCAAAAATACAATCAGATTTCAAAAATTTAAATTTTGATTTTTCGAATTTCTGCCGCCGACTGTGACCTTGCCGACTTCCGGCGCTCCCAACTCGCCATTTTTAGAGCTAGGGAAACGAAATACATACCAAACGATGGAGATTTGATCAAGGAACACGATAGTGAAGGTTTCAAGTCGATATCTCCCACTGTTTTGCCGCAATCGCCGCCGAAAGTTGAAAAAGTCTATTTTTCCGAAAATTTGACCTTTGACCGGTCAAAAGTAGGTCAAATGTTGACCTAGGACCAAAAAATATACCACCAATCGCGAGATCTCGTTGAGAGCAATCCGTTGGTTTTTTCCGCTAAGCTCTACGACCTTCCGTTTCGAAACGCCAGGGGGGGTCGTAACAACAACCCCCCCCCTGGTCGTTCGTGTTATGAGAAATGGCCTGGTCGTGCGAGGGTTAACTGCGCACAGAGTGAACTATGCGCGCCGTTTCTGTCTCGGCAGCTGCTACCATATGACCCGTTTCATGGCTGCCATATTCAACTTCCCATGAAGGTGTGAAAACGGCCTCGAAAACGGCGGGGGACGGCGACGGGCCCGTTTTGACGGGTGACGGGCCCGGTGGGAACCGAGCTTTAGACGAGAATCATTCAGGACTAGCCAAACATATTATAGAAACGGGTCACTGTGTCGCTTGGGGAGATGTGAAAGTCTTAGCTTACGAGTCTGACTGGAGGAAACGAAAAATCAAGGAGGGTATTTTCATCGACAAGGCGAGAGGAAATGTGCTGAATGTGAAACCTGGTGTCATGGTGGCAGATGTATATCGAGTGCTCGGCTCGGCGACTAAATGATAGTTCAATGTTCATGCGGTTTATTTTTGTTTATTGTGCTTATTCATGTATGCGTATTTGTCAACGAAGTGGAACGCTACGATTTACGAAACGAGCTTTTCTCGAACATCTGCGCCCCTTTAAGTTTAAGTGGCGTTTTTGAATTTTGAATGTTTTGTACTTACGTGTTTATCTGTCTTTTTAAGAATTCTATCCAAGGCTGACGAAGGAGGCTGTAACGCTTCCGAAAGCTACCAAGAAAAACTTAAAGCTGGTGTTTGAACAATCTTTGTAGATGCCGGCTTTGTAGAATCTTTTGTCTATGTCGGCGGCGTCATTCGTGACGGGCACGAGCTACACCAAATAAAATTTTGCTGAAGTAGAAAAGTAGGACGGAAATAATTTTGAACAAAAAATAGGTTAAGAACAAAGGTTTTGAAAAGGTTTGAAAATAAATATCGAAACCGCAAGGCAAGGAAGGAAGAAGTCAAGTGATATTTAAGTTTAATTGGTGTAGAATAAGATAAGCCTTTCATGTAGCCGCGGACCAAAAATCGCTTTTGACGGTGGTTGTGGTTGAGATTGTGTGCGTGAAAGAAGAAGAACCTGTGAGAAAGACGGTGATAAGAACCAGTGTTAAGTGTGCTATTTTGTGCCTGAGTTTATATTTTATTTTAATACCGAAATATTACGACATCCTGATCAACTTTAGTTTGAAATAAATCAGAGTAAAATCACTCAGCTCAAGTCACCCGTAAAGCATTATCCAGCGCCTACATTTAGTCAAAAGCGGTTTTGCATCATTTAACGTAAACGACGCAAGTGTAAGTCAAAGTACATAAGAAGATGGGAGCTGACTCTCCAAACGACCTGCCGTTACGTACGGCAAAGTCCCTACGGGAAGAACTCAGAAAAAGAGGCCTGTCGACAAGCGGCAACAAGGCTGTTCTGATAGAAAGACTGGAGAAAGCTCTAGCTGCCGAAGAGCAAGCGGAGGCAATTGAATGCAGAAGCTCAGTGTCACATACGTCTCTCCTTTCAAGTTCCTCTACCTCAAGCCAAAGAGCCCAAGAAACTCTTAAGAGGGCAGAGCTAGAGGCCAAAGTAGCTCTACTCGAAGAAAAAGAACGACTTCTTCGTGAAGAAATGGAGCTTAAGATGAAACGAGAGAGGCTACAGCTGCGAGAAGAAATTGCGCTTGCTGAAGCAAGAGAAAAAGCACTTGCTATGAGCGCGAGTGTCCTCAATGAAGAGACCGTTCCAGGACGACAAGGCTCAGCTGCGAATGGCGATGACAGTGACGATTCGTAACGAGAACTGACAGCTATTCAAGCACTGTTAACTCAACAGAAGAGAACTCTTCTACCACAGTCGCAGATTCAGACTTTCCGAGGCGATCCTTTGGAGTATAAAGGATTCATCCGCGCATTTGAAAGCAGGATAGCCAAAAGGACAGAAGACTGCGCGGAGCGCCTGCACTTTCTGGATCAATACACAGACGGAAAGCCCAACACCATAGTGCGGAGCTACATGCACATTGATCCAGTAAAGGGCTACGCTGAGGCTCGGAAGGCTCTCGATCGAAAATACGGCGATGACTACAAAATATCTAAGGCGTACGTGGAGACGCTGCTCACCTGGCCCGCGATCAGAGCCACGGATATAGACGGGCTGGAAGACTTCGCTATCAAACTGAGAGGCTGTTTGAATGCTATGGAAGACATCAGCAGTCTAACTGAGGTAAACCACCCGAAGAACCTGCAGAAGATTGTTGGCAAGCTGCCAGCCGCCCTTCAAGAGGGCTGGCGCCGGTTAGCCTTCTCTCTGACAAGACAGGACGCGAAGCCCAGCTTTCAAGATGTCGTGGAGTTCGTGGAGAAGGAAGTGGAAGTGGCGGCCGATCCCGTGTTTGGAACCGCTGAGATGGCCGCTATCTCCAGTGGAACGAAGTCATCACCTGTAAACAGAAGAGAACAAGCTGTAAAAGTGAAGAAATCGAAAATTCATGTGACGAAAACAACGGAAGATGCAGCAAACGGCGAACTCTGTCCGTGTTGCAAGGAAGGTCACGACCTGGAAGCGTGCCAGAAGATGCTGCATAAAACTACCAGCGAGAGACTGGAGCTGGTCAAGAAAAGTGGCCTATGCTTTGGATGCCTCCGATACGGGCACAGCTCTAGACAGTGTCGCAAAAGGAAGACATGCTCGAAGTGCGGCTCTCGTCACCCAACTCTGCTTCACATGGACTCAAGAAATTCAGAAAAAGAAAGACCCGGTCCGCTGCCCGAGCCAAGAAGTGAAGTATGCGGCGGAACGACGACGGACCGAGCCGGACCTGTCATGTCCATACTACCCGTGCTGGTCACGGGCCGGAACGGAAAAACAAGCAAAACGTACGCTTTTCTTGACAGTGGCAGCTCGGCGACATTCATCACCAACGCTCTCGCTGAGAAGTTGAAGCTAAAGGGAGAAGAAACGTCACTGGCGATAACGACCGTGGAGCAAGACGAGCTAAAAATCAGCAGCCAAGCCCTAACCGGACTTCAAGTATCAAGCCTGGACGGGAGCGGCAGCGTAAAACTGCCGTGTACATACACAATCAAGAAGATCCCTGTCACGAGCAGCGATATACCGGACGCATCTGTCGTGCAGCAGTGGCCTCACCTCGCTGGCATCAAGATTCCGGTCGTGGAAGCAGAAGACGTCGGCCTGCTGATCGGATGTAACTGTCCTCTCGCCATGGAGCCCTGGGACGTCGTACACTGCGAAGACGGCGGACCATACGCCATCAAGACCCGCCTCGGCTGGACCATAGTGGGCCCCAGCGACCAGAGAACCAACATCACCAGCAGCAACTCCGTCAAACTGAACCGAGTCGGCGCCAGCGCTAAAGAAGATATAGCAAAAATGCTGACTGATATGTACAACAGTGACTTCACGGAGAAGTTCGGCAGCGAGCCGAGTCTGTCAGTCGAAGATAAGCTTTGGCAAAAACAAGTGAATGACAGCATCACTATGCGCGACGGAAAGTATGAAATAGCTCTACCACTGAAGTACGAAGACACTAGCCTACCGAATAATCGCAAGATGGCTGAAAGACGAGCCGAAGGGCTCAAGAAAAGACTCGAGAGGGACGAAGGTCTACATCAGCGCTACACTGAGTGTGTGGAAGAACTCATCCGAGAAGGTCACGCTGAAGTTGTCCCTCCCGACCAGCTCCATCGACTTAGCAAGACATGGTATCTGCCCCACCATGCCGTCAGCCATCCTGCAAAGCCAGAAAAGACGCGAGTTGTCTTCGATTGCTCAGCAAAGTACGGCGGCGTGTCACTGAACGATCAGCTGCTACAAGGACCTGATCTGACCAACAGTCTGCTCGGTGTACTGTTAAGATTCCGACAGGAAGAAGTCGGATTCGCCGCTGACATCAAAAGCATGTTTCACATGGTCAGAGTGCCTGAGAAAGATGCAGATTTACTGCGGTTCCTGTGGTGGCCTAAAGGTGACACATCCCAGGAGCCACAGGACTACCGGATGAGGGTGCACCTTTTTGGAGCCAAGTCATCGCCAGCGTGCTCAAACTTTGCCCTCAAGAAAACTGCAGAAGACATAGGGACCGAAGACCACTCGGAAGTGAAGAACACGATAGAACGTAACTTCTACGTAGACGACTGCTTGAAGTCCGTGCCAGACGTAGATTCAGCTGTGAAGTTAACCGAGTCGCTCCGCTCAGCATGTCAGAAGGGGGGGTTTTCACCTCACGAAGTTCGTTTCGAATGACAAGTCAGTCATGGAACACATCCCAGAAGAAGACAGAGCGGTAGAAGCAGCCAGTAAAAGCTTACTGGAGACGGACTCAGCCGAAAAACGTGTTCTGGGTATCCTCTGGAATGTCTCATCAGACACGATCGGAGTTCAAGTTCAGGACATGAAAAAACCTGCAACAAGAAGAGGCATCTTATCGGCAACCAGCTCGCTCTTTGACCCTCTGGGGTTCGTAGCACCCGTTCTGATGGCTCCGAAGATCCTGTTACAGCAGCTCTGTCAGCTGGACCTGGGATGGGACGACCCCATTCCTCAGCACCTGGAACAAAAGTGGATAGAGTGGACGCAGGCTCTTCATCACCTTCAGGACTTCAAGATAAGACGGTGTTACAAGCCCCCAGGCTTCAAGGCCATCACTTCCTGCCAGGCTCACTATTTTGCCGATGCAAGTGAGACAGGATACGGCGCAGTAGCCTACTTGCGGGTGACAGATATCGAAGGGAAGACCCACTGCTCATTCTTGGCTGGAAAGGCAAGAGTAGCACCCTTGAAGACTGTCACGATTCCACGCCTCGAGCTGACAGCTGCCACGGTAGCAGTACGTCTAGACGCACAGCTCAAGAGGGAGCTAGAAGTAGCGGTAGACAGCACTACATTCTGGACGGACAGCTCTACCGTTTCTCCGTTACATCAAGAACAGAACTAGCCGTTTTCATACATACGTGGCCAACAGAGTCCAGGTCATACAGCAGCACTCAGACCCAAGTCAGTGGCGATTCGTCGATGGCAAGTCGAATCCGGCTGATGAAGCCTCCCGTGGGGTTTCTGTGGAGAAGTTTCTCCATCGCTCGAGATGGACATCAGCACCGGAGTTCCTGTGGAAAAAAGAAGAGCACTGGCCTGTGGATCTGAACTTACCTGTCCAACTGGACCAGAATGACGCAGAAGTGAAGCGACCTGCGATAGTTTCGGTCACAAGCACCTCAGAGAAGAACCCCACAGACAGACTTCTACTGCAGTACTCATCATGGTACCGACTGAAGCGAGCGGTGGCGTTCTTCCTGCGGCTGAGACGCCTCCTGAAGGCCAAGGCAGAGCGGGCGCTCTCGGCTCTGCAGACGAGGACAGCAGCACACGACGGGAGCAGATCGAGTGCCTCGAGTAGGGTAAGGGCGGGTAAGAGTACGCGGGCGATAAGAGTACGCATCAGCTGTTTCGGTTGCTTAGCAACGCGGGTTTGTCGAGTTCATGAAGTGACATGAAGCCGCCAGTGCGTGCTTGTCACCAACGGAACGTGGGCGTTGAGCGGCGACGCTGTTGAGTTTAAGGCGATAAATATTATTTTCGAGCGTTATGATATTATTATGGTATGGTACAATAATTCTGATACTTGGCAGTTGAGATAAGGTACATTTCCGTGATTGTTGTGGGAAACTTGTGAGGTTATCTGGGGAAATACTGTGCAGTGCAATATTCTGTTTGCGAAGTTTTGCACAACGTTTCGGGGTTGTTTTGTGCGCGAATTGCATGTACGGTAAGAGGACGCACTGTTCAGGAGGGTAAGAGTACGCAGAATTATACATTAAATCGAATATACAGAAATATAAAATTATTAATATATCGCTCAATGACGTTTGTTTTGTAGGCATATCATCAATGGAGCACTGTGATGCAGATGGGTACCCGAAATTCTTCCAAATACGAGTTATTCTGTCTTTTGATTGTGCGTTTTTTTTAAAGAAACACACGACATGATTATTTCCTGATTTATAGACTTGAAAGATTTATTTTATGTTTTTCTTTTTGGATACTAGAATTAACTTAGATGCCTTCTGAGTTTGAAGTTAAGCATTTGGACAGTACAAGCTGCATAAGCGTGTGTTCATATGCTTGCGTACTCCACCCGCCTGGCGTGCGTACTCTTACACACCCCATATGGTAAGAGTACGCAACTGCAGCGGTTCAGAAAATGTCAGTTTTAGACCGCTTCCATTTACACTGAAGGATCGTTGCCCCATGGGTTGATGGCTAATTCAATGAACTTTAATATTCCCTATTTGCCATTTCTTTCTTTCAAATATTAAACAAATGAGAGCAAGAAATCCACTAAGTGCGTACTCTTATACGACTTCACCCTACATCGGCCAACGAGAAGAAGAAGCCGAACAAGAAGGGGACAGCTGCTCGCGCTGATCAGCCGACCACACCAGCTCTCCTGTCTGTGGAAGAAATTGACGACGCAGAGACGGCCGTGATCAGCTATGTTCAATCACAAAGCTACAAAGAAGAAATAAGCAGACTGAGAGGGATGCAAAATGTCAAGCGCTCCAGCCCGATAAGCAGCCTCGATCCCGTTCTAGACCAGAACGTGTTACGAGTCGGAGGGCGTCTCGGTCGGTCTACACAAGCATTTGAAAGCAAGCATCCGGCTATTATGCCGGCCAAGTCACACGTAACGGATCTCATCATCCAAGACGTGCATCAATCAGTGGGTCATCAAGGCCGTCAGCATGTCCTAGCTTCACTCAGAGAGAAGTTCTGGGTGGTGCGTGCAAACGCAGCTGTTCGGCGGGTCCTGTCCCGCTGTCTCACATGCCGACGACTTCAAGGAAGACCGCTGACGCAAAAGATGGCCGATCTGCCCGTGGATCGAGTTACGCCCGACCGGCCGCCGTTCACGTTCTCGGCGGTAGACCTGTTTGGCCCCCTGCTCGTGAAGAAGGGAAGAAGTATGGTCAAACGGTATGGCGTGCTGTTCACCTGTCTAACGACCCGAGCGGTTCACATTGAAGTGGCTCACACCCTCTCAACGGACTCGTTCATTAATGCCCTGCGCCGATTCGTATCCAGGAGAGGTCAAGCTGAAGAGATACGATCGGACAATGGAACGAACCTCGTCGGGGCCGAAAGAGAGCTGCGTGAAGAGATAGACAGATGGAATCTGCAGCAGATCCATGAAGCAATGCTTAAGCATCACGTGAAGTGGAAGTTTAACCCACCTGGCGCTTCTCACCATGGTGGAGTATGGGAGCGACAGATTCGCTCTGTCAGGAAGATACTGAGCTCAATACTGCTCAGTCAAGTCGTGGACGAAGAAGGCCTATCGACACTGCTGTGTGAAGTTGAGTCGATTCTCAATAGCCGTCCACTGACACCAGCGTCTGACGATCCACTGGATCTCGACCCTCTGACGCCCAACCATCTTCTTCTCCTTCGAGCCGGCCCTCACCTACCGCCTGGTGCGTTTAGCGACAGCGACAACTACACCAGAAGAAGATGGCGGCAGGTTCAGCACCTGGCAACAGAGTTCTGGAGAAGATGGAGCCAAGAATATCTGCAGACTCTGCAGCAGACTTGTAAACGACTCTGAGTTGATTCGTGAATCGACTCAGAATCAAACCGTTTTTCGATGAGTCATGAGTTGATTCGAATCACTTCATCGAGGAACTTGATGAGTCATGAGTTGATTCGAATCAATTAAATTTAACATCATGAGTCATTTGATGAATCGATTCAAATTTTCAGACTCAAACAAAGAATCGACTAAAAAAAAATTTGAGTCGTTTACAAGTCACCATCAACACCCTAATAATCAATGCTAGATCACCCCCTCAGCTCTAGCCATCACTTAACTCCATATTTCAGACTTACAAGAGCCTCAGAGGCTCAGGCACAGGCGCCTAATGAGCCAAAAGCATTTGGCAGTTGGTACCTAGGTACTAGAGGTGGCAAAACTGGAGAATTTTGGGACCCGGACCCGGACCCAGTCTGACTGGCACATTTCCAGAACCGGTCAGACCCAGTCTAGGTCAGCATTGGAACCAGATGGACCCGTTCCCGAAATTCATTTGGAAAATTTGTACTGTGCAAGAAGAAAATATTTTCTTTCCAATTGAGCAACCTTGTGTTGCAAAGTAAAACACTCATGCCATGGTCATTTCACTTCGCTTCACAGTTTGTATTTTAGAACCAGATTCAGGTCATATTTAATAATATAAGGCGTAAGAAGAACACTGAATTTCATGCTCACCTAAGCCCCTTTTACTACAGCTGCTAAAAATGATGTGAACTGGGGATCCATGGAGCAGTGACTTCATCAGTCAGAACCTAACATCAAACATGGAACAAGATAAATATACTGATACCTTTGCTAATATTCTTGGTAAAAGATATTCGTTTTTAGAATGGAATACATCAGTCCTTCAAATATCAACTATATAACGTCCCAAACCAAAACCAGAAAATCAAAATCAAAATAGGGACGCCGGTGAAAACAGGGCGCCGGAGGGCATATTAGTCACGTGACATTTGGAACTTCTCCCGCTCCAAGGGCCTTCTATATGCCAAACGTCACGTGTAAATTTCACGAACCTTGATCAAATCGCCCCAGGCGCCCTGTTTTCACCGTCGTCCCAAAATAGAGAAACGAGAGAAACATAAAAAGGTCCGCCATAAATGTCGACACCAGCAGGCGTTAAAACACTGCAAAATTTTGTTGGCGTTAAAGTACTGCAAAATCGAAATCGCATTAAAGTACCGCAAGGTTGCGATCATGACTTAGTGCCAATTCATTAACGTAGAAAACAAACTACAATTTGTTGTTAGTACTTAGATATAGAATAAAAACCAAAGTTTCTGGGACTGACCTGATTTTGATCTTAGCGTCTTTGAGCTGGGATCCATGAGCAGAGTAATTGCGTATTACAAACGTATCACTATGATGAACAAGTAGGAAAATCCGTTCCTGATGCACATTTACTCGTCAATGCATTCGGGGTCTTTGTATCAATGTCATTAGGCGTTTAGTATGTGCTAGAGTGGAGACTTCGTCCGAGTAGTAAAGTAATCTTGCTTCGTCCTCTTCCCGATCGTGTTCCAAAATTGTTACCTTTATGCAGTAGATTAGCGTGCGTAAGGCTTAGCATATATGACGCTCAAATGCGCCGTTTTCATATCAACACGGAATCATCGGCCTTGGAGAATGGCATTGGTATTGACTCAGTTATTTGCCAGCTGTTGCCGTATGATGGCGCTAGTAGAGCGCTAGTGTTATACGCTCTGCTAGCGCCACCATGCGGCGCCAGTTGGCTAAAAATCTGTTCAATATCACGGCTTCTGGAGAATGCCTTAGATTCATTTCATACAGATAGAAATAATTTCAAAGCTGATTGATATTGAAATGCATTTAAATATCAAACCAAGGCCATGGATATCAGTATCAGACATGAACTGCGATTTCCGGTGGGCACAGTGACTTTGGTAATTGGTATTGGTAGGTATGTCAATGTCTTTGAAAAGGCAGGTAAGATTTGCAACTGGTCAGCCTTGCTTCAATTGGATTTGTGTCCATTATAAATGGATTTTAGTCATACTTACCTCATATGTAATTGGTATTTGATTTCTACAGCCCAAAATATTGTTGGGTGTGTACAGCAAACTGAATGGAAGTGATGTGTACAAACATTTGAAGTATTTTCTGGACTGCTTGGAGTTAGAAATTGTTTGCTTTGTTGTAGGTGACAAGATAAGAAATTGAAGCAAGACTGACCAGTGACCAGTATGCTACAGAATAGATAGCCCAATCTGCAGGAATATTAGAATTCAAAAGTGGAATTGGGACTTAGGAACTGGAAACTGCATCAACCATGTTTGCCAAAGTAGGTACCTATGTACCTAGTCCTACTAGGTAGCTGCTTGAATCTTTGGTCAAGGCTACTATGCTGCTTAATACAATTGTGGTATGCGGCATATTCATTTTATCATAGCTTTGAGTCAAATAATCAACAAATGCCTATAGTGAGTCATGGGTTGAATGAAATAAGTTCAATAAAAATGTCGTGTGAGTCATGAGTTGATTTGAATCGATTCATCAAAATGTGTGAGTCATGAGTTGATTCGAATCATTCCGTTGGCTAGTTGCTCGAGTCATGAGTTGATTCGAATCATTTTATCAAGGAACTTGATGAGTCATGAGTTGATTCGAATCAATTAAATTTAACACCATGAGTCGTTTGATGAATCGATTCAAATTTCCAGACTCAAACAAAGAATCGACTCAAAAAAAATTTGAGTCGTTTACAAGTCTGCTCTGCAGCACAGGCAGAAGTGGACGAGGGAAGAAAGAAACCTACAAGTCGGAGACGTAGTTATCATCGCAGACAAGAACGCTCCTAGAAGCACATGGAACATCGGGCGCGTGACACGCGTCTTTCCAGATGCGGGCGGAGCCGTTCGTGCGGCGGACGTGCAGACGAAAAGCACAGTGCTGAAGCGTCCGGTGACTAAGCTGGTTCTCCTCGCGGAAGCAGGAGAATAACAACCGTCGAAGCGAACACTAAGTGACGCTCGGGCTAACGTGCGCCGACGGGGGCGGGGGTGTAGATGCCGTTTCTATGTCGGCGGCGTCATTCGTGACGGGCACGAGCTACACCAAATAAAATTTTGCTGAAGTAGAAAAGTAGGACGGAAATAATTTTGAACAAAAAATAGGTTAAGAACAAAGGTTTTGAAAAGGTTTGAAAATAAGTATCGAAACCGCAAGGCAAGGAAGGAAGAAGTCAAGTGATATTTAAGTTTAATTGGTGTAGAATAAGATAAGCCTTTCATGTAACCGCGGACCAAAAATCGCTTTTGACGGTGGTTGTGGTTGAGATTGTGTGCGTGAAAGAAGAAGAACCTGTGAGAAAGACGGTGATAAGAACCAGTGTTAAGTGTGCTATTTTGTGCCTGAGTTTATATTTTATTTTAATACCGAAATATTACGACATCCTGATCAACTTTAGTTTGAAATAAATCAGAGTAAAATCACTCAGCTCAAGCCACCCGTAAAGCATTATCCAGCGCCTACAATCTTATACCAAATGAATACGTCCCAGCTCAAAAACATATATAATCATATGTCATAATATGTCAGCAAGCATTTATAATGTATCGTAAAAGGTCTCACATAGGTTAAAGTGTCAATTTTGAGACCAGAGAACCATTTTTAACCGTCCCGAGCGGCGCTGGGATTAAATTCGCGCTAAACTGGTGTTCGGCTACACTGTGCAGCGATCGGGTCGGGGCGGCGCGGGTGGCAGCCACCAGCGGTCGGGGCGGCGCGGTTGGCTCACCTGGCTGGCCACCAAGAAGATGTCGATGTTGGTGAGCGGCTCGATCTGGCTGTGGCGCGCCAGGTTCACGGCCAGCTCGTAGAAGCCGCAGCGCACAAAGTGGTCCACCAGCAGGCGGTCGAGTCGCTGGCGCTTCCACTGCGAGAGCAGGCCGGCGCTCTGGGAGCCGTACTCCATCAGGTGCTGGAGGCGGCGCCTACACAGCTCCGCCGACTGCAGCTCGTCGCAGATGGACTCCTCCGACTGGCAGCGGGCAGCACGGTTAGGGTGCAGACTCGGACCCCTGCAGGGGTAGGCCTGATGGACTCAAGCTTTAGCTCTGGTTGGCGTGAATTCATGCCTCGAATATCAGCCTATTAAAAAAAAACTGACAGGACACATGAATATAATTTACACTTTTCGCCTCACAATTTGTGCTCATTTGCACCGTCTCAATCTCACAGAAGACCCCAATTGCTTGTAGAAGACGAACCAGTTTGACGGACCAGTTTTGAGCAGTTGAACTCGATCAAAAAATCATGCACTTTTAGGCCCAGTCATCCGTTTCAGCCTCATAAGCATTCCATCATCAATCATCATCCTTCATCACCAGGTGGACCTGTCATATATCTGCATCATGGATGAGATAATACTGGATTAGTGTCTATCAGGGTATATTGAATTACGGGGTATGACCAAGTTTAGTATGCATGATCTCAGCAATTATCTTGTTTTGTAAGTCGGTTTTCATAATCACAATACTATTTTTGATATTATTAAGTTTGTATATCTCGGTTTTTCGCAAAAATAGTTAGGCAACAAACATAAATTTTGCAAATAGTTCATTTTAGTTGGGAATAACCATTCTGGTATGCAAAATTCAGCATAAAGCTCAATATGGTGACAGTCTAGTATCCTCCAAAGGCTGAGTACCTGATATCAACACGAGTTGCTAACTATTTTGTCCCACGTTGCCAGGTGGTTGCTAGGGAGATAAAGTTACTCTTTTGCGCTATCATTTGTACTTACTTTTCCTCACTATATCGATGTTAGAGTGAGTTTGCGAAATCTGTAGATCCGCGGATTTCCTAGGTAATCCGCGAAGTCCCTAGTGGCTCCGCGGACGAACATCAAGTCTAGTATATTCGCGGATAAACGGGCGGGGATCCGCGGATGAACAAGACTCTTCAGGATAACCGCGAACTCCCTGAAGAGTTGACGAGATCCACGAACCACCCGGGGAATCCGCAGAGTAACGATTCATTCTAGTGAGTTTGCGACGTTCCTATGCGTTTCATGCAGCTATCTTATGACAAGAATGCATGGCATATTGGGTAGATCATCTGCGACTTAACCATCGCCCGTATTATTGTTTTCTCAGATACTACCGTATGCGGAGAGGGGTCTGCGGGGGGGGGAGGAAGGGTCCGTTGGAAGCCTTGCCGTGAGGCCCCTGATCGAGCTAGAGCTTTCGCGGAAAAATAAATTGCTTTCCGTGATTAGAAGAAGCCAATGATACCCAAACCATACGGCACCAGGCCATTGGTTGACATTCCAGGTCGATTCCAAATAGCATTTGGGACATCCTGTCTTTTTAATCGCCTTTGAGACGCGACAACCTCAATTAATACCCCCTCTGCCCCCTCTGCCCCCCCCCCCCGAATCCGCCGCCCTTGGAATCGTTACCTACTCCGCGGATTCCAACAGCAACTGGGAAAACACCAATAGGTACGGGCGAGGGTTAACCCTCGCCGGACCTATTAGTTTTCAACATACGCGCCGGCCGAGGGCGGGGGGGGTACGACCCCCCTCGCCGTTTCGCCCCTGGTGGAGCTAGCGCGTCGCGGAAAAAACGAGCGTGTGCGCCGTTACGAGACGCAGAGATTGGTACCCGATTTTAAGGTCCTAGGTCAACCGGTGACCTCTGAGGTCAGGTCAAGTGCCCCAAGTTACGGTTCAGTTTTTGGTGAATAACTTCGCAAAAAACGACCGCAGAGCGCCGATTTTAACAGCATCGTGTTCGCCTCGCTCAGGCGCGTCGAATGATATACTTTTTGTTCGGGTCAGGTCAACTTAGGGTGTTGACCTCAGGTCAAGGTCAGGTCAGCGCCCCCAGGTCACGAAGCTGGTCGAAAGAGGTCATGTCGCATATCATTCGATTCGGCAGGTCATTCTGGGTCCATTGGTGGCTTTCCCGACTCGCTAGCTCAATTTGATCGGGAGTTATTGACTAAAAACTAATATGACCTTGATGACGTCATAAACGACGTCACGCAAGGTCAAGATTGCAAAAGTGACGCATCATAACCTTGCAAGGAGTGCATCAAATTACGATTATGTGTGCTTGAGATAGTTGGAGATCGTTCCCGGCGCCAGAATAGCAGTTTTCATTTTTCCCCATTGACTTATAATGGTGAGGTCACAAAAATGACCTGACCTCATATGCCCTTTAGGAAAACTCCGAGATATACAAGTTGTGAGACTCGTAATGGATACTAGATCATGCAAGTTTCATTTCCCTTTAAAAGCTCCTCTGGCAGTGAGGGCGTTGCGAAGTTGCGACATCTGAAGACCGTGCAGAGGTTCACTTATGACGTCATAGGTCAGTGACCTGACCTGACCCGAAAATGCAGTTGGTGTCAAAAGATCCGGCTTGAATCAAAGGTCAGGTATGCCAAGTTTCAGCTCTCTATCGCCAGCGTGTTCGGAGCTATCGCGAAAAAAAACCTATGGGGGGGGGGGCACCCGCCCCCCTCGGCCGGCGAGGGTTAAGTCACAGACGATCTAGCCAATATGCCTTGCAATCTTGTCATAATATAGCTGCATGAAACGCATAGAAACTTCGCAAACTCACTAGAATGAATCGTTACCCCGCGGATTCCCCGGGTGGTTCGCGGATCTCGGCAACTCTTCAGGGAGTTCGCGGTTATCCTGAAGAATTTTGTTCATCCGCGGATCCCCGCCCGTTTATCCGCGAATATACTAGACTTGATGTTCATCCGCGGAGCCACTAGGAACTCCGTGGATTCCCTAGGGACTCCGCGGATCCACCGATTTCGCAAACTCACTCTAACATCGACATGTTGCTGTTTCTGAGACCTAATTCACGTTGATAAAATAGCATTTTTCTTGAAATGCGTATTTGAGTGCCGTTGTATGAAAAGATGAGGCGCCTCCTGCATGCGGACTGGCTGTCGAGATCCGTACGGATGCCATAGGCTACCTGGTCGCTCGTGTGCATCACGAATGGGGCCATCCAGGCATTCGTCGCACGCATTACTTTGCACGCCTTGAAAATCCGAACGTCACCAGAAAAGAGGTGCAGAAGGTCGTCGCAGACTGTCAAATTTGTCGGTCTATCGACCCCGCCCCCGTAAAGTGGAGGTCAGGCAAACTTGAGGTGGACACAACGTGGTCAAGATTGGCGATTGACGTAACACACGTCCACGGGCGACCCTATCTCACGGCGGTGGACTGTGGACCAAGCCGGTTCGCAATATGGCAGCCACTGAGTGCAGAGACGGCTGAGGCTGTTGCAGAGCAGCTTGATGTGCTGTTTGTGGATCGAGGCCCACCGGCTGAGGTGCTGGTAGACAATGCGACAGCCTTTCGCAGTCGATGCTTCGCTCAGTTCGCATCACAATGGGGCGTCACAGTGCGATACCGCTGTGCATATGTTCCATCTGGAAATGGAATAGTGGAAAGAAACCATCGCACGGTAAAAGTCATCGCTGCTAGAAAAGGATGCAGTGTTTTGGAGGCGGTTGACATTTATAACGCAACCCCACGGCACCTGAACGACGCCCAGTCCACTCCTGCGGGTATCTTGAGCAGCTGCGTCCAGTGGGATGTGGGCATGATGGCACCACGGACACCAAACACAGCAGAGAGCCCATACGAAGTTGGTGAGTGTGTGTGGGTCAAGCCACCGCAGGTCCGCTGTGACACGTGCTATGAACAGGGTGTTGTGACAAACATCATATCTGAGCAGGCGGTAGAAGTGGATGGTATACCTCGACACATCAGAGACCTGAGACCACGAGTGGCAGAAGGGGCTCCCGGAAACATTCAGAACACCAGTCAGGTTACAGCCCGGCACGTGCAAGATTCCAGTGAAGATGAAGAGCCATTAGTTCTCCGGTTCGGTTGTCCAAGCCAGACCTTGGCCAGACCGACGGCTCTGTTGCAGTAGAACCAACTGGAGATGGGGTACAGACAGAAGGTCAACCACTGAGACGCTCTGCGCGATTACGAAGGGAACCCCAACGACTGATGTACTCGTGACAGCGTGTTGTGAACGAGAGTGTGATGTTGAAACTGACTGTGTCACTGTAACTTATTGATATCGCTTGTGTCTTTGAGATCAGGGGGGAGTCAGGGGAGGTCAGTTGTGACTTTGATGTCAGGGGGGAGTGTGGGGATCAGTCGATTTAACGCGCACGAGTAAAGTTATCACTGCACGAGAGCAGTGAATAACTTATTCACTGTAACTTATTGATATCGCTTGTGTCTTTGAGATCAGGGGGGGAGTCAGGGGAGGTCAGTTGTGACTTTGATGTCAGGGGGGAGTGTGGGGATCAGTCGATTTAACGCGCACGAGTTAAGTTATCACTGCACGAGAGCAGTGAATAAAATCAAGGGTTTGGGAGAATGGGAGCAGCGAGTGGGAGGTTTGAGTGGATTGGTAGCTGAACTGGTTGTCATTTTTATTGGTGAGCAATATAGCACTTTTTATATACTTCCACACCTTTTATTTCACAGCTTATAACGAGGAACTAAATAAAAATGGATTAGATAGAAAGTCTTCCTAGTAACTACTTTTGTGATCAGAGTCGTTTTAGTATCCTCAATTTAGTTGTCATTGCCTTTATTTTGTTTAAAAATATGTTGCTTCTTACCACAGGGGAGTCATGCCGCTTCAACCCTATTTACCGTATTGTTTAACGACGGCAGTCATATTGCGCAAACCAGGAATCGGCCGCCGCCTATGCTTGGGAATAGGGACGGTTAGAATACGATTAAACAATACGGCAAATAGGGTTGAAGCGGCATTGTTCCCCTGTGGTAAGAAGCAACATATTTTTAGACAAAATAAAGGCAATGACAGCTAAATTGAGGATACTAAAACGACTCTGATCACGAAAGTATTTACTAGGAAGGCTTTCTAATCCATTTTTATGTAGTTCCTCGTTATAGGCGTAAGAAGTGTAAGTCTGAATGGGGGGGCGGGCATATGCCCCTAATGCCCCCCCCCCCGTTGGATCCTCCAGTGAGATACATAACCAGATGAGGAAAAAGCGAGACGCTATCTTGTAGATTAGATCGTCTACTATCTGCGACTTCTGAAGTGTTTTTCAATCTGAAGGAGAGGTGGCAAAACTGGAAAATTTTGGGACCCGGACCCGGACCCGGTCTGACTGGCACATTTCTGGAACCGGTCAGACCCGGTCTAAGTCAGCGTTGGAACCAGATGGACCCGTTCCCGAAATTCATTATGTAGACTGTGGTTGTGTCTTAGGTCCGAAAGCCGATATTTAAAATCACATGTTTGCTATATTAGGCAAAACAAACCAAAAACATGCACAAGTCCGGCCGGCCCCCGCTCTGCCGACTCTCTCCTCTGGTCTCTGGTCAGCTGTCGCTGCCCAAGCGGGAAGCGGGGTGGCGTTGCCCTAGCAACAGTTGCTAGGAGACGGCCGACGGCCTCCTCCCGCGGACGGATGCGGGCGGCGAAACTCAGCCGTCTATATCCGACGCACCATAAAAAACGACACACTGGTACGCGAAACAAGACACGAAAGCGAGCGCTCACTCACACAGCACATCGCGGAGCGCATGTCCCTAGCCCCACGCATAAAACACCACATACACTGGTACTCCCGCACTTCATAGTCCAGTGAAACGGGGCAACCAGCCGATGTGTCACTGTGTCCGTCTCACCGCGGCGCCTGTCCTGGGCGTGCAGTCAGACGGCGGCAGGAGCGACCGGAACGCCAGTCCCCGGCGAAGAGCGGTGACGGCATGTCGAGCCGTCGGTCCTTGCTGGCGGTCCCACAATGCGCAGACCAGGCTATGGCTCGCGGAGCCACAGCTGAACAGTAGCCGGAGCAACGTGGTATCCGGAACATCACTACAGGAGTAACTCGCAACGGCGGGCACTAGTTCGGGCACAAAAGAACACAACTGTGAACACAGTCACAGCACCCACCACAAAGCGTGTCGACACCCTGCGACAACAGAAACAGAGTTTTGCCTGGTGCAGGCGCTCTTTATCAAATTATTTCTTCTAACCGGCCTGAGAGGACAGGGCAGTGGTGGCTAACGGAAGAAGGATAAGTGCGTTCTCAGAAGTCGCAAATCGGCAAGTCAATGGTGCTTTGCATTATCCCCGTTCACAGGGAACCAAGCGATGCCGTCGTGGCCACTCGGACAACACATGGGTGCTACACCAATACCAAACTCGACAATGTCGGATTTGAATTACAGAGTTCGTTTGCTGGGTGGCAGAAAATCGGTTATTGTGCATCATAACAGGTTGAAGCCCAGACCCGACGGCTCAGTGATTCCGGTCCCAGATAGTGACCTTACCTTTTCAGAGACTGCTAACCCGAACGTGGCGGCCGGAGAGGCGATTGATTCCACAGACGCCCTCCAGCCGGATGGGAGGACTGCAGGTTCTCCTCTGGCCGCCGGGCCAGCTGGTCCGTCTCACCCACAGACTGTGTGGCCCACAGGAGATGATTATGTCCCACCGGCTCCTCTTGGCATTTCAGACGCTGATGAGCCTGCTGGCGTGACGGACGTCACTGATGACTTGTCGACAGGCATTGCAGTTGCAGGTGATGACTCCGCTGTGACGGTTCCTTCCGATGTCGCTGCTGGGTTGGCGATTGATGTCGCAGACGTCACCGAGGCCGTAGAGCTGTGGCGTGGCGCCGGCACCGGCGCTGAACCAGCGTTGCTGGCGGCCACCGGCTCTACGGCCTCGGTGACGTCTGCGACATCAATCGCCAACCCAGCAGCGACATCGGAAGGAACCGTCACAGCGGAGTCATCACCTGCAACTGCAATGCCTGTCGACAAGTCATCAGTGACGTCCGTCACGCCAGCAGGCTCATCAGCGTCTGAAATGCCAAGAGGAGCCGGTGGGACATAATCATCTCCTGTGGGCCACACAGTCTGTGGGTGAGACGGACCAGCTGGCCCGGCGGCCAGAGGAGAACCTGCAGTCCTCCCATCCGGCTGGAGGGCGTCTGTGGAATCAATCGCCTCTCCGGCCGCCACGTTCGGGTTAGCAGTCTCTGAAAAGGTAAGGTCACTATCTGGGACCGGAATCACTGAGCCGTCGGGTCTGGGCTTCAACCTGTTATGATGCACAATAACCGATTTTCTGCCACCCAGCAAACGAACTCTGTAATTCAAATCCGACATTGTCGAGTTTGGTATTGGTGTAGCACCCATGTGTTGTCCGAGTGGCCACGACGGCATCGCTTGGTTCCCTGTGAACGGGGATAATGCAAAGCACCATTGACTTGCCGATTTGCGACTTCTGAGAACGCACTTATCCTTCTTCCGTTAGCCACCACTGCCCTGTCCTCTCAGGCCGGTTAGAAGAAATAATTTGATAAAGAGCGCCTGCACCAGGCAAACCTCTGTTTCTGTTGTCGCAGGGTGTCGACACGCTTTGTGGTGGGTGCTGTGACTGTGTTCACAGTTGTGTTCTTTTGTGCCCGAACTAGTGCCCGCCGTTGCGAGTTACTTCTGTAGTGATGTTCCGGATACCACGTTGCTCCGGCTACTGTTCAGCTGTGGCTCCGCGAGCCATAGCCTGGTCTGCGCATTGTGGGACCGCCAGCAAGGACCGACGGCTCGACATGCCGTCACCGCTCTTCGCCGGGGACTGGCGTTCCGGTCGCTCCTGCCGCCGTCTGACTGCACGCCCAGGACAGGCGCCGCGGTGAGACGGACACAGTGACACATCGGCTGGTTGCCCCGTTTCACTGGACTATGAAGTGCGGGAGTACCAGTGTATGTGGTGTTTTATGCGTGGGGCTAGGGACATGCGCTCCGCGATGTGCTGTGTGAGTGAGCGCTCGCTTTCGTGTCTTGTTTCGCGTACCAGTGTGTCGTTTTTTATGGTGCGTCGGATATAGACGGCTGAGTTTCGCCGCCCGCATCCGTCCGCGGGAGGAGGCCGTCGGCCGTCTCCTAGCAACTGTTGCTAGGGCAACGCCACCCCGCTTCCCGCTTGGGCAGCGACAGCTGACCAGAGACCAGAGGAGAGAGTCGGCAGAGCGGGGGCCGGCCGGACTTGTGCATGTTTTTGGTTTGTTTTGCCTAATATAGCAAACATGTGATTTTAAATATCGGCTTTCGGACCTAAGACACAACCACAGTCTACATAACGAATTTCGGGAACGGGTCCATCTGGTTCCAACGCTGACTTAGACCGGGTCTGACCGGTTCCAGAAATGTGCCAGTCAGACCGGGTCCGGGTCCGGGTCCCAAAATTTTCCAGTTTTGCCACCTCTACTTCAGATTGAAAAACACTTCAGAAGTCGCAGATAGTAGACGATCTAATCTACAAGATAGCGTCTCGCTTTTTCCTCATCTGGTTATGTATCTCACTGGAGGATCCAACGGGGGGGGGGGGCATTAGGGGCATATGCCCCCCCCCCCCTGGACAGGAGCCTGGGGGACATTCAGTATAAGTATGCCCCCCGCCCCCCCCCCCATTCAGACTTACACTTCTTACGCCTATAACGAGGAACTACATAAAAATGGATTAGAAAGCCTTCCTAGTAAATACTTTCGTGATCAGAGTCGTTTTAGTATCCTCAATTTAGCTGTCATTGCCTTTATTTTGTCTAAAAATATGTTGCTTCTTACCACAGGGGAGCAATGCCGCTTCAACCCAATTTGCCGTATTGTTTAATCGTATTCTAACCGTCCCTATTCCCAAGCATAGGCGGCGGCCGATTCCTGGTTTGCGCAATATGACTGCCGTCGTTAAACAATACGGTAAATAGGGCTGAAGCGGCATGACTCCCCTGTGGTAAGAAGCAACATATTTTTAGACAAAATAAAGGCAATGACAACTAAATTGAGGATACTAAAACGACTCTGATCACAAAAGTAGTTACTAGGAAGACTTTCTATCTAATCCATTTTTATTTAGTTCCTCGTTATAAGCTGTGAAATAAAAGGTGTGGAAGTATATAAAAAGTGCTATATTGCTCACCAATAAAAATGACAACCAGTTCAGCTACCAATCCACTCAAACCTCCCACTCGCTGCTCCCATTCTCCCAAACCCTTGATTTTATTCACTGCTCTCGTGCAGTGATAACTTTACTCGTGCGCGTTAAATCGACTGATCCCCACACTCCCCCCTGACATCAAAGTCACAACTGACCTCCCCTGACTCCCCCCCCTCCCTGATCTCAAAGACACAAGCGATATCAATAAGTTACAGTGAATAAGTTATTCACTGCTCTCGTGCAGTGATAACTTTACTCGTGCGCGTTAAATCGACTGATCCCCACACTCCCCCCTGACATCAAAGTCACAACTGACCTCCCCTGACTCCCCCCTGATCTCAAAGACACAAGCGATATCGATAAGTTACAGTGACACAGTCAGTTTCAACATCACACTCTCGTTCACAACACGCTGTCACGAGTACATCAGTCGTTGGGGTTCCCTTCGTAATCGCGCAGAGCGTCTCAGTGGTTGACCTTCTGTCTGTACCCCATCTCCAGTTGGTTCTACTGCAACAGAGCCGTCGGTCTGGCTTGGACAACCGAACCGGAGAACTAATGGCTCTTCATCTTCGCTGGAATCTTGCACGTGCCGGGCTGTAACCTGACTGGTGTTCTGAATGTTTCCGGGAGCCCCTTCTGCCACTCGTGGTCTCAGGTCTCTGATGTGTCGAGGTATACCATCCACTTCTACCGCCTGCTCAGATATGATGTTTGTCACAACACCCTGTTCATAGCACGTGTCACAGCGGACCTGCGGTGGCTTGACCCACACACACTCACCAACTTCGTATGGGCTCTCTGCTGTGTTTGGTGTCCGTGGTGCCATCATGCCCACATCCCACTGGACGCAGCTGCTCAAGATACCCGCAGGAGTGGACTGGGCGTCGTTCAGGTGCCGTGGGGTTGCGTTATAAATGTCAACCGCCTCCAAAACACTGCATCCTTTTCTAGCAGCGATGACTTTTACCGTGCGATGGTTTCTTTCCACTATTCCATTTCCAGATGGAACATATGCACAGCGGTATCGCACTGTGACGCCCCATTGTGATGCGAACTGAGCGAAGCATCGACTGCGAAAGGCTGTCGCATTGTCTACCAGCACCTCAGCCGGTGGGCCTCGATCCACAAACAGCATATCAAGCTGCTCTGCAACAGCCTCAGCCGTCTCTGCACTCAGTGGCTGCCATATTGCGAACCGGCTTGGTCCACAGTCCACCGCCGTGAGATAGGGTCGCCCGTGGACGTGTGTTACGTCAATCGCCAATCTTGACCACGTTGTGTCCACCTCAAGTTTGCCTGACCTCCACTTTACGGGGGCGGGGTCGATAGACCGACAAATTTGACAGTCTGCGACGACCTTCTGCACCTCTTTTCTGGTGACGTTCGGATTTTCAAGGCGTGCAAAGTAATGCGTGCGACGAATGCCTGGATGGCCCCATTCGTGATGCACACGAGCGACCAGGTAGCCTATGGCATCCGTACGGATCTCGACAGCCAGTCCGCACGCAGGAGGCGCCTCATCTTCTCCTTCTGCCAGGGCTCGAAGCCAGCGGTGTGGTACGCGCGTCAGGACATCAGCTTTGTTCGCTTCAGATTGCACCAGTTCAACTGACAGCTGCAACTGGTATTCCTTCACAAGCGACGTAACTATCTCCACTCGGCGTCGAATCAGCATTTCGCTTGCTGCCTTCGTTCGGAGTCTTGTTTTACCACTGAGGCCGTCCGAAATCCACCGATGCACAGTTGCAGAATCCGTGTAGAGGGTGATCTTTTGAAAGCCCCAAGCCAGTGCCAAGTTAAGGCCTTTCACGACCGCGTCAAGTTCCGCCATATTGATGTGCGTCACGTCACTGGTACGAAGCAACGCACCATCTTCAATGACTGAACCGCCAACTTCCAGCGCCACACCGATGGCTACTGAGCTGGCATCCACCCATAGATGGGCTTCATCATGGCCGCAAACGTCCCAGCGGCCACGAACCGGATCCGATTGCCGCACTCTCTCTGTGACCTCCACCAGGAAGTTTCGCACGTGCTCACAGGCCACAGCGAACCTGATCATCCCAGCTCTCCGTCACTGAGTTCGCTCGGCGCTTGATGAACGCCACCGCTGGTCTCAGCCAGCTGCAGACCGGGAAGTGTCCCACGAGCTTTCCACACAGGGAGAACACAGAGCGCCGCGTTAGCTCGTCGGGGACGTCATGGCTGTCATCTCCTCTCCTCCACTGTAGCTCGCCGCCTTCTCCGTGGACAGACAGACCCAGGAGCTTGGCTCCATCACGCGCGCGCTCTGGCTCCTTTGCCACGAGGCCGAACTTTGAAAGGTGCTCACGGACGCTGTCTGCCGGCACAACATCCTCATTCACGAGAATGTCGTCCACGTAGCTGCTGGTCCCCTTCTTCACCACTGGATCGAGTGACAGGACCGTGCTCAGCACCGACTACATCACTGACGGTGATATGTTCATTCCGAACCCGAGTCGCGATAGAGCCCATCTCTTGCCCCTGAATATCACGGCCTGATACTTCCACAGGGACGGATGAACATGAATTTGCAGATAGGCTGATTTCAAATCCACAGCCGCGACATTGACTCCCATTTTCCGCCATTGTCTCATTTTCTCAGTGCATACGTCCGTATCAGCCGTGTGAGTATCTAGCAGATGTTCATTCAGTTCTCGATAATCCAATACGGGCCTCACTTTTTCTTGCGCTCCTGCAGCACCGCCATCAGCGGTATCAGTCCCTCCGGTTGCCCGTGCTCTGTCTGATCGTACTGAATGAGCCAGCCTTTATCCACCCATCTTAGTAGCTCCTCTTCATACTCAGCCCGACGATCTTCCGGCACAGTATAAGACGCGACTCTGTTTTTCAGTGTGTCTGGCTCTCCTCGCTCCGTCCACTTCCACTCAACCATCCAAGTCTTTGTGCCCGAATCAAAAACAATCCTGTAGTCTTTCTCGTCAATACACAATGACTCAGGTGAGTATACGGTTCTTTCGTGAAAAACAACCGGCATCACGCCTGACTGAGCTGCAAGATCCTTTCCTGCGGCTGGCTCAGACTGTTGTTCCTTTTGTTCTGACTCAGATCTCTTCTCTTCACTCGCTGTTGCACCCACAGACAACGAGTAAGTGTCACCCACCACAGCTTCTGATTCAAACCCGACAGAATCTGAACTTGTCTCCTCACTTACTGCTGCACCCACAGCATCATCCACCACCGCTGATGGTCCAAACCTGACAGCGTCTGAACTGCTGATCTGCACCCCTCCCATTGCAGTGATCGCGTTCATGCCCAAAATGAAATGAAATACCAGAGGCTTATCCTTTACTACGAGAGTATGAACTTCGACCTCGGTTACCTCGGGCACTCGAATCCGCACCGTGCCTTCTCCAGCACACCGCATCATCGTACCATTTATTGTCTTCAGGTATATGTTTCTTCTCCGCCACTGCCGACAAACAGACTCGTGACAGATGCACAGACTGCACCCAGAATCAACCAGTGCAAGAACTCGAGTACCATCAACCGACACTTCTGTGCAAGGCAGCGCCTCTATTTGTGGACAGTCGGAGAGAAGGCTGGCGCTGACTGCTCTCCCACGGCGTTTTCCGGACACTCGCGGCGGAAGTGCGGACCACCACACCTGAAGCACTTGACATCGGTGCGCTTCTCTGTGCCCGTCCTCTTGAGGAGACAGTCTCTGGCGAGATGGTTTGCTCCATTGCAGTTGAAGCAGCGTCTCTCATATCGCGCTCCAACTCCACCGCAGCATTCGTCGGCTACGACTGGTGGCGGTGATGTGATTGCTGCATAGGACTGCGCCTTGACAGCGAACGCATTCGTGTCCGCCAAGACAGCACGAGCACGCACCAGCAGATCATCAATTCGCATAGACTCTATGCGACAGCCGGTACGTAGAACCTGTCGCACCGATGCCGGGAGACCAGAGATGAACGCACATACTAACCCGCGCTCAATGATTCCGCCAAACAATGCGGACAGACGTTTCAGCTCAGCAAGAAAGACATCCGGTGTCTCCGATGGTAAAAGCTTCCGCGAGACAAACTTCTCGTAGGCCACGAACGAATCGTGCGCAAATGCTGCTGTGAGTGCCTCCTTTACTTTAACGACATCTTCTTTATCTCCTTCAGGGATCTGCTGATACACCGCAAATGCTTCCCCGGTCAGTCGAAGAGGTATAAATTCCTCAAGCTCGTGAATCCCTCTCAGCCTGCATACTAGCTCCACTTTTTCTATCCACTCAGTACAGATGTTTTAGAATCACCACTAAACTCTGGTATTAAACGCAAATCAAGATCCGACATAATTATACTGAAAATAGGGCCGAAATAGCTTGTGAAATAAAAGGTGTGGAAGTATATAAAAAGTGCTATATTGCTCACCAATAAAAATGACAACCAGTTCAGCTACCAATCCACTCAAACCTCCCACTCGCTGCTCCCATTCTCCCAAACCCTTGATTTTATTCACTGCTCTCGTGCAGTGATAACTTTACTCGTGCGCGTTAAATCGACTGATCCCCACATAAGCGTAAGAAGTGTAAGTCTGAATGGGGGGGCGGGGCATACTTGTACTGCATGCCCCCCAGGCTCCTATCCGAAGGGGGCATATGCCCCTAATACCCCCCCCCCCCTTGGATCCGCCAGTGAGATACCTGTATGGCCGCAGCCAGCGCAGCGTAACCGGGGGGGGGGGGGACAAGGGGCGCGTGCCACCTCATTAGATTCATGGTGCCCTATGGGCCCGAGAGGCCCTGCAGTGCCAATTGGCCGCTCAGGGTCCAAGCGTGCCTTATTTCGACTGAGATAAGACCCGCAGGACTCGTGAGAGCGCCTCACGGAGTCACGGGCTCCTGAGTCGCCACACATCACACATCTCCATAAGGGCCCCACTCCGGCTTCTGAGGGCCCTGTGCTGGTCTCTGAGTGCCCTTGCTGACCTATTAAGCGTCAGCTCTAATTAGGGTCCTGAGTCTGACCCATACCCGAATGGAACGGCTTCACACCAGTGTTTCTGAGGGCCATAATGGCGCCTGTGAGGGCCCACACCGGCGCCTCTGAGAGCCCAACACCACGAATCTGAGGGACTAACACCAATGTTTCTTAAGGCCCTACATCGGCGGCGGCTCTGAGGGCCCCACACTGGCGCCTCCGAAGGTCTTACACAAGCGCATCTGACGGCTAACTACCTGCAACTCTGTGGGCCCCACACTGGTGATTCTGAGGGCTCCCAGCGACGCCTGAGAGTACCACGCCGGTCTCCAGGATCCCACAGGGCTCCTGAAGGCCTCCACGGACCCCTTGCTGGCCTCTTGAAGACCCCTTGCCCCCATGCCTGTGTCTCTGAGGAGTGACGACCCCCCACAACGGTGCCTTTGAAAAATGAAAGTCCACCGGCGACTGTGAGGGCTCCACACAGACACCTCTGAGGGCCCTACACCGCGCCGCCACCTCTGAGACACCGGTGTCTATTTAGGCCCCACATCGACGACTCTTAGGGTCCCACACCGGCGCTTCTGGGGGTCCCATACTGGTGCCTCTGGCAGACAGCCACCGGTAACTGTAGGTCCTACACCGGTGACTCTCGAAGTCTCGAGGGCCAACGCGGCGTCTGCGAGTCTCATGCCGATCTCTAAGGACTCCACAGGGTTCCTGAAGAAAGTGCCGGCCTGTGAAGACTCGTTGGCACCATATGGCCCGTTACCGGCCTCTGAGGGCCCTTTGCCGGTCTCTGAGAGGCCCTACTGGGTTATTAAGCATTCGCACCAACAACTCCAAAGGCCCCACACACAGTCATCTGTGATGGTAGTGGGCTCAGCGCCACACCAGTGTCTGAAAGATCACCACAACGGCGTCCATGTGAGGGCCTCACACCAGCACCTCTGAGGGTCCACACCGGCTCCTTTGTGGTTCCTGCACCAGTGCCTCTGATGGCCACACACCGATACCTTTGAGGGTCCCACGCCAGTACCTCTTAAGGTCCCATACCGGCGGCACTGGGTCGGCTCTACATATACACCAGTGATTCTGAGGGCCCACCGGCGTCTGAGGACCATACACACCAGTAGAAGGCCACCCATCGGCAACCCCGATTAGGTCCCACACCGCACAGTGATGCAAATGGGGTTCACGAGTGGCCATAAATACCGAAAAGTCAAGTCTACCAAACCGAGTACAGGGTGTCTCATAAGTTCGTTCTCACATTATATTTCCATGTGAAACAGAGTACATTGCGTCTTGATATATTTGTGACCCCTCAATGTGCTCCCCATTTAATAGGCAAACACATGAACACATGCTGCAGCATGCCAACCGGCATGTTTGGCTGCATAGCAGGCTTAAAGTTAATCCAGACTGACTTGACATGCGTCGTGAGCTCCTCGAGGCTGGAACAGCGCTACGCTTCGACGAGCCTAATTTTCAGCATAACCAACAAATTTTTATGAAATTTTGATACGATGAGGTGCCTGGCATGTGGTCTTGCCACAAACGCCTGTCACAGTCTTCTTGCACCGCTTTTAAGCTTTGCTTGACCTGTGCACTGATGCACTGTCTTGCCTGAAGATGGGCCTACGACCTCTCGGATGCCATTTTCTCCTCTATAAATGTGTTCATACTCGCGGTTCGAGTTCAGCTTGAGGGTTGAAACTCCTCCCAGATGTTCTTAGAAAAGCATTATGCTTCCCAAAGCTGTTTCTGGGACACCAATCGCAACCTGGTCAGCGTCTGGACGCCTATAACCCCACAATACCGTGACCTTGGCCTTTCGCATAGGAACATAACGGGACGAAACGGAGGCCTCCTCCTTCGCCCTTATGGGGTTGTTTTCGGGTTTGGACAGGTGTTTCATCTCGAACGTGGACTAGTTAGTCCAGATGACCTGGTTGATGTCCTCAGCCCTTTAGTTTTTTTAGCCTCAGGCATAACGAAACTCATGTTTGGCCATTTTAAGACGTTTTTGACTGTTTTGAGCCCTCTGGTAAGCAAAGCTTAAGTCACCTTGAGTTATGTACCCCTGTCCTAATTAGTAGCCTGTTACCTTTTTTGCCTTCATCTAGTTCCATGTTTGTTATACCCCGCCTTCCTTTCCGGTAAAACTTTCCTTTGTATTTGGTAACTTCCTGAATCCTTCGCATATTTTCTGTGACGTCGTACTGCCATGTGTAACCGCGCTGATTTCGTTTTGTTTGCATTATTTTCCGCCTGTTGCTGACCTGCCGCCGAGCTGTGTAGACCTGCCAGTTGTCGTGTGCTACCGCCTTGCCTCATCACCGAGTTCGTCAGAGTGATTCAAATATAAATGTGTAAAGTTTGCTTTCTTTTCAAGTTTTCTGAACCGGCCTTTTAGTTCAACTTTTATAACATGGTCCTCCGGGCCGGATGAAGATTTAATTTTGCTGTAACTTTGCTTGTTTGCTGATTTGTGATCTTTGAGTGTGCAAGATTGAAGATGGGAGCAGATAGTGAGTCTGACCTGAAGCAGAAGAGGACCCAGGCCAGAGGTAAAGCCACCAGACTGCTCAAGGAGCTGGAAGACTGCGATAAGACACAGGAAGATGACCTGGCACTCGCCATTCACCACCTGGAGGAGCACATCAAGGTGATGTCTGAAATTGTCACGTGGCCACGCACGCAGCAGCAAACACCCGGTCGCTGGCGCGTCTGTATTGTCACTGACCCCCGGCCCCGCCGCACGGCCCGACCGGCCGGTCGCCACGTCACGTGACCCGGGCGGCGGGGACAGCCAACCACAGCGCAGCACGACAACACGGGGCGACAACACGCGCTCCACACAGCCCTGACATTACCCCCCTTCCACGAAAATGTGCAACGGATACACACAATAAACAAGGCAGCGAACAAGTGAACATAAACCTTAACATACGGCAGCGCGGCAACGAACATGAACTACGGGCGGCGCACCTCATACGGCTTTGTATTCTGGACATGGGTTCGACGGACGCCCCTGTCGGTGATATATTCAACATGTCTGCGCCCGACCATCGATGACACTATGAACGGTCCGACCCACGGGTCCTCCATCTTGGAGGCCCTTGTAACATTTCTCACCCAAAGTCGGTCTCCTTCCCGGTAACAAACATCGCGTACATGATACCGCTTGTCAAATTGGCGCTGGTAACGACCAGACATCTCATCACGACGGTCCTGAGCCTGCCGAAGGGTCGCTGATAACAGACGCAGTTTTTCGTGCACAAAATCTGGCGAATACTTGTTTTTGGGCGCGCTAGCTAGCTGTGACAGCGGACTATTCGGATGGCGCAGGAAATACAGAAAAAACGGGCTGTATCCAGTAGTGTCACAAATCTCATTGTTCAAGGAATAGACCACTCCAGACAAGCGTGTCTCCCAGTCAGCGCCGCCCGACTCAGAGACAGCACGCAAGCGGCGTTTAATGTCCAGATGACGCCGCTCCACTGCACCCACCGCCTCGTGATGATACCCTACACTCACACGAATATTCACACCGAAATGTTGACACAAGACCTTGACATGACCGTGTTTCAGCAAGTTCGAACCCGCGTCACTCTCAATGCGCTCAGGGGGACCGAAGGTCAAAAAATGCTGTGTCAACGCCTCCACAACGTAATCTGCGGCGCCGGAGCGCAGTGGATAATAGGTCAAATATCCGGTAAATTTATCAACGCACGTTAAAATCATTGAGCATCCGTGAACATTCCCTCTCGGCATGGAAAGTATATCGATCACGAGTACTTCATTGGGGTATGAAGCTCGCTGGGGCAGCAGAGGCGAGCGATGGGCTCTCGTGTCCTTCCGTTGGCAACACCTCGTGCAGCTCTTTACGTAGTCGGTACAGTCGGACCGCAGGCCCGGATACCAGAGGTGCCGGCTAAGTAGCTCGTACAGCTTCCCGGCGCCTCCATGGGCGTGCTGCGATACGTCGTGATGATTGTAGAGCATCTCGAATCGTTTAGACAGAGGCCAGACAATCTGATCACCGCGGAATAACATCCCGTTACGAAAAGTGAACTGGTCTGCTGATAACCGCCGCAGAACGGGCGGCGCGTACCTGGGCCACTTGTTGTGCTTCAGTCGGTGCGCAATAGCTCGACAATTGCGGTCGTGTTTCTGGTACCAGATTACTGATTCCGGCTTGAGAGCCTGCTGGACTAAAAAGTCAGCAGTAGTCATTAAGACCTCCCGAGCCGCTTCCGGTTCCACCGGCTGCTCCTTGAGCACACCATCCAACGCACAAGGCGATCCTTCGAGTTCAGCACTCGTCGCATTTGTTTGCCTCCGCGCCTCGCTGGGCACAATCGGGGGCTCAGCATCGAGGTTATTGTCACCCAGCGCCCGGCGCGCCCGGCCCCCCGCCGCACCACGGGCGGCGCCACGGCCGCCTCGCGAGACACGCACCGGCTCCGGCCCCGACACCGGCTCCGGCCGCAGCGCCCGAGCCGCCGGCGCCACGCCATCGGACTCGGCGTCATCCTCAGAGGCCGGAGCGTCCTCATGAAGGCGAGAGAGTGCATCAACATGACGCATCTGCGAGGCACCTCTGTGTTCCGTTGTAAAACGAAACTGGCTGACGAACGCTCGCCAGCGGACCAAGCGGGGATTGATCCACTCCTTATTTTTCAGAATTTGCAAAGCACTCTTACAATCGCAAATCCATCGGAACTCATTATCAGCCAAATACTTGAACCATTTCTTGAGACCTTGGATAAAACTGAAAAGCTCTAATTCGAAAATAGTCCATTTGCGCTGGGCGCGACTGTATCGGTTGCCACTGAAAGCAACGATCCGCTCCTGGCCATCGGGCCAGATCTGGGAGAGAACCTGTCCCGATCCCGACGATGAACTATCCGTATATAGAATAAACGGACAATCCTTCCGCGGGTAACTGAGAACCACGTGAGCAGTGAGCTCAGATTTCAGCTGCAGGAAACACTGCTCCAGCTCACTATTCCAATAGAACTTATCGGCATTACTCAACACAACTAAAGGCTCTGCCACAGTCGAGAAAGACTTGAAAAACTTCCGAAACCAACCAAAGAAACCGAGGACACGCTTGGCCTGCTTAATAGAAGACGGACGGGGCATCTCGTCAATCACCTTGAGACGGCTGGGATCAATGGATATGCCGTCCGGCGTGATGAGGTGTCCCAAATATGTCAGGGACGTTTGGAAAAGCTTGCACTTCTCCGGAGCGATTTTGAGACCGGCTGATCTAAGCCTCTCGAAGACGCTATGCAGTAAACGGAAATGATCTTCTATCGAGGAACTAGTACACAAAATATCATCACAATAAATGTGAACGCCAGGCAAGTCTCCCAGTACTCGGCGCATAACTAGGTGCAAAAAATACGAACTCTGCATGCACCCCATTGGCATGCGACGGGGATAATATGTCTTGCCTAAAGCATAGAATGCGCATATTTTACTGGACTCTTCCGTCAAACACAAATTCCAAAACGCAGACTTAATATCTAACGAGGACGCGATTTTCCAGTCGCCTAATGAAAAAATAAAATCATCTATATTCGGGAACACAAACGTTTTGGGCATCAAACATTTATTCAAGGACCGCATATCCTGCACTATTCTAAATTCACGCTTGTCCTTTCCCTTGGGCACCAGAATAATGGGACTGTTCCAGTCGGACGGCTCTCCCTCCTCAATAACACCACAAGACTGCAGCTCGTCCAGCTGGGCCTTGAGCTGGTCCTCTCGGGCCCACGGGACAGGGTATGGCCTAACGAACTGAGGGCGGACTCCTGGCAACAGCTCTAAATCAACGTCTCCGCCGTTATATGTCCCGATATCCGCGTAGCTTCGCGAAAATATCTCGGGATACGACCTGAGGAGATCGGCCAGCCGATCACGCTGAGTAGCCGAGAGCGGTTCTCCGACAACAAACTCTGAGAGAATGTCGGCCGTGGACTTCCCGACAAAGCGACTGTCGTCCGCCGACACAGCATTCACCTGAGCCTCCCCGACGCGCTCGGCAGGCTCGGCCTCCACGGGCTCGACGCTCTCCAAATAACCAATGACGCTGCGGCGGTGAATCGTGATAACGCGGTCGGAACGATTGCGAACATAAAGTGGTATCTCCGTCTCGGAAAATGGCGTAAGTAACGAGTCACATATTTCGACATCATTCGAACTTTGCCCGACAAACAAATATTCCCCCGCAACACACACGGGCCGATCAACTTTCACATTTAGACAAACTGCCGATCGCGCGGGAACTGAAATGGGCTTCTTTGTCCTGACTTTAATCTGGCTCGCATCTGGCGAACAATTCAAAACAACTCCATTCTCCGACATAAAGTCCCACCCCAGCACAATGTCGTGAGACAAATTATGTACCACTGTGAACTCCGTGTCCTTAGTTCGACCATCTGCGATTAGCACTGGCAAAACACATTTCCCTACCGCGTTCAAGTGATGACCGGTAGCCGATAACAGCCGGGCAGGTGCCGTCAGTTCAGCGTTCGGGGCGATGACACTAAAGACACGACTATCGAGTAAGGACAACTGGCTCCCACTGTCCAAAAGTGCGTCACTTACCAGGAAGCCGTTCACATTTACCCGAGTAGTCGGAAGAGTCATCACCCGACGTCCACGCTGCCCTAGTAGCCGTTTGGGCACTGCCGCTTCAGATGCCCATAGCCACGGCACGACCAGCAGCGCACCTCCCTCCGCGTGCGGTCCGGCGGCGCCGGCGAGCCGCGTCTCCCGCCGGGGCGCCCCGGCCGCCACTCCTCTTCACTGTCAGGCGACGCGTCATCCCGGCGAGGCGCCGGTCGCGAGTCGCCACGGCGAGCAGCCCACGGTGAGTCGCCACGGCGAGGCGCGCGCCGCGGGTCACCACGACGAGTCGGCCACGGCGAGTCATCACGGCGAGGCGAGCCCCGAGGGCCGCCACGAGAGGGCGCATACGGCGAGCCGCCCGAGCGCCCGCCAGCGGCGACGGCGCGGGACCGCCCCCAGGAGCCGCGAGCCGGACTCGGGCTCCGGCGCGCCCGCTCCACGGACGGACGGTCACGTTCACGGCGCGAGGAATCCTCCTGATTCCGATCACCGCTCGGAGTCGGAGACATCATGTCTCCGCGCCCGACCCCCATCACTTCGCGATCCGCCCACTGAACCCAAGCGCTCGCGCGGCGCTCCTCCTCGCCGAAAGCCTCCGCCAGCGTCTCCTCACGACGCAGCACGTCCACGGCGGCGTCGAACGTGGACACGTTCTGACGGGACAGCAAAAGTTTCTCCTGCGGCGAAAGCCCGATCAGAAGATGCCGGTAGAGAGCGGCCTTGTGGGCCGGTACACAGATGGTCTTGACCTTGCCCGAGGCGTCATAAAACTCGGGGCACGCATCACGCACCAGCTCCTTGATACGCGTGGCGTACTCCAGGACCGGTGCGTCGCCCTTGACCGCTGAGCCAAGACGCGACACAGCCAACTCGGATGTCCCGGCGCCAAAGGCGGCACGCAGTCGGCCTGTGACGTCCACCACTTCGCCGTCAGCTTCGACGATCTCCAGGGCCAGACCGCGACATCGCGCCGCGATGACGGTCTGAAGCTGCCCATCAGCGATGCCCCCGAGGGCCGCCAGCCGCTCGCACTGCTGGATGAAACGGTCGGGTGCCGAGCTACCGTCGTAGACCGGAAAATCCGACAATGACACTCTGATCACTGGAACAGTGGCAGTGCCACTAAGCGTCGCACTCTTCGCGTCCTCAGGCATGGCGATCACTGAACCGCTGCCACCATGTCACGTGGCCACGCACGCAGCAGCAAACACCCGGTCGCTGGCGCGTCTGTATTGTCACTGACCCCCGGCCCCGCCGCACGGCCCGACCGGCCGGTCGCCACGTCACGTGACCCGGGCGGCGGGGACAGCCAACCACAGCGCAGCACGACAACACGGGGCGACAACACGCGCTCCACACAGCCCTGACAGAAATTCAGGTTAGTTTGCATAAACTGTCTGTGCCTGATGAGTCATCCCACATGCAGGACATGTTAGACCAGGTCTTCAAGGCCAAACGTGTGCTCGTCAGGCTTGAACGGAGCTCAGAGACCAGTGTGCCTGCACCTAATGTCTGCACAGGGAGGAAATTCCAGCTGGATCTCAAGCTGCCAAAGTTTAATGGAGATGTGGAGAGCTGGCCAGAGTTTTGGAATCTGTTTTGTGTGTCTGTGAATGACAATGCTGCATATTCGCCTGTAGAGAGGCTCGTGCACCTGAAGGCTCACCTGACAGGGCAGGCGGAAGTTGCTCTCCAGGGCTTCCCAGTGACCGACCAGGGCTACTACAGGGCGGTGGAGACACTCAAGGAGAGGTTCGACCGACCAGACCTACGCAGGCAGGTGCTAATGCAAAGGCTGATGAGCACCTCCCCTGTGCACAATGATGCTGACCTGGTCCGTCTACGGTGTATGGTTGACAGGCTGGTCTCGGAGGTCAGAGCTCTGGAGACGATGGGTGTACTGCCTGATAGCTATTCAGTGTTGTTGATGCCTGTGCTTCTGTCATGCCTCCCAGAGTCCTGGAAGATAGAGTGGTTGAGGTGCAAGGTGGACTCCCAAGAGGAGCTGACTGTGTTTCTCAAGTTCCTGCAGCGGGAGATGACCATCAGGGAGGAGGCATCGACCCGGAAGAGAGGAGGCACCAGCGACTCGACCGACCCTGTACCTGGGAGTGGGAAGCCAACCGTCAGCGTCCTGAGCCTGCGTCGGAAGAGGGATCCAGACTGGGTATGCTTGGCATGTGGATCTGGTAAGCATGGACTCGCTGCTTGTTCTGCCTGTGCCTTTTGTGTACCGTTGCATGCCTGTGCCCGCTCGGTGGGATGTGGTGAGGCGAGCACGTCTGTGCTTCCAGTGTCTGGGACCCCACTTGCTCCGTGTCTGCACCAGCACCCACTGCCCGTGGTGTGGAGGCCCGCACCATTCGTCCCTTCACTTGCCACCAGATGATGCCACCGCTGCTGCCGTCCCGCGTGGGAGACCACCCTGCACTGACCGCCGATCTCTGCCACCGCCAGCGGCCGCTGCTTGCTCCGCCCCGCCCGCTTGCTACCCTGCGCCTGAGGCCCGCTTCAGCTCCATGTCGGCGCCTGCTTCGGCTCCGCCTGCTCCGCCCCAGTGGAGTACAGCCAACAGCCCATCTCAGAGCCATGTCCCGCTACAGCCTACTGCTCGCTCTGGTCAGGGTCGGATGTGCTTGAGTGTGCATGCCAGAAACCACTGTTATGTCCAGACCGCACTTGTCACTGCAGCAGGTCCCCGTGGTGTGCGCCTTGTGCGCGCCCTGATCGATGGAGGCTCGGACGCGTCCTTCATTCGGTCGTCACTGGCAGACGAGCTCGGGCTGGAGACTGTCGGCCAGGGGACGTTCGCCTGCGTCGGCTTCAAGGAGGAGCTGGAAGAAGCACGACAGTACGACCTGGTGAGCGCGCAGCTGAGGGGACACCAGAGAGGTGAGGCCATATTGTCGTTCTGGAACACGGAGAAGCTGTGTGCTCCTGTGGGAGCCAAACCGCCTGTGCTATCGCTGCCGCCCAGTGTCGATTTGGCTGATGATTTCCGTGATGTACCAGTTGACATGTTGATTGGATGTGACCAGTTGTACCGAGTGGTAATGTGGGGTCAGATGGAGGTGAGCCCGGGGCTGCGTTTGGTAGAAACGGTCTTTGGATATGTACTCCATGGACGGGCCCAGGGTCAGGAACCGCCTGTGTTTCGTCACGCCTACTGCTGCCAGCTGGGGCATTCCACGATAGATCGTACCAGGCCCGTCACCCTCATCTCTCAGATTTTAATGAAAATCGGTCCTAGGGGTAATCATAGGCCCCAAAGACGCCTGGCAAAATATCAGACTTCTCAGATCAAAACTTTTTGAGTTATATTGCATTACACTTTTTTAACTTCGGTATGTAACGGTGAGTTTGATGACCTATAACTCAAGAACGGGTTGAGCAACCAACAAAAAGTAAACAACACTAAGCTTGCGATGAATCAAAAATTAATATTACTATTTAAAAATTCCAAAGAAAAAATTTCATTGTTGAGCAAAAACCTTAATCTTTTTTCATTTGCCTCTAATGACTTTTGGGACCAAAATTTTTCACATTTTTATTTTTTCAAAATAAACTTCATGTCATTGCAAATCGACATGCAAAAAATTAGAAAGGTGTTCTTTCTATAAGTTCCTCGTTTTCCCGCAAACAAAATGGGTTTCGGAGGGGTTGAAACAACCCCAGCACGCCGTTTCGCTTCTAATAGAGCTAGAGCCTCGCGGAAAAAACGAGCGTGTGTGCCGTTACAAGTCGCAGCGATTGGTACCCGATTTTAAGGTTTCAGGTTAACCGGTAGCATCTGAGGTCAGGTCACGTGACTGAAGTTACGGGTTCGGTTTTTAGTAAATAACTTCGCAAAAAATGGCCGCAGAGCCGCGATTTTGGCATCATTGTGTTCGCCTAGCTCAGGTGCATCGAATGGTATACTTTTTGTTAGGGTGAGGTCAACTTAAGTAGTTGACCTCGGGTCAAGGTCAGGTCAGAGCCCTCAGGTCACGAAGCTGGGCAAAGGGTATCATATGACATATCATTCGATTCGGAAGGTCTTCCCGAGTCCATTGGTGGCTTTCCCGACTCTCTAGCTCCATTTGATCGGGAGTTATTGACGAAAAACTCGTACGACCCTAGTGACGTCATAAATGACGTCACGCAAGGTTAACAATGCAAAAGTAAAGCATTGGACTTTGCAAGGAGTGCATGAAATCACGATACCATGTACGTGAGATAGTTTTAGATCATTCTCGGCGCCAAAATAACAGTTTTTATATTTCCCCATTGATTTATAACAGTGATGTCACGTGACCGACCTGACCTCATGTAACCTTGAAAGATTCCCAGACATACAAGTTGTGAGACCTCTGGAGGACACCATGTATGCGTCCTGTAACTTTCATCTCGGACAGCTATGGTCATTGGCGTCCAAAACAATGTCAGAACCAAACAGCCTTTTTCACCCTCGGGCGTATAGGAAAGAGGGTTGGATGAACCCTCTTTTCACTTTTTTTCAGATGACTCAGACTTAAATTGAAATTTCAGTAACCCGTGATGTCACTAGGCAGCTTTACCACGCCATTTGTAAGCTCCCCTCCCGAAATCACTATTCGAAACCGTTATCGTGACGTAAAATAAACACATTTATAGAAAGAACACCTTCCTAATTTTTTGCATACTTCTTAACAATGAGCCAAATATTTTTTTAAAGAAATAAAAATTCAAAAAAATTTGGTCCCAAAGCCCAAAATATACAAATGAAAGAAAAATCGATATGTCATATATCAAAAATAGCGTATTTTTCGAAATTTCAAAAATACATATTAATCTCTGTTTCATTGCAAGTTCAATGTTATATAACATTTGGCATTTGAATAATCCGTCTTAGAGTTACAGCCCGCCAAACTTAGCGCTGCAAAGCAAGATCCAAAAAATGTTATACACCATAACTCAAAAAATACTTATCTGATAAGCCTGAAATTGTTACAGGTGGATTCAGAGCCCCTGATTACCCCTGCGACCGATTCTCGTCAAATTCCGAGAGATGAGGGTGTCAAATTGGAAAAAAGTGGTACGATCTATCGTGGAATGCCCCAGCTGTCTGAAGTCGAGCGCACGTGGACACTGGATGCTGTCGGAGTGTCCGCAGAAGACGCAGCAGAGAAGACGATGCCCGGTCCGACCTGGAGTGAGGAAGAGAAGCCGGGACCAGTCTCTGAGGTCTGTCCTGCCGCAGAGGCCGAGGAGAAGCTGCAGTCGTCTGTGGCCTGCAGTCATCCTGTGACGAGGTCAGTGTCTCCCGCCGAGACCGCTGCGCTCATAACCTCGTGCTCTGACCTGAAGACCGCTGTGAATCGTTTGGCTTGGGTGCGACGTTTCCTGTCCAACAGCCGTCTGCCCAGAGCGGAGCGCCAGGTGGGCCGTTGACGCCGGAGGAGAGGAGCCAAAGTCTGCGGTTCTACATCAGGGAGGCACAGGCCAGTGCCTACCGGGACGAGATCGGCGCCCTGCGAACTGGTAAGCTGCTTCCGGCTGGCTCGCCGCTGGAGAAGCTGCACCCGCAGCTGAGCGACGATGGTGTGCTGAAGGCGACGTTGCGAAGTGGGGAGCGGACCGTTTCAGTGCTGCCAGACCTATCTCACATCACCACCCTGATTGTTGACGATGCGCACCGCCTCTGTTTCCACCAGGGCACCCGGGTGACGTTGGCGCTGCTGTCAGCAGGATATATGGTGAGGCGGCGAACTGTCCGTCGTGTGGTGGACTCCTGCACGCGGTGTCGCAGGTACCGCGGCCTGCCGTACCGGTCGCCGGAGGGAGCCCTGCCTACATTCCGGATACAGCCGGCAAGGCCATTCTCCAAAGTAGGCTTGGACTTCATGGGGCCACTGTATGTGGACGGACACCAGAAGGTATGGATTTTACTCATCACGTGTGCCACGTCGCGGGCTGTCCACTTAGAGTTGGTGCGCTCCCAGGCCACCTCTGATCTGATCATCGCGCTCAGACGATTCTTCGCGATTCGCGGCACACCGATGCTAGTCTACAGTGACAACGCTCGTACGTTTCATGCCTTAACGGGTCACCTCCCTCGCTCTGTGACATGGAAGTACATCCCCGAGTCTGCCCCATGGTGGGGAGGTTTCTGGGAGCGGCTCGTGGGAGTCACCAAGAAAGCCCTGAGGATCACGCTGCATCTGTGCCATCTCAGTTTCGAGGAATTGTCTGTTACTTTGTACGAGCTGGCCTTCGCCATCAATCTGCGCCCACTCACCCAGGGGGATGGGGAGAACGTCCTCACGCCCGCCCACTTCCTGTTCGGGGTGACTGCGATCGACGGGGTGATCTGTCCTACTCTGACTGAGTCTCCCATCACCAGGACCTGGAGGCATCGGAGGCGCGTCTGCGATCACCTCAACCGTCGATGGACCTCAGAGTACCTGAGCGCCCTGCGGTGCTGGAGCACCTCTCCGCGTGGCCGGCCCAGTCGCCTCCCCGGCATCGGTGACGTCGTGCTGGTGCGCCAGGACGGGCCGCGCGGCCGGCGCGGTGGCCGCTGGCGCGTATCACCGCGCTACTGCGTGGGCCTGACGGACAGGCTCGCGCCGCGGTCATCTCGCTGCGCGAAAGGACGACTCGGCGTCCTGTGAACAAACTTTACGCGCTGGAGGCCGCCGGCGAGTAAACTCAGCGCGTGGGTGACTGCCGCGTGACGCGCGAAGTGAGCCAGTGAAGTGTTTGTGACTGTGTTTGTCGAGCGCCGTGTTTTATCTGTTTCTGTTTCGAAGTGAGTCATTTCGAGTGGGGAGTGTGTCCTAATTAGTAGCCTGTTACCTTTTTTGCCTTCATCTAGTTCCATGTTTGTTATACCCCACCTTCCTTTCCGGTAAAACTTTCCTTTGTATTTGGTAACTTCCTGAATCCTTCGCATATTTTCTGTGACGTCGTACTGCCATGTGTAACCGCGCTGATTCCGTTTTGTTTGCATTATTTTCCGCCTGTTGCTGACCTGCCGCCGAGCTGTGTAGACCTGCCAGTTGTCGTGTGCTACCGCCTTGCCTCATCACCGAGTTCGTCAGAGTGTTCGTCTTTCGTCAAGTTCGTCAGAGTGATTCAAATATAAATGTGTAAGGTTTGCTTTCTTTTCAAGTTTTCTGAACCGGCCTTTTAGTTCAACTTTTATAACAACCCCGAAAGAACACTCTTAGACAGCTGGTAATCCATCCTGAAAAGTCTGCTTACCAACTTTCTAACCCTTTGACCTTTTTGATGGCCACTTTGGCGCCACACAGTTTTGGCCACATGGCTCACTCCTGAGAGCTGACAAAAAAGAGGATAAACTTGCAATGATTGACTCCCGACAAATCATCGTGTCACTTGCTGACTGTGCGTCCAGTTAGCGATGGACATTGTCTACAGACTGGTAGGCCTCAATCACCCTCAATCGTCGCGAATGACCGGTCACGTGCTGACTAAATACCGAGACGTACTCGTATTGGAGACCTCTATGTTGCGGCGTTAGCCGTCTGTGTAGGAAACGGGCTCTCTAGCAAAAACTATTTTGTCTACAGAAATTAGTTACTGTGGAGCATATTTCTACCAGCCATGGCAACCACGTAAGCCCAGTAACGAACCAATTTCAGCGTGCCTTTAAGCAAGAGAGCCATAAAAGGTAAAATTTAGGTGAGAACGAACTTATGGGACACCCTGTAGATCGCGATATGGCTAATCAAAGAAATGTTTGGTGCATCTGAAATTGCATAGCTTTCATGTTTTTGTCCAAACCAGCCTCGTGTATGATTGTCAGAAGTCGTGACATTTTCTATGTCGTAAAATGACTGTCAGATACTTGCAAGTTCAAACACCGCTAGCGTGCGTTCATTTAATACAAACTACAAAAATTATACATGGCAATGATCCCTAAAGCCTGCTGCTTCTCATGCTGGGTCACAAAAAGCTGTATCTCTTTTGGTTTGGCGATGATCTAATCATCTGTCATCATGTTGCAATAACAATTTTTAGTGAAACATATTTGCTTTCGTTTCACCTACAGCAGCTAACACAGTGTGTGCCCACTGCCCGTTAGTGCATACCATAGCATTCCCTAATCATTTCTGAGCCACACCGTGAAAGAATTAAGGCGTTAGCACAGGGCAGACCGGCGCTATTGAAGTTTTTGTCCAGCGCGGTCGGGTGCCGCGGTCGAACCGGATCGCTTTCACCGCGGATCGCAATTTCGACAGACGTTCTACTTTGACCTGCTATACACGTAAGTAGGTCAAATATTGACCTTAAGTCAAAAGTAATAGGTATGGTATGCTCACTCGCGAGATCTTGTCAAGGGCAATCCGTTGGTGTTTGTTGCGAGGCGCTAGGACACTTCGTTTAGGAACAGGAGAGGGAAGCACCGGCGAACCCCCGCTGTGGCCGCCCGCCCACCGCGGCACCCGACCGCAACGGGCGAAAACTTTAGTAGCGCCGGTCAGCCCTGTGCTAGCGCCTTAATTCTTTCACAGTGCGGCGCAGAAATGATTAGGGGATGCTATCATAGGCGGCGGAACGGGGAGGGCACCGGGGCACCGTGCCCCCCTTTGATTTTGGCATTTTAACATTAGCCCTATGGGCGTTGCATGGAAAGAATGAGACCTTGGCCTCGTTTCATAAAGCGAGTCCGTAACTTACGGCGGTTTTTGGTCTTGTATTACAAGTGCATGTGAAGTGATGACGTTAGTTTGAATCGTTGAATTTATTCCTCTTGCAATAAAGAACAGAAGGGGATGGAGAAATAAATTTATCGCTTCACATGCACTTGCAATACAAGACCAAAAACCGGCGTAATTTACGGACTCGCTTTATGAAACGAGGCCCAAAAGTCGGCAGCGCCCCCCCCCGCCCCCATTTAATTGAAGGTGTTCCGCCGCTACTGAATGCTATGGTATGGTGCACTAACGGGCACACACTGTGTAAACTGCTATAGGTGAAACGAAAGCAAATATTTTTCAGTAAAAAACTGTGATTGCAACATGATGACAAATAGTTAGATTAACGCCAAACCAAAAAAGATACGGCTTTTTGTGACCCTGCATTAGAAGCATCAGACTTTGGGGATCATTGCCATGTATACTTTTTGCCATGTGTACGAAATGAACGCACGCTAGCGGCGTTTGAACTTGCGAGTATCTGACAGTCATTTTCTCAATCCTCTCTCTCACTTTATTCAACCGTTGAAACGTTAAAGGCATTTGTTCAGTCCGAGTCGCTATGTCGACCGTTTAACGCTCTTTCGCCAACATGTCCTCAAATTTGACCTCAGATCAACGGTTTAGCCCCCTGAGGGCACCGCTCTGATTGATCTCAAATTTGACCTCACGGTAGCTTAGGTTAAATTTAATTTCGCGAGCTGTCCATAATCATTCAAGAGGGAAAATTCAGCTGCTCATCGTTCGGGTCAAAGTACTACCAAACATTCTCAAACTTCGTTTTGCAGGGAAAATTCGAGCAATTATTTAGAAAATATTATCGGTTGCCTTATTTTCCATCATAGGTCATCTAAATTGAAATTTAGATGACCTTATTTAATTATTATTGCCAGGAAAGATCATGAGCGATTGTTTATACTACAATTATTTTAAATACATATGCTAGCTTCGTGTTCAAAGCATATTCTAAGCTCTAGATCTAATGTATGTAAATATAAAAGGCAGACATGTGCTTGGATCGGGGAAAACGGATCTGAGATCCGATCCCATGGATCTGTAGCGGGGTTTCGCGGCGTTGCGGGGCTAACCGGGCATTCGCTTCTCAGCAGGTGGGCTGGCTCGAGTGGGGGTGTTAAAATCGGCCTAGTCGGTGCGCTTCTACTCGTAAAAGCCCTTCTCGGTTCAGCCCCTCGCGAACTCGTCCCGACTCTGTCTTTACATTCTCCGGGGCGATCAATCATCGGAAACACATAGGCCAGGGTTAGGGAATGGGAGATAATGATAAATGATAATCAATTACCCTCGATCATATTGGTATAGAAAATCAACTCTATTTAACAAAAAGTCCCACTCTCAAACAACAGCGCCCTTCCTAGCTGAGGGCTATCTCCCACCGGATATACACAACAATCATACTTCCACTCGTGCATCCCTTCTCACTTCTGTCATACGTCCAGTTATACCTCATAATTATCAGAGTTAGCCGTCTCTGATCCCTCCCTCTTTGCCTAACTTCCCCCGGTGGTGCTAAGGCGTGCGCAAGTCGTTATTGAGTCATTGGCCTTAAATTTCATTAACCGTTATCCCTTCATAACCACAATGCTCCGTACATCAGACAAACGCTTCATAATGCTCACGCTACACGAATAGAATATACGAACCACCACAGATTTCGGCACTCCGCCCTTTGAATTACGCGACTTATAGCGGGTCCAAGACCATGCCGAACTACCTACACACAAATAATAAACACACACGCACGCAGGTTATTGAGCGAACAATGGACTTACAGCATGGGCCGGTAAACCTTTGAAACAACGTACGCAGCCCTTGTCTTACTGCCACTCACGTGTGGACCTACCTTCTACTGCCAGTGGTCAGTCAGCATCTCTAACACACTCCAGCCCACGGTTCCGGAGCTAGAGCTCGCAGGGCACTCAGTAGCCCGGGCTTTCCGCGGCGGACGTATCTAAAATTTGAAAGCCGGGTTGGGTAACTAAAGTCCGTCCGTGATACTAATGACCGCATCTCGCACCAGCCATAGTTCAGGGTTTCCGGGCCAACCCGGCGACCTAAAAAGGGTTAGCTCTCGTCGGCTAACTACAAAGACGACACGCGTCTTCCACGCACGCAGGTCCACTCGGGGACATCCTGCACTCAACACACATCGTCGACTACCAGCGCATAGGCGTCCAAAGCCCTATCTATCCGTGGCTGGTAGTTAAGCTGTCGTCACAGACCTATTCGAAAGGACCAGAGCATGGCCGGAGCTACTCGACTGACTGCGGGTGGCCAGCACCGTCTGACTGCGATCACCCGACTCGAATGCTCGGTATCTAATGTTCACCCCCGTCTTGCGGCATTATACGTTCCTTCGCGGGGCATTACTCTTCCGGCGGCATACGATTCCCTCGCTAAGACGCCCGGGGTCCTAACCACCTCCGAAACTATCGCTCTTCAAATGACGTCCCGCGCCGACCACTTGAGGGACCGATAGCGGGCCTACCTATCTTTTTGAAACCGGGCTGGGTAACTAAGGTCCATCCGTGATACTGATGACCGCATCTCGCTCCAGTCATAGTTCAGGGCTTCCGGGCCAGCCCGGCAGCCTAAAATCTGCCCAGCCTCCGAGGCTGTTAATCCGAGACGGAACACCGTCATCTCGCGGCGGCCCACCCACCGATACACATCCCAGGCGACGGCCCACGTGACCTTAATTATCACCCAGGCCTACCCTGGGCCGGAACAATCGGGCCACTGGTCCCGTGTCCCGCTAGCCAGAGGTTAGACAGACTACAGCCCGTCGTCCCCTCCGAGCCAGGACACGAGGCTGACCGGGTAACATTTCTTGAAACCCTCCTCGGCGGTCTGTGCCCGACTCGCCTTCATCCTCACGTTTAATTTCGCGACTTATTGCACGCATCCAGGGCTTACTCAATCGAGGCCTAATATCTAGTGGGGTCTGTCCGAGTTTAGCGTCATTCGGGAAACCCGATTTATCTATTTGTACAGTCCTCCTCCCTTTCACTCGCTTCTCATCTCCCTCCTAACCCGTAGCCGCGTCGGTGGACTTTCCACGCACAGGGGCGTGACGTGCATCATCTATCCCCCCCTGAGTTCCTTATTCATCTTAGGTGTGGGCTGACTTTAGTGGGAATGATTTACTGAGACTCTAGCTGGAACTAACAACTCATCTTTTCTCGTTCTCGTCCTCCACCGTCACCCCTTTTTTCAAAGTTGAGCCACCGACAGTGCGGACCAGGCTGAGCGGAAATCCCTTAGTTGAGGCCGTGCTGGGTTGGAAAATGGGAACGTATGACCCGGCCAGTGCTGACCAGACGAGAATAAGCAGCTCCTGTGCGGGCGCTGTTAGGCAGGAGGATGAACAGCTCCTGTGCGGGCGCTGTTAGGCAGGAGGATGAACAGCTCCTGTGCGGGCGCTGTTAGGCAGGAGAATGAACAGCTCCTGTGCGGGCGCTGTTAGGCAGGAGAATGAGCAGCTCCTGTGCGGGCGCTGTTAGGCAGGAGAATAAACAGCTCCTGTGCGGGCGCTGTTAGGCAGGAGAATGAACAGCTCCTGTGCGGGCGCTGTTAGGCAGGAGAATGAACAGCTCCTGTGCGGGCGCTGTTAGGCAGGAGAATGAACAGCTCCTGTGCGGGCGCTGTTAGGCAGGAGAATGAACAGCTCCTGTGCGGGCGCTGTTAGGCAGGAGAATGAACAGCTCCTGTGCGGGCGCTGCGTTGGTCTTAGGACAGTAGGATAGCAGCGCCTGTGCGGGCGCCACATTTGTTAGGCAGGAGGATAAACAGCTCCTGTGCGGGCGCTGCGTTGGTCTTAGGACAGGAGGATAAGCAGCGCCTGTGCGGGCGCCACGTTTGTTAGGCAGGAGGATAAACAGCTCCTGTGCGGGCGCTGCGTTGGTCTTAGGACAGAAGGATAAGCAGCTCCTGTGCGGGCGCCACGTTTGTTAGGCAGGAGGATAAACAGCTCCTGTGCGGGCGCTGCGTTGGTCTTAGGACAGGAGGATAAGCAGCGCCTGTGCGGGCGCCACGTTTGTTAGGCAGGAGGATAAACAGCTCCTGTGCGGGCGCTGCGTTGGTCTTAGGACAGGAGGATAAGCAGCGCCTGTGCGGGCGCCACGTTTGTTAGGCAGGAGGGTAACCGGCCAGCACTGACCAGACGACAAAAAGGGGTGGAATCGGTTCAGATGTTTGAGGCCAGCCTGGCCACTCCCGTGGTCTCCGAAACGTGTATAGTTCTGGTCGTCCCGTACGCTGTACTACCAAACCACTGAGCCAATCACTGACGGCCGCGCCGGCCGGCTCCACCCACCTTGAGCGGGATCGGGCCCCACGGGCTCGATAAACTACCTGGGCCCTATCGGATTTGGATGTCCCTTGAGAACCAGGCAGACGAGAAGAAGAACTGTTCTGTTACCAAATACTATGGCGAATTGGATACCTCGAAACCACTTCCTCTCCCGCAACGACTTCCTCTCCGGCTGTGTAGATGGCATATGGTCTGTGACATTTTACTCTCCAGTACTTTCCTTTCACCACTCCTTACACTCGTATTACAATATGTACAAGTCCCATTTATTGACATTTTCTGACACAATGCTTTAAAATCCTGTACATGTCAAACTTAAAAGAAACGTTCTGGGACCCGGCCGTCCAGCAACTGAGTCTCACACGCCGCACGGTGCGGTGCACAGCCGCCCGTCCCTTTCCCGACTCCCCACGGAGCATAATCCCCTCCATCCGCCTTAATCACCACGGGGCGCCGGACGAGGGTCCATTCCACGTCGGCACGCGTCTCGCACCACGCCCATAGTTAAATAATTGACCGAAAGCGGATTGTTAAATTAAGCTACCTAGACTGAAGGTTCTCAAAATAAATTGAACTACCTTAACTGAATGGCCTAATAATTTATTGCGCAATGACACCAAAAAAAAGGAAACATAATGTGGCTCACATAGCAGTAACGAAGGGGGGGGGGGGTGATTATTTGAAGGATTTTGGGACTAGGTGCGTGCCCGTGATCACCGTGACCTTACTTGAGATGGAGTCGCTGACATGATGGCCGTGTCCGTCCAGCGCCCGGCCAGGCGGCTGGAGCCGCCGCCGGCGCCGTGATGCCAGCCGCTGGTGTCTCGTGGGCTGTCCACGATGTCAGCTGTGAGCCGAGAGCGAAGAGCGGCGTCGAATGCGTCGTCCGAGGGAGTGCCAGAGAGAGCGTTCCAGTTCCGTTTCATCAACTTATACTTCTGATGACGTCATACTTCGGAGGGCCGGGCAGCATCTCCTTGTCCAATCTTCGTCCTCCATTCTCAGAAGCTGCACTCGGCTCCGCCCTCGAAAGTTCGTGATTTGCTGACAAAGTTCGGTTCCCCTCCGGCCATGGCAGTCGCACCCTTTCACGCAGCGATCGGGTGGAATTCGCCGCCGGCGCTCTGCGCCGCCTGAGGCGCCAGGTGGCGGCCGGCTCTGCGCCCTCCTTTCTTGTTTTTAGTCCTGCGCTCCCCCCTGTTTTGAATGTCTCCGGCCAGGTGTCCTTCTTCCATGGCGGTGACCGAGTTCCATTTCATCCTGTTTTCGTACAAACCGGGTCGGTTCCCGCTCCCCTTTCTTGTTTTGGTTCAAATCAGGGCCGGTCTGCACTCCCCTCTCCTTGTTCTTCTCTTCTGGCGGGGTGCCGAGCGTGGGACAGAGTCTTGTTTTCCAACGGCTAAACTGATTAATGGCTCGACCCCGGCAGGATAGTGCGTTTCGGTATGCTATTTGTTGGCTTCAGATCCGGGTTCTCATGAAGTGGGGTGGTCATCTATAGAGGACCCCTGTTTGTCAGAGCCGACTGCGCCGTCTGTGTGGACGCCAGCTGGGACGGAGAGAGGGTATCACAGCCGATGTAGCCGGCTGACCGTGTCTGTGCGGCGCTTGCAGATGGCTATGTTTCAGCTTGTGACACAGCTTGCAATTCCGCATGAAAGATGAAAAAATGTAGCGCATCTGCGTTACATTTTCAGACCTCTTTTTATAGTCGCGCCCCGCGACTAAACGTTTGAGAGCTCGCTTCTGCCGTGAATTTGGCGCCGTTTCCTTGTGTTTCTTGGTGACTTCAGAGCAGGTGGCCGTCTTCTAAAGGATTGGTAGTTATTGAGGACGAGCTTGGATGATTAGGACATAAGGATTGCGGGTTTTTGCGTCATTGCACAGTATTTCAGGCCATTCTTACATTTCCAGAACTAAAACATTCACGTACTATCCCGTAAAACACCACCAACTACACATCAAATAATTAGCGCGCAAAACTATGGAAATTGAATTAAACCATTGAAATAATCGACACATGACAATACAAAAATTGCATTGCTACATTTGGTTACTATAATTCAGATCAAATTAGCGATAACATACCGGTGCAGATTGTGGTATGCCAAAGAAGTGAGCCCGGCACCTGATGGTGGCTCCATGAGCCACGGCAGATCCGGTCCGGGATGGCCGTGATGACGGACTGGAGGTCGTCCGCGACTTGGTCTCGAATCGGCCGGCTGCTACTGTAGTCTGGTCCCAGTTCCGGATTTCCCCAGTCTCGTGGTTGTAGACGTAGTCCTCGCCGACCATCGATGTCGAATGCAGCTGTCCTGGCGAGCTGTCAGGGCTGGCAATGATCGGCCCAGAACTCGTCTGTGGCTGAGCCTCCGAGCTGTTTCTGCTGGTCTGGTGGCCGCAGAGGCTGCGCTCTGGTGTAGACTGCCGATGATGGAACGGCTGTCACATCCAGTGGCAGACTCGGATACTGGCTACATTGTTATAGCATTTCCGACGATTTTGCGGCCGTTGTAGGTGGGTCACAGCTCTGGCCTTCGCCGGCCTCCCAGTTGGTCTGGTTGTCACGAAAGTAGTAGCCCAGCTTGACTGTCGACGCTGGAGCGGATGCAGTCGATGAAGCAGCTGTTGTCCCTGCAGTCTGCTCATGGTTGTTTGGCCGTGACTATGTACTGGCCCGGTGCAGGTCTCGTGGGTCGGTCTTGAAGTGTGGGAAGTGGGGACCGCCTGCATTTGATGTAATGCCAGGTAACCACCTCCCAGTGCAGCGGGCGGCCCCGAAATGGGCTCGCACGCTGATCCGGTCCATTACGGTTGTCTATTTCGCTCGAAACAGGCAGCATTCAGATCTGTCCGAATTGTCTTATCTAATGACGCTCTATAGTTGTAGTAGTCGTCACCATCACCCCAGTTGCTGCCTAATTTTGTTGACATAAATTGGTTATCAGTTTCTCCTCCTCCTGCTTCCGGTCTCTGTTGTTATTTGTTTCAGGCTTTGTTTTCATTTTGAGTTCCCTTGGGCACTGGCTATCAGCATCAGCCAGTCGCTGTTGATGACTAGCTTTTTTCTGTTCTTCTGTCGGCATCTCTTCTTCTCTCCGCTGCACGTTTGCTCTTCCAACTGGCTTCGTGATGTTATAGTTCTTCAATCATTTGTATTTTGCTCTTCTCAGCTGTCGTTTCCTTTCTGTGATTGCATGTTTCCATTGCCATGTAGTATCAACGTCGTTTCCATCGGTCTCCTCCTTCAATATCTTCTCTTCCCGCCGTCAATCTCCGCTGTGTGCCCTCCTTCTTTCACCTTACTGTTCACATTGCTTCAATAACAATCTCGATCATCTTCAGTCTGTGCCGTCACCTTTATTTCAATATCATACGTTCTATTTGTCATTCTTGCCTTCTTCAGCCCTGATTTCATTCCACAACATTCGATACCTTCATAGCGTCGCGCTCAGTCGTATCTTCAGTATGTACATCGGGTTCGGTAACACGTGACAGCCTGTTCTGTAACGGGGTTTCCCGTCGGGGAAAACGGCTCGTGGACGGTTGCCGGTCTCCTGTCAGTTCTCTCCAGAGGCGGGTCAGTCCACGGGTCACACATAGGTCACTGCACCTTTTTGGTATAGGATGGGTACAATCTCTTAAAAATTGGGTTAAAATGGCATCCTCGGTGTGATTACTCTAACTTTGGATCACGGGATTTCACTCAAGGTTAGGGTTCGCTAGATGTGAGCCACATAAATTTAGTTAGCGATACCTGTAGCCGAAAAAAAAACTATACTAAGCCCGCTCGCCCATCACTTAAAATTGATTCTCGAGTTACCCTTATCACTTCATGATATATACTCCCTCCAGCAATCCACGCTTTCTGATTTCAATCAAATCAATTTAACCCGAGTAACGCTGCACTGGGTGACCAGCTCCCACTGCATCTAGCTCAGACATAATAAGTTTTCTCACTCACGCTCGCATTTCCTCTGAAATTTTAGCATTGGGTTCGGCAATGCACGTCCGTCCACCGACTTCATGTTTCCTTTGATTGATCCTACCCCACGTTGGGTGCGCCAAATCTGTAGCGGGGTTTCGCGGCGTTGCGGGGCTAACCGGGCATTCTCTTCTGGTAGAGATAAGCGGGGTTTCGCCGTTGCGGGGCTAACCGGGCATTCGTTTCTCAGCAGGTGGGCTGGCTCGAGTGGGGGTTTTAAAATCGGCCTAGTCGGTGCGCTTCTACTCGTAAAAGCCCTTCTCGGTTCAGCCCCTCGCGAACTCGTCCCGACTCTGTCTTTACATTCTCCGGGGCGATCAATCATCGGAAACACATAGGCCAGGGTTAGGGAATGGGAGATAATGATAAATGATAATCAATTACCCTCGATCATATTGGTATAGAAAATCAACTCTATTTAACAAAAAGTCCCACTCTCAAACAACAGCGCCCTTCCTAGCTGAGGGCTATCTCCCACCGGATATACACAACAATCATACTTCCACTCGTGCATCCCTTCTCACTTCTGTCATACGTCCAGTTATACCTCATAATTATCAGAGTTAGCCGTCTCTGATCCCTCCCTCTTTGCCTAACTTCCCCCGGTGGTGCTAAGGCGTGCGCAAGTCGTTATTGAGTCATTGGCCTTAAATTTCATTAACCGTTATCCTTTCATAACCACAATGCTCCGTACATCAGACAAACGCTTCATAATGCTCACGCTACACGAATAGAATATACGAACCACCACAGATTTCGGCACTCCGCCCTTTGAATTACGCGACTTATAGCGGGTCCAAGACCATGCCGAACTACCTACACACAAATAATAAACACACACGCACGCAGGTTATTGAGCGAACAATGGACTTACAGCATGGGCCGGTAAACCTTTGAAACAACGTACGCAGCCCTTGTCTTACTGCCACTCACGTGTGGACCTACCTTCTACTGCCAGTGGTCAGTCAGCATCTCTAACACACTCCAGCCCACGGTTCCGGAGCTAGAGCTCGCAGGGCACTCAGTAGCCCGGGCTTTCCGCGGCGGACGTATCTAAAATTTGAAAGCCGGGTTGGGTAACTAAAGTCCGTCCGTGATACTAATGACCGCATCTCGCACCAGCCATAGTTCAGGGTTTCCGGGCCAACCCGGCGACCTAAAAAGGGTTAGCTCTCGTCGGCTAACTACAAAGACGACACGCGTCTTCCACGCACGCAGGTCCACTCGGGGACATCCTGCACTCAACACACATCGTCGACTACCAGCGCATAGGCGTCCAAAGCCCTATCTATCCGTGGCTGGTAGTTAAGCTGTCGTCACAGACCTATTCGAAAGGACCAGAGCATGGCCGGAGCTACTCGACTGACTGCGGGTGGCCAGCACCGTCTGACTGCGATCACCCGACTCGAATGCTCGGTATCTAATGTTCACCCCCGTCTTGCGGCATTATACGTTCCTTCGCGGGGCATTACTCTTCCGGCGGCATACGATTCCCTCGCTAAGACGCCCGGGGTCCTAACCACCTCCGAAACTATCGCTCTTCAAATGACGTCCCGCGCCGACCACTTGAGGGACCGATAGCGGGCCTACCTATCTTTTTGAAACCGGGCTGGGTAACTAAGGTCCATCCGTGATACTGATGACCGCATCTCGCTCCAGTCATAGTTCAGGGCTTCCGGGCCAGCCCGGCAGCCTAAAATCTGCCCAGCCTCCGAGGCTGTTAATCCGAGACGGAACACCGTCATCTCGCGGCGGCCCACCCGCCGATACACATCCCAGGCGACGGCCCACGTGACCTTAATTATCACCCAGGCCTACCCTGGGCCGGAACAATCGGGCCACTGGTCCCGTGTCCCGCTAGCCAGAGGTTAGACAGACTACAGCCCGTCGTCCCCTCCGAGCCAGGACACGAGGCTGACCGGGTAACATTTCTTGAAACCCTCCTCGGCGGTCTGTGCCCGACTCGCCTTCATCCTCACGTTTAATTTCGCGACTTATTGCACGCATCCAGGGCTTACTCAATCGAGGCCTAATATCTAGTGGGGTCTGTCCGAGTTTAGCGTCATTCGGGAAACCCGATTTATCTATTTGTACAGTCCTCCTCCCTTTCACTCGCTTCTCATCTCCCTCCTAACCCGTAGCCGCGTCGGTGGACTTTCCACGCACAGGGGCGTGACGTGCATCATCTACCCCCCCCCTGAGTTCCTTATTCATCTTAGGTGTGGGCTGACTTTAGTGGGAATGATTTACTGAGACTCTAGCTGGAACTAACAACTCATCTTTTCTCGTTCTCGTCCCCCACCGTCACCCCTTTTTTCAAAGTTGAGCCACCGACAGTGCGGACCAGGCTGAGCGGAAATCCCTTAGTTGAGGCCGTGCTGGGTTGGAAAATGGGAACGTATGACCCGGCCAGTGCTGACCAGACGAGAATAAGCAGCTCCTGTGCGGGCGCTGTTAGGCAGGAGGATGAACAGCTCCTGTGCGGGCGCTGTTAGGCAGGAGGATGAACAGCTCCTGTGCGGGCGCTGTTAGGCAGGAGAATGAACAGCTCCTGTGCGGGCGCTGTTAGGCAGGAGAATGAGCAGCTCCTGTGCGGGCGCTGTTAGGCAGGAGAATAAACAGCTCCTGTGCGGGCGCTGTTAGGCAGGAGAATGAACAGCTCCTGTGCGGGCGCTGTTAGGCAGGAGAATGAACAGCTCCTGTGCGGGCGCTGTTAGGCAGGAGAATGAACAGCTCCTGTGCGGGCGCTGTTAGGCAGGAGAATGAACAGCTCCTGTGCGGGCGCTGTTAGGCAGGAGAATGAACAGCTCCTGTGCGGGCGCTGCGTTGGTCTTAGGACAGTAGGATAGCAGCGCCTGTGCGGGCGCCACATTTGTTAGGCAGGAGGATAAACAGCTCCTGTGCGGGCGCTGCGTTGGTCTTAGGACAGGAGGATAAGCAGCGCCTGTGCGGGCGCCACGTTTGTTAGGCAGGAGGATAAACAGCTCCTGTGCGGGCGCTGCGTTGGTCTTAGGACAGAAGGATAAGCAGCTCCTGTGCGGGCGCCACGTTTGTTAGGCAGGAGGATAAACAGCTCCTGTGCGGGCGCTGCGTTGGTCTTAGGACAGGAGGATAAGCAGCGCCTGTGCGGGCGCCACGTTTGTTAGGCAGGAGGATAAACAGCTCCTGTGCGGGCGCTGCGTTGGTCTTAGGACAGGAGGATAAGCAGCGCCTGTGCGGGCGCCACGTTTGTTAGGCAGGAGGGTAACCGGCCAGCACTGACCAGACGACAAAAAGGGGTGGAATCGGTTCAGATGTTTGAGGCCAGCCTGGCCACTCCCGTGGTCTCCGAAACGTGTATAGTTCTGGTCGTCCCGTACGCTGTACTACCAAACCACTGAGCCAATCACTGACGGCCGCGCCGGCCGGCTCCACCCACCTTGAGCGGGATCGGGCCCCACGGGCTCGATAAACTACCTGGGCCCTATCGGATTTGGATGTCCCTTGAGAACCAGGCAGACGAGAAGAAGAACTGTTCTGTTACCAAATACTATGGCGAATTGGATACCTCGAAACCACTTCCTCTCCCGCAACGACTTCCTCTCCGGCTGTGTAGATGGCATATGGTCTGTGACATTTTACTCTCCAGTACTTTCCTTTCACCACTCCTTACACTCGTATTACCAGTATAGCGCCTTTTGGGGCGACTAACGGAGCGAGCGAGGGGTTGAGTCTTGCACGTGCGAAATTTCGAGGGGGCACCTCCAACTGACTCGTGCACGGCACCCTAATGACCGGTTTCTAGCGATGTGCCAAATTTGAGCACAATCGGCCCAGCCGTTCTCGAGATCTGGGAGCGGCACCCTGCACGTGCGCACGTGCAAAATGGGTCCCAACTGACTTGTGCACGGCACCCTACTAACTGGTCCCTAACCGTGTACCAAATTTGAGCGCCATCGGTCCAGCCGTTCTCGAGATCTGGAAACGACCCCTGCACGTGCGCACGTGCAGCAGCACCCCAACTCTGGCACATGGATATGCAGTGCCTAGTGGGTGCCTACCTACATACCAACTTTCAGCGCAATCGGCCAAGTAGTTACCGAGATATTGCAACAATTACAAAACTGACACCTCTTCGTTTTGCACGTGGCACGTGCATAAGGGGTCACCTATATGCATCGGGAATGGTCCAATACTTGGTAGAAGGAATGAAGCTACCCTACAAAAATTACCGCGTGTAAATCGGTCAAGTGGTTGCTGAGATATAAGCCTCGCAAAAGCGTCCGCACGGCCGGCCGGCCGCTCATATTCAGAAATTTCCGTTAATCTAAGGAAAGACTTCGCTCGCTTCGCTCGCTCCGTAACAATATGTACAAGTCCCATTTATTGACATTTTCTGACACAATGCTTTAAAATCCTGTACATGTCAAACTTAAAAGAAACGTTCTGGGACCCGGCCGTCCAGCAACTGAGTCTCACACGCCGCACGGTGCGGTGCACAGCCGCCCGTCCCTTTCCCGACTCCCCACGGAGCATAATCCCCTCCATCCGCCTTAATCACCACGGGGCGCCGGACGAGGGTCCATTCCACGTCGGCACGCGTCTCGCACCACGCCCATAGTTAAATAATTGACCGAAAGCGGATTGTTAAATTAAGCTACCTAGACTGAAGGTTCTCAAAATAAATTGAACTACCTTAACTGAATGGCCTAATAATTTATTGCGCAATGACACCAAAAAAAGGAAACATAATGTGGCTCACATAGCAGTAACGAAGGGGGGGGGGGGTGATTATTTGAAGGATTTTGGGACTAGGTGCGTGCCCGTGATCACCGTGACCTTACTTGAGATGGAGTCGCTGACATGATGGCCGTGTCCGTCCAGCGCCCGGCCAGGCGGCTGGAGCCGCCGCCGGCGCCGTGATGCCAGCCGCTGGTGTCTCGTGGGCTGTCCACGATGTCAGCTGTGAGCCGAGAGCGAAGAGCGGCGTCGAATGCGTCGTCCGAGGGAGTGCCAGAGAGAGCGTTCCAGTTCCGTTTCATCAACTTATACTTCTGATGACGTCATACTTCGGAGGGCCGGGCAGCATCTCCTTGTCCAATCTTCGTCCTCCATTCTCAGAAGCTGCACTCGGCTCCGCCCTCGAAAGTTCGTGATTTGCTGACAAAGTTCGGTTCCCCTCCGGCCATGGCAGTCGCACCCTTTCACGCAGCGATCGGGTGGAATTCGCCGCCGGCGCTCTGCGCCGCCTGAGGCGCCAGGTGGCGGCCGGCTCTGCGCCCTCCTTTCTTGTTTTTAGTCCTGCGCTCCCCCCTGTTTTGAATGTCTCCGGCCAGGTGTCCTTCTTCCATGGCGGTGACCGAGTTCCATTTCATCCTGTTTTCGTACAAACCGGGTCGGTTCCCGCTCCCCTTTCTTGTTTTGGTTCAAATCAGGGCCGGTCTGCACTCCCCTCTCCTTGTTCTTCTCTTCTGGCGGGGTGCCGAGCGTGGGACAGAGTCTTGTTTTCCAACGGCTAAACTGATTAATGGCTCGACCCCGGCAGGATAGTGCGTTTCGGTATGCTATTTGTTGGCTTCAGATCCGGGTTCTCATGAAGTGGGGTGGTCATCTATAGAGGACCCCTGTTTGTCAGAGCCGACTGCGCCGTCTGTGTGGACGCCAGCTGGGACGGAGAGAGGGTATCACAGCCGATGTAGCCGGCTGACCGTGTCTGTGCGGCGCTTGCAGATGGCTATGTTTCAGCTTGTGACACAGCTTGCAATTCCGCATGAAAGATGAAAAAATGTAGCGCATCTGCGTTACATTTTCAGACCTCTTTTTATAGTCGCGCCCCGCGACTAAACGTTTGAGAGCTCGCTTCTGCCGTGAATTTGGCGCCGTTTCCTTGTGTTTCTTGGTGACTTCAGAGCAGGTGGCCGTCTTCTAAAGGATTGGTAGTTATTGAGGACGAGCTTGGATGATTAGGACATAAGGATTGCGGGTTTTTGCGTCATTGCACAGTATTTCAGGCCATTCTTACATTTCCAGAACTAAAACATTCACGTACTATCCCGTAAAACACCACCAACTACACATCAAATAATTAGCGCGCAAAACTATGGAAATTGAATTAAACCATTGAAATAATCGACACATGACAATACAAAAATTGCATTGCTACATTTGGTTACTATAATTCAGATCAAATTAGCGATAACATACCGGTGCAGATTGTGGTATGCCAAAGAAGTGAGCCCGGCACCTGATGGTGGCTCCATGAGCCACGGCAGATCCGGTCCGGGATGGCCGTGATGACGGACTGGAGGTCGTCCGCGACTTGGTCTCGAATCGGCCGGCTGCTACTGTAGTCTGGTCCCAGTTCCGGATTTCCCCAGTCTCGTGGTTGTAGACGTAGTCCTCGCCGACCATCGATGTCGAATGCAGCTGTCCTGGCGAGCTGTCAGGGCTGGCAATGATCGGCCCAGAACTCGTCTGTGGCTGAGCCTCCGAGCTGTTTCTGCTGGTCTGGTGGCCGCAGAGGCTGCGCTCTGGTGTAGACTGCCGATGATGGAACGGCTGTCACATCCAGTGGCAGACTCGGATACTGGCTACATTGTTATAGCATTTCCGACGATTTTGCGGCCGTTGTAGGTGGGTCACAGCTCTGGCCTTCGCCGGCCTCCCAGTTGGTCTGGTTGTCACGAAAGTAGTAGCCCAGCTTGACTGTCGACGCTGGAGCGGATGCAGTCGATGAAGCAGCTGTTGTCCCTGCAGTCTGCTCATGGTTGTTTGGCCGTGACTATGTACTGGCCCGGTGCAGGTCTCGTGGGTCGGTCTTGAAGTGTGGGAAGTGGGGACCGCCTGCATTTGATGTAATGCCAGGTAACCACCTCCCAGTGCAGCGGGCGGCCCCGAAATGGGCTCGCACGCTGATCCGGTCCATTACGGTTGTCTATTTCGCTCGAAACAGGCAGCATTCAGATCTGTCCGAATTGTCTTATCTAATGACGCTCTATAGTTGTAGTAGTCGTCACCATCACCCCAGTTGCTGCCTAATTTTGTTGACATAAATTGGTTATCAGTTTCTCCTCCTCCTGCTTCCGGTCTCTGTTGTTATTTGTTTCAGGCTTTGTTTTCATTTTGAGTTCCCTTGGGCACTGGCTATCAGCATCAGCCAGTCGCTGTTGATGACTAGCTTTTTTCTGTTCTTCTGTCGGCATCTCTTCTTCTCTCCGCTGCACGTTTGCTCTTCCAACTGGCTTCGTGATGTTATAGTTCTTCAATCATTTGTATTTTGCTCTTCTCAGCTGTCGTTTCCTTTCTGTGATTGCATGTTTCCATTGCCATGTAGTATCAACGTCGTTTCCATCGGTCTCCTCCTTCAATATCTTCTCTTCCCGCCGTCAATCTCCGCTGTGTGCCCTCCTTCTTTCACCTTACTGTTCACATTGCTTCAATAACAATCTCGATCATCTTCAGTCTGTGCCGTCACCTTTATTTCAATATCATACGTTCTATTTGTCATTCTTGCCTTCTTCAGCCCTGATTTCATTCCACAACATTCGATACCTTCATAGCGTCGCGCTCAGTCGTATCTTCAGTATGTACATCGGGTTCGGTAACACGTGACAGCCTGTTCTGTAACGGGGTTTCCCGTCGGGGAAAACGGCTCGTGGACGGTTGCCGGTCTCCTGTCAGTTCTCTCCAGAGGCGGGTCAGTCCACGGGTCACACATAGGTCACTGCACCTTTTTGGTATAGGATGGGTACAATCTCTTAAAAATTGGGTTAAAATGGCATCCTCGGTGTGATTACTCTAACTTTGGATCACGGGATTTCACTCAAGGTTAGGGTTCGCTAGATGTGAGCCACATAAATTTAGTTAGCGATACCTGTAGCCGAAAAAAAAACTATACTAAGCCCGCTCGCCCATCACTTAAAATTGATTCTCGAGTTACCCTTATCACTTCATGATATATACTCCCTCCAGCAATCCACGCTTTCTGATTTCAATCAAATCAATTTAACCCGAGTAACGCTGCACTGGGTGACCAGCTCCCACTGCATCTAGCTCAGACATAATAAGTTTTCTCACTCACGCTCGCATTTCCTCTGAAATTTTAGCATTGGGTTCGGCAATGCACGTCCGTCCACCGACTTCATGTTTCCTTTGATTGATCCTACCCCACGTTGGGTGCGCCAAATCTGTAGCGGGGTTTCGCGGCGTTGCGGGGCTAACCGGGCATTCTCTTCTGGTAGAGATAAGCGGGGTTTCGCCGTTGCGGGGCTAACCGGGCATTCGTTTCTCAGCAGGTGGGCTGGCTCGAGTGGGGGTTTTAAAATCGGCCTAGTCGGTGCGCTTCTACTCGTAAAAGCCCTTCTCGGTTCAGCCCCTCGCGAACTCGTCCCGACTCTGTCTTTACATTCTCCGGGGCGATCAATCATCGGAAACACATAGGCCAGGGTTAGGGAATGGGAGATAATGATAAATGATAATCAATTACCCTCGATCATATTGGTATAGAAAATCAACTCTATTTAACAAAAAGTCCCACTCTCAAACAACAGCGCCCTTCCTAGCTGAGGGCTATCTCCCACCGGATATACACAACAATCATACTTCCACTCGTGCATCCCTTCTCACTTCTGTCATACGTCCAGTTATACCTCATAATTATCAGAGTTAGCCGTCTCTGATCCCTCCCTCTTTGCCTAACTTCCCCCGGTGGTGCTAAGGCGTGCGCAAGTCGTTATTGAGTCATTGGCCTTAAATTTCATTAACCGTTATCCTTTCATAACCACAATGCTCCGTACATCAGACAAACGCTTCATAATGCTCACGCTACACGAATAGAATATACGAACCACCACAGATTTCGGCACTCCGCCCTTTGAATTACGCGACTTATAGCGGGTCCAAGACCATGCCGAACTACCTACACACAAATAATAAACACACACGCACGCAGGTTATTGAGCGAACAATGGACTTACAGCATGGGCCGGTAAACCTTTGAAACAACGTACGCAGCCCTTGTCTTACTGCCACTCACGTGTGGACCTACCTTCTACTGCCAGTGGTCAGTCAGCATCTCTAACACACTCCAGCCCACGGTTCCGGAGCTAGAGCTCGCAGGGCACTCAGTAGCCCGGGCTTTCCGCGGCGGACGTATCTAAAATTTGAAAGCCGGGTTGGGTAACTAAAGTCCGTCCGTGATACTAATGACCGCATCTCGCACCAGCCATAGTTCAGGGTTTCCGGGCCAACCCGGCGACCTAAAAAGGGTTAGCTCTCGTCGGCTAACTACAAAGACGACACGCGTCTTCCACGCACGCAGGTCCACTCGGGGACATCCTGCACTCAACACACATCGTCGACTACCAGCGCATAGGCGTCCAAAGCCCTATCTATCCGTGGCTGGTAGTTAAGCTGTCGTCACAGACCTATTCGAAAGGACCAGAGCATGGCCGGAGCTACTCGACTGACTGCGGGTGGCCAGCACCGTCTGACTGCGATCACCCGACTCGAATGCTCGGTATCTAATGTTCACCCCCGTCTTGCGGCATTATACGTTCCTTCGCGGGGCATTACTCTTCCGGCGGCATACGATTCCCTCGCTAAGACGCCCGGGGTCCTAACCACCTCCGAAACTATCGCTCTTCAAATGACGTCCCGCGCCGACCACTTGAGGGACCGATAGCGGGCCTACCTATCTTTTTGAAACCGGGCTGGGTAACTAAGGTCCATCCGTGATACTGATGACCGCATCTCGCTCCAGTCATAGTTCAGGGCTTCCGGGCCAGCCCGGCAGCCTAAAATCTGCCCAGCCTCCGAGGCTGTTAATCCGAGACGGAACACCGTCATCTCGCGGCGGCCCACCCGCCGATACACATCCCAGGCGACGGCCCACGTGACCTTAATTATCACCCAGGCCTACCCTGGGCCGGAACAATCGGGCCACTGGTCCCGTGTCCCGCTAGCCAGAGGTTAGACAGACTACAGCCCGTCGTCCCCTCCGAGCCAGGACACGAGGCTGACCGGGTAACATTTCTTGAAACCCTCCTCGGCGGTCTGTGCCCGACTCGCCTTCATCCTCACGTTTAATTTCGCGACTTATTGCACGCATCCAGGGCTTACTCAATCGAGGCCTAATATCTAGTGGGGTCTGTCCGAGTTTAGCGTCATTCGGGAAACCCGATTTATCTATTTGTACAGTCCTCCTCCCTTTCACTCGCTTCTCATCTCCCTCCTAACCCGTAGCCGCGTCGGTGGACTTTCCACGCACAGGGGCGTGACGTGCATCATCTATCCCCCCCTGAGTTCCTTATTCATCTTAGGTGTGGGCTGACTTTAGTGGGAATGATTTACTGAGACTCTAGCTGGAACTAACAACTCATCTTTTCTCGTTCTCGTCCCCCACCGTCACCCCTTTTTTCAAAGTTGAGCCACCGACAGTGCGGACCAGGCTGAGCGGAAATCCCTTAGTTGAGGCCGTGCTGGGTTGGAAAATGGGAACGTATGACCCGGCCAGTGCTGACCAGACGAGAATAAGCAGCTCCTGTGCGGGCGCTGTTAGGCAGGAGGATGAACAGCTCCTGTGCGGGCGCTGTTAGGCAGGAGGATGAACAGCTCCTGTGCGGGCGCTGTTAGGCAGGAGAATGAACAGCTCCTGTGCGGGCGCTGTTAGGCAGGAGAATGAGCAGCTCCTGTGCGGGCGCTGTTAGGCAGGAGAATAAACAGCTCCTGTGCGGGCGCTGTTAGGCAGGAGAATGAACAGCTCCTGTGCGGGCGCTGTTAGGCAGGAGAATGAACAGCTCCTGTGCGGGCGCTGTTAGGCAGGAGAATGAACAGCTCCTGTGCGGGCGCTGTTAGGCAGGAGAATGAACAGCTCCTGTGCGGGCGCTGTTAGGCAGGAGAATGAACAGCTCCTGTGCGGGCGCTGCGTTGGTCTTAGGACAGTAGGATAGCAGCGCCTGTGCGGGCGCCACATTTGTTAGGCAGGAGGATAAACAGCTCCTGTGCGGGCGCTGCGTTGGTCTTAGGACAGGAGGATAAGCAGCGCCTGTGCGGGCGCCACGTTTGTTAGGCAGGAGGATAAACAGCTCCTGTGCGGGCGCTGCGTTGGTCTTAGGACAGAAGGATAAGCAGCTCCTGTGCGGGCGCCACGTTTGTTAGGCAGGAGGATAAACAGCTCCTGTGCGGGCGCTGCGTTGGTCTTAGGACAGGAGGATAAGCAGCGCCTGTGCGGGCGCCACGTTTGTTAGGCAGGAGGATAAACAGCTCCTGTGCGGGCGCTGCGTTGGTCTTAGGACAGGAGGATAAGCAGCGCCTGTGCGGGCGCCACGTTTGTTAGGCAGGAGGGTAACCGGCCAGCACTGACCAGACGACAAAAAGGGGTGGAATCGGTTCAGATGTTTGAGGCCAGCCTGGCCACTCCCGTGGTCTCCGAAACGTGTATAGTTCTGGTCGTCCCGTACGCTGTACTACCAAACCACTGAGCCAATCACTGACGGCCGCGCCGGCCGGCTCCACCCACCTTGAGCGGGATCGGGCCCCACGGGCTCGATAAACTACCTGGGCCCTATCGGATTTGGATGTCCCTTGAGAACCAGGCAGACGAGAAGAAGAACTGTTCTGTTACCAAATACTATGGCGAATTGGATACCTCGAAACCACTTCCTCTCCCGCAACGACTTCCTCTCCGGCTGTGTAGATGGCATATGGTCTGTGACATTTTACTCTCCAGTACTTTCCTTTCACCACTCCTTACACTCGTATTACAATATGTATGTACAAGTCCCATTTATTGACATTTTCTGACACAATGCTTTAAAATCCTGTACATGTCAAACTTAAAAGAAACGTTCTGGGACCCGGCCGTCCAGCAACTGAGTCTCACACGCCGCACGGTGCGGTGCACAGCCGCCCGTCCCTTTCCCGACTCCCCACGGAGCATAATCCCCTCCATCCGCCTTAATCACCACGGGGCGCCGGACGAGGGTCCATTCCACGTCGGCACGCGTCTCGCACCACGCCCATAGTTAAATAATTGACCGAAAGCGGATTGTTAAATTAAGCTACCTAGACTGAAGGTTCTCAAAATAAATTGAACTACCTTAACTGAATGGCCTAATAATTTATTGCGCAATGACACCAAAAAAAGGAAACATAATGTGGCTCACATAGCAGTAACGAAGGGGGGGGGGGGTGATTATTTGAAGGATTTTGGGACTAGGTGCGTGCCCGTGATCACCGTGACCTTACTTGAGATGGAGTCGCTGACATGATGGCCGTGTCCGTCCAGCGCCCGGCCAGGCGGCTGGAGCCGCCGCCGGCGCCGTGATGCCAGCCGCTGGTGTCTCGTGGGCTGTCCACGATGTCAGCTGTGAGCCGAGAGCGAAGAGCGGCGTCGAATGCGTCGTCCGAGGGAGTGCCAGAGAGAGCGTTCCAGTTCCGTTTCATCAACTTATACTTCTGATGACGTCATACTTCGGAGGGCCGGGCAGCATCTCCTTGTCCAATCTTCGTCCTCCATTCTCAGAAGCTGCACTCGGCTCCGCCCTCGAAAGTTCGTGATTTGCTGACAAAGTTCGGTTCCCCTCCGGCCATGGCAGTCGCACCCTTTCACGCAGCGATCGGGTGGAATTCGCCGCCGGCGCTCTGCGCCGCCTGAGGCGCCAGGTGGCGGCCGGCTCTGCGCCCTCCTTTCTTGTTTTTAGTCCTGCGCTCCCCCCTGTTTTGAATGTCTCCGGCCAGGTGTCCTTCTTCCATGGCGGTGACCGAGTTCCATTTCATCCTGTTTTCGTACAAACCGGGTCGGTTCCCGCTCCCCTTTCTTGTTTTGGTTCAAATCAGGGCCGGTCTGCACTCCCCTCTCCTTGTTCTTCTCTTCTGGCGGGGTGCCGAGCGTGGGACAGAGTCTTGTTTTCCAACGGCTAAACTGATTAATGGCTCGACCCCGGCAGGATAGTGCGTTTCGGTATGCTATTTGTTGGCTTCAGATCCGGGTTCTCATGAAGTGGGGTGGTCATCTATAGAGGACCCCTGTTTGTCAGAGCCGACTGCGCCGTCTGTGTGGACGCCAGCTGGGACGGAGAGAGGGTATCACAGCCGATGTAGCCGGCTGACCGTGTCTGTGCGGCGCTTGCAGATGGCTATGTTTCAGCTTGTGACACAGCTTGCAATTCCGCATGAAAGATGAAAAAATGTAGCGCATCTGCGTTACATTTTCAGACCTCTTTTTATAGTCGCGCCCCGCGACTAAACGTTTGAGAGCTCGCTTCTGCCGTGAATTTGGCGCCGTTTCCTTGTGTTTCTTGGTGACTTCAGAGCAGGTGGCCGTCTTCTAAAGGATTGGTAGTTATTGAGGACGAGCTTGGATGATTAGGACATAAGGATTGCGGGTTTTTGCGTCATTGCACAGTATTTCAGGCCATTCTTACATTTCCAGAACTAAAACATTCACGTACTATCCCGTAAAACACCACCAACTACACATCAAATAATTAGCGCGCAAAACTATGGAAATTGAATTAAACCATTGAAATAATCGACACATGACAATACAAAAATTGCATTGCTACATTTGGTTACTATAATTCAGATCAAATTAGCGATAACATACCGGTGCAGATTGTGGTATGCCAAAGAAGTGAGCCCGGCACCTGATGGTGGCTCCATGAGCCACGGCAGATCCGGTCCGGGATGGCCGTGATGACGGACTGGAGGTCGTCCGCGACTTGGTCTCGAATCGGCCGGCTGCTACTGTAGTCTGGTCCCAGTTCCGGATTTCCCCAGTCTCGTGGTTGTAGACGTAGTCCTCGCCGACCATCGATGTCGAATGCAGCTGTCCTGGCGAGCTGTCAGGGCTGGCAATGATCGGCCCAGAACTCGTCTGTGGCTGAGCCTCCGAGCTGTTTCTGCTGGTCTGGTGGCCGCAGAGGCTGCGCTCTGGTGTAGACTGCCGATGATGGAACGGCTGTCACATCCAGTGGCAGACTCGGATACTGGCTACATTGTTATAGCATTTCCGACGATTTTGCGGCCGTTGTAGGTGGGTCACAGCTCTGGCCTTCGCCGGCCTCCCAGTTGGTCTGGTTGTCACGAAAGTAGTAGCCCAGCTTGACTGTCGACGCTGGAGCGGATGCAGTCGATGAAGCAGCTGTTGTCCCTGCAGTCTGCTCATGGTTGTTTGGCCGTGACTATGTACTGGCCCGGTGCAGGTCTCGTGGGTCGGTCTTGAAGTGTGGGAAGTGGGGACCGCCTGCATTTGATGTAATGCCAGGTAACCACCTCCCAGTGCAGCGGGCGGCCCCGAAATGGGCTCGCACGCTGATCCGGTCCATTACGGTTGTCTATTTCGCTCGAAACAGGCAGCATTCAGATCTGTCCGAATTGTCTTATCTAATGACGCTCTATAGTTGTAGTAGTCGTCACCATCACCCCAGTTGCTGCCTAATTTTGTTGACATAAATTGGTTATCAGTTTCTCCTCCTCCTGCTTCCGGTCTCTGTTGTTATTTGTTTCAGGCTTTGTTTTCATTTTGAGTTCCCTTGGGCACTGGCTATCAGCATCAGCCAGTCGCTGTTGATGACTAGCTTTTTTCTGTTCTTCTGTCGGCATCTCTTCTTCTCTCCGCTGCACGTTTGCTCTTCCAACTGGCTTCGTGATGTTATAGTTCTTCAATCATTTGTATTTTGCTCTTCTCAGCTGTCGTTTCCTTTCTGTGATTGCATGTTTCCATTGCCATGTAGTATCAACGTCGTTTCCATCGGTCTCCTCCTTCAATATCTTCTCTTCCCGCCGTCAATCTCCGCTGTGTGCCCTCCTTCTTTCACCTTACTGTTCACATTGCTTCAATAACAATCTCGATCATCTTCAGTCTGTGCCGTCACCTTTATTTCAATATCATACGTTCTATTTGTCATTCTTGCCTTCTTCAGCCCTGATTTCATTCCACAACATTCGATACCTTCATAGCGTCGCGCTCAGTCGTATCTTCAGTATGTACATCGGGTTCGGTAACACGTGACAGCCTGTTCTGTAACGGGGTTTCCCGTCGGGGAAAACGGCTCGTGGACGGTTGCCGGTCTCCTGTCAGTTCTCTCCAGAGGCGGGTCAGTCCACGGGTCACACATAGGTCACTGCACCTTTTTGGTATAGGATGGGTACAATCTCTTAAAAATTGGGTTAAAATGGCATCCTCGGTGTGATTACTCTAACTTTGGATCACGGGATTTCACTCAAGGTTAGGGTTCGCTAGATGTGAGCCACATAAATTTAGTTAGCGATACCTGTAGCCGAAAAAAAAACTATACTAAGCCCGCTCGCCCATCACTTAAAATTGATTCTCGAGTTACCCTTATCACTTCATGATATATACTCCCTCCAGCAATCCACGCTTTCTGATTTCAATCAAATCAATTTAACCCGAGTAACGCTGCACTGGGTGACCAGCTCCCACTGCATCTAGCTCAGACATAATAAGTTTTCTCACTCACGCTCGCATTTCCTCTGAAATTTTAGCATTGGGTTCGGCAATGCACGTCCGTCCACCGACTTCATGTTTCCTTTGATTGATCCTACCCCACGTTGGGTGCGCCAAATCTGTAGCGGGGTTTCGCGGCGTTGCGGGGCTAACCGGGCATTCTCTTCTGGTAGAGATAAGCGGGGTTTCGCCGTTGCGGGGCTAACCGGGCATTCGTTTCTCAGCAGGTGGGCTGGCTCGAGTGGGGGTTTTAAAATCGGCCTAGTCGGTGCGCTTCTACTCGTAAAAGCCCTTCTCGGTTCAGCCCCTCGCGAACTCGTCCCGACTCTGTCTTTACATTCTCCGGGGCGATCAATCATCGGAAACACATAGGCCAGGGTTAGGGAATGGGAGATAATGATAAATGATAATCAATTACCCTCGATCATATTGGTATAGAAAATCAACTCTATTTAACAAAAAGTCCCACTCTCAAACAACAGCGCCCTTCCTAGCTGAGGGCTATCTCCCACCGGATATACACAACAATCATACTTCCACTCGTGCATCCCTTCTCACTTCTGTCATACGTCCAGTTATACCTCATAATTATCAGAGTTAGCCGTCTCTGATCCCTCCCTCTTTGCCTAACTTCCCCCGGTGGTGCTAAGGCGTGCGCAAGTCGTTATTGAGTCATTGGCCTTAAATTTCATTAACCGTTATCCTTTCATAACCACAATGCTCCGTACATCAGACAAACGCTTCATAATGCTCACGCTACACGAATAGAATATACGAACCACCACAGATTTCGGCACTCCGCCCTTTGAATTACGCGACTTATAGCGGGTCCAAGACCATGCCGAACTACCTACACACAAATAATAAACACACACGCACGCAGGTTATTGAGCGAACAATGGACTTACAGCATGGGCCGGTAAACCTTTGAAACAACGTACGCAGCCCTTGTCTTACTGCCACTCACGTGTGGACCTACCTTCTACTGCCAGTGGTCAGTCAGCATCTCTAACACACTCCAGCCCACGGTTCCGGAGCTAGAGCTCGCAGGGCACTCAGTAGCCCGGGCTTTCCGCGGCGGACGTATCTAAAATTTGAAAGCCGGGTTGGGTAACTAAAGTCCGTCCGTGATACTAATGACCGCATCTCGCACCAGCCATAGTTCAGGGTTTCCGGGCCAACCCGGCGACCTAAAAAGGGTTAGCTCTCGTCGGCTAACTACAAAGACGACACGCGTCTTCCACGCACGCAGGTCCACTCGGGGACATCCTGCACTCAACACACATCGTCGACTACCAGCGCATAGGCGTCCAAAGCCCTATCTATCCGTGGCTGGTAGTTAAGCTGTCGTCACAGACCTATTCGAAAGGACCAGAGCATGGCCGGAGCTACTCGACTGACTGCGGGTGGCCAGCACCGTCTGACTGCGATCACCCGACTCGAATGCTCGGTATCTAATGTTCACCCCCGTCTTGCGGCATTATACGTTCCTTCGCGGGGCATTACTCTTCCGGCGGCATACGATTCCCTCGCTAAGACGCCCGGGGTCCTAACCACCTCCGAAACTATCGCTCTTCAAATGACGTCCCGCGCCGACCACTTGAGGGACCGATAGCGGGCCTACCTATCTTTTTGAAACCGGGCTGGGTAACTAAGGTCCATCCGTGATACTGATGACCGCATCTCGCTCCAGTCATAGTTCAGGGCTTCCGGGCCAGCCCGGCAGCCTAAAATCTGCCCAGCCTCCGAGGCTGTTAATCCGAGACGGAACACCGTCATCTCGCGGCGGCCCACCCGCCGATACACATCCCAGGCGACGGCCCACGTGACCTTAATTATCACCCAGGCCTACCCTGGGCCGGAACAATCGGGCCACTGGTCCCGTGTCCCGCTAGCCAGAGGTTAGACAGACTACAGCCCGTCGTCCCCTCCGAGCCAGGACACGAGGCTGACCGGGTAACATTTCTTGAAACCCTCCTCGGCGGTCTGTGCCCGACTCGCCTTCATCCTCACGTTTAATTTCGCGACTTATTGCACGCATCCAGGGCTTACTCAATCGAGGCCTAATATCTAGTGGGGTCTGTCCGAGTTTAGCGTCATTCGGGAAACCCGATTTATCTATTTGTACAGTCCTCCTCCCTTTCACTCGCTTCTCATCTCCCTCCTAACCCGTAGCCGCGTCGGTGGACTTTCCACGCACAGGGGCGTGACGTGCATCATCTATCCCCCCCTGAGTTCCTTATTCATCTTAGGTGTGGGCTGACTTTAGTGGGAATGATTTACTGAGACTCTAGCTGGAACTAACAACTCATCTTTTCTCGTTCTCGTCCCCCACCGTCACCCCTTTTTTCAAAGTTGAGCCACCGACAGTGCGGACCAGGCTGAGCGGAAATCCCTTAGTTGAGGCCGTGCTGGGTTGGAAAATGGGAACGTATGACCCGGCCAGTGCTGACCAGACGAGAATAAGCAGCTCCTGTGCGGGCGCTGTTAGGCAGGAGGATGAACAGCTCCTGTGCGGGCGCTGTTAGGCAGGAGGATGAACAGCTCCTGTGCGGGCGCTGTTAGGCAGGAGAATGAACAGCTCCTGTGCGGGCGCTGTTAGGCAGGAGAATGAGCAGCTCCTGTGCGGGCGCTGTTAGGCAGGAGAATAAACAGCTCCTGTGCGGGCGCTGTTAGGCAGGAGAATGAACAGCTCCTGTGCGGGCGCTGTTAGGCAGGAGAATGAACAGCTCCTGTGCGGGCGCTGTTAGGCAGGAGAATGAACAGCTCCTGTGCGGGCGCTGTTAGGCAGGAGAATGAACAGCTCCTGTGCGGGCGCTGTTAGGCAGGAGAATGAACAGCTCCTGTGCGGGCGCTGCGTTGGTCTTAGGACAGTAGGATAGCAGCGCCTGTGCGGGCGCCACATTTGTTAGGCAGGAGGATAAACAGCTCCTGTGCGGGCGCTGCGTTGGTCTTAGGACAGGAGGATAAGCAGCGCCTGTGCGGGCGCCACGTTTGTTAGGCAGGAGGATAAACAGCTCCTGTGCGGGCGCTGCGTTGGTCTTAGGACAGAAGGATAAGCAGCTCCTGTGCGGGCGCCACGTTTGTTAGGCAGGAGGATAAACAGCTCCTGTGCGGGCGCTGCGTTGGTCTTAGGACAGGAGGATAAGCAGCGCCTGTGCGGGCGCCACGTTTGTTAGGCAGGAGGATAAACAGCTCCTGTGCGGGCGCTGCGTTGGTCTTAGGACAGGAGGATAAGCAGCGCCTGTGCGGGCGCCACGTTTGTTAGGCAGGAGGGTAACCGGCCAGCACTGACCAGACGACAAAAAGGGGTGGAATCGGTTCAGATGTTTGAGGCCAGCCTGGCCACTCCCGTGGTCTCCGAAACGTGTATAGTTCTGGTCGTCCCGTACGCTGTACTACCAAACCACTGAGCCAATCACTGACGGCCGCGCCGGCCGGCTCCACCCACCTTGAGCGGGATCGGGCCCCACGGGCTCGATAAACTACCTGGGCCCTATCGGATTTGGATGTCCCTTGAGAACCAGGCAGACGAGAAGAAGAACTGTTCTGTTACCAAATACTATGGCGAATTGGATACCTCGAAACCACTTCCTCTCCCGCAACGACTTCCTCTCCGGCTGTGTAGATGGCATATGGTCTGTGACATTTTACTCTCCAGTACTTTCCTTTCACCACTCCTTACACTCGTATTACAATATGTACAAGTCCCATTTATTGACATTTTCTGACACAATGCTTTAAAATCCTGTACATGTCAAACTTAAAAGAAACGTTCTGGGACCCGGCCGTCCAGCAACTGAGTCTCACACGCCGCACGGTGCGGTGCACAGCCGCCCGTCCCTTTCCCGACTCCCCACGGAGCATAATCCCCTCCATCCGCCTTAATCACCACGGGGCGCCGGACGAGGGTCCATTCCACGTCGGCACGCGTCTCGCACCACGCCCATAGTTAAATAATTGACCGAAAGCGGATTGTTAAATTAAGCTACCTAGACTGAAGGTTCTCAAAATAAATTGAACTACCTTAACTGAATGGCCTAATAATTTATTGCGCAATGACACCAAAAAAAGGAAACATAATGTGGCTCACATAGCAGTAACGAAGGGGGGGGGGGTGATTATTTGAAGGATTTTGGGACTAGGTGCGTGCCCGTGATCACCGTGACCTTAATTGAGATGGAGTCGCTGACATGATGGCCGTGTCCGTCCAGCGCCCGGCCAGGCGGCTGGAGCCGCCGCCGGCGCCGTGATGCCAGCCGCTGGTGTCTCGTGGGCTGTCCACGATGTCAGCTGTGAGCCGAGAGCGAAGAGCGGCGTCGAATGCGTCGTCCGAGGGAGTGCCAGAGAGAGCGTTCCAGTTCCGTTTCATCAACTTATACTTCTGATGACGTCATACTTCGGAGGGCCGGGCAGCATCTCCTTGTCCAATCTTCGTCCTCCATTCTCAGAAGCTGCACTCGGCTCCGCCCTCGAAAGTTCGTGATTTGCTGACAAAGTTCGGTTCCCCTCCGGCCATGGCAGTCGCACCCTTTCACGCAGCGATCGGGTGGAATTCGCCGCCGGCGCTCTGCGCCGCCTGAGGCGCCAGGTGGCGGCCGGCTCTGCGCCCTCCTTTCTTGTTTTTAGTCCTGCGCTCCCCCCTGTTTTGAATGTCTCCGGCCAGGTGTCCTTCTTCCATGGCGGTGACCGAGTTCCATTTCATCCTGTTTTCGTACAAACCGGGTCGGTTCCCGCTCCCCTTTCTTGTTTTGGTTCAAATCAGGGCCGGTCTGCACTCCCCTCTCCTTGTTCTTCTCTTCTGGCGGGGTGCCGAGCGTGGGACAGAGTCTTGTTTTCCAACGGCTAAACTGATTAATGGCTCGACCCCGGCAGGATAGTGCGTTTCGGTATGCTATTTGTTGGCTTCAGATCCGGGTTCTCATGAAGTGGGGTGGTCATCTATAGAGGACCCCTGTTTGTCAGAGCCGACTGCGCCGTCTGTGTGGACGCCAGCTGGGACGGAGAGAGGGTATCACAGCCGATGTAGCCGGCTGACCGTGTCTGTGCGGCGCTTGCAGATGGCTATGTTTCAGCTTGTGACACAGCTTGCAATTCCGCATGAAAGATGAAAAAATGTAGCGCATCTGCGTTACATTTTCAGACCTCTTTTTATAGTCGCGCCCCGCGACTAAACGTTTGAGAGCTCGCTTCTGCCGTGAATTTGGCGCCGTTTCCTTGTGTTTCTTGGTGACTTCAGAGCAGGTGGCCGTCTTCTAAAGGATTGGTAGTTATTGAGGACGAGCTTGGATGATTAGGACATAAGGATTGCGGGTTTTTGCGTCATTGCACAGTATTTCAGGCCATTCTTACATTTCCAGAACTAAAACATTCACGTACTATCCCGTAAAACACCACCAACTACACATCAAATAATTAGCGCGCAAAACTATGGAAATTGAATTAAACCATTGAAATAATCGACACATGACAATACAAAAATTGCATTGCTACATTTGGTTACTATAATTCAGATCAAATTAGCGATAACATACCGGTGCAGATTGTGGTATGCCAAAGAAGTGAGCCCGGCACCTGATGGTGGCTCCATGAGCCACGGCAGATCCGGTCCGGGATGGCCGTGATGACGGACTGGAGGTCGTCCGCGACTTGGTCTCGAATCGGCCGGCTGCTACTGTAGTCTGGTCCCAGTTCCGGATTTCCCCAGTCTCGTGGTTGTAGACGTAGTCCTCGCCGACCATCGATGTCGAATGCAGCTGTCCTGGCGAGCTGTCAGGGCTGGCAATGATCGGCCCAGAACTCGTCTGTGGCTGAGCCTCCGAGCTGTTTCTGCTGGTCTGGTGGCCGCAGAGGCTGCGCTCTGGTGTAGACTGCCGATGATGGAACGGCTGTCACATCCAGTGGCAGACTCGGATACTGGCTACATTGTTATAGCATTTCCGACGATTTTGCGGCCGTTGTAGGTGGGTCACAGCTCTGGCCTTCGCCGGCCTCCCAGTTGGTCTGGTTGTCACGAAAGTAGTAGCCCAGCTTGACTGTCGACGCTGGAGCGGATGCAGTCGATGAAGCAGCTGTTGTCCCTGCAGTCTGCTCATGGTTGTTTGGCCGTGACTATGTACTGGCCCGGTGCAGGTCTCGTGGGTCGGTCTTGAAGTGTGGGAAGTGGGGACCGCCTGCATTTGATGTAATGCCAGGTAACCACCTCCCAGTGCAGCGGGCGGCCCCGAAATGGGCTCGCACGCTGATCCGGTCCATTACGGTTGTCTATTTCGCTCGAAACAGGCAGCATTCAGATCTGTCCGAATTGTCTTATCTAATGACGCTCTATAGTTGTAGTAGTCGTCACCATCACCCCAGTTGCTGCCTAATTTTGTTGACATAAATTGGTTATCAGTTTCTCCTCCTCCTGCTTCCGGTCTCTGTTGTTATTTGTTTCAGGCTTTGTTTTCATTTTGAGTTCCCTTGGGCACTGGCTATCAGCATCAGCCAGTCGCTGTTGATGACTAGCTTTTTTCTGTTCTTCTGTCGGCATCTCTTCTTCTCTCCGCTGCACGTTTGCTCTTCCAACTGGCTTCGTGATGTTATAGTTCTTCAATCATTTGTATTTTGCTCTTCTCAGCTGTCGTTTCCTTTCTGTGATTGCATGTTTCCATTGCCATGTAGTATCAACGTCGTTTCCATCGGTCTCCTCCTTCAATATCTTCTCTTCCCGCCGTCAATCTCCGCTGTGTGCCCTCCTTCTTTCACCTTACTGTTCACATTGCTTCAATAACAATCTCGATCATCTTCAGTCTGTGCCGTCACCTTTATTTCAATATCATACGTTCTATTTGTCATTCTTGCCTTCTTCAGCCCTGATTTCATTCCACAACATTCGATACCTTCATAGCGTCGCGCTCAGTCGTATCTTCAGTATGTACATCGGGTTCGGTAACACGTGACAGCCTGTTCTGTAACGGGGTTTCCCGTCGGGGAAAACGGCTCGTGGACGGTTGCCGGTCTCCTGTCAGTTCTCTCCAGAGGCGGGTCAGTCCACGGGTCACACATAGGTCACTGCACCTTTTTGGTATAGGATGGGTACAATCTCTTAAAAATTGGGTTAAAATGGCATCCTCGGTGTGATTACTCTAACTTTGGATCACGGGATTTCACTCAAGGTTAGGGTTCGCTAGATGTGAGCCACATAAATTTAGTTAGCGATACCTGTAGCCGAAAAAAAAAAAACTATACTAAGCCCGCTCGCCCATCACTTAAAATTGATTCTCGAGTTACCCTTATCACTTCATGATATATACTCCCTCCAGCAATCCACGCTTTCTGATTTCAATCAAATCAATTTAACCCGAGTAACGCTGCACTGGGTGACCAGCTCCCACTGCATCTAGCTCAGACATAATAAGTTTTCTCACTCACGCTCGCATTTCCTCTGAAATTTTAGCATTGGGTTCGGCAATGCACGTCCGTCCACCGACTTCATGTTTCCTTTGATTGATCCTACCCCACGTTGGGTGCGCCAAATCTGTAGCGGGGTTTCGCGGCGTTGCGGGGCTAACCGGGCATTCTCTTCTGGTAGAGATAAGCGGGGTTTCGCCGTTGCGGGGCTAACCGGGCATTCGTTTCTCAGCAGGTGGGCTGGCTCGAGTGGGGGTTTTAAAATCGGCCTAGTCGGTGCGCTTCTACTCGTAAAAGCCCTTCTCGGTTCAGCCCCTCGCGAACTCGTCCCGACTCTGTCTTTACATTCTCCGGGGCGATCAATCATCGGAAACACATAGGCCAGGGTTAGGGAATGGGAGATAATGATAAATGATAATCAATTACCCTCGATCATATTGGTATAGAAAATCAACTCTATTTAACAAAAAGTCCCACTCTCAAACAACAGCGCCCTTCCTAGCTGAGGGCTATCTCCCACCGGATATACACAACAATCATACTTCCACTCGTGCATCCCTTCTCACTTCTGTCATACGTCCAGTTATACCTCATAATTATCAGAGTTAGCCGTCTCTGATCCCTCCCTCTTTGCCTAACTTCCCCCGGTGGTGCTAAGGCGTGCGCAAGTCGTTATTGAGTCATTGGCCTTAAATTTCATTAACCGTTATCCCTTCATAACCACAATGCTCCGTACATCAGACAAACGCTTCATAATGCTCACGCTACACGAATAGAATATACGAACCACCACAGATTTCGGCACTCCGCCCTTTGAATTACGCGACTTATAGCGGGTCCAAGACCATGCCGAACTACCTACACACAAATAATAAACACACACGCACGCAGGTTATTGAGCGAACAATGGACTTACAGCATGGGCCGGTAAACCTTTGAAACAACGTACGCAGCCCTTGTCTTACTGCCACTCACGTGTGGACCTACCTTCTACTGCCAGTGGTCAGTCAGCATCTCTAACACACTCCAGCCCACGGTTCCGGAGCTAGAGCTCGCAGGGCACTCAGTAGCCCGGGCTTTCCGCGGCGGACGTATCTAAAATTTGAAAGCCGGGTTGGGTAACTAAAGTCCGTCCGTGATACTAATGACCGCATCTCGCACCAGCCATAGTTCAGGGTTTCCGGGCCAACCCGGCGACCTAAAAAGGGTTAGCTCTCGTCGGCTAACTACAAAGACGACACGCGTCTTCCACGCACGCAGGTCCACTCGGGGACATCCTGCACTCAACACACATCGTCGACTACCAGCGCATAGGCGTCCAAAGCCCTATCTATCCGTGGCTGGTAGTTAAGCTGTCGTCACAGACCTATTCGAAAGGACCAGAGCATGGCCGGAGCTACTCGACTGACTGCGGGTGGCCAGCACCGTCTGACTGCGATCACCCGACTCGAATGCTCGGTATCTAATGTTCACCCCCGTCTTGCGGCATTATACGTTCCTTCGCGGGGCATTACTCTTCCGGCGGCATACGATTCCCTCGCTAAGACGCCCGGGGTCCTAACCACCTCCGAAACTATCGCTCTTCAAATGACGTCCCGCGCCGACCACTTGAGGGACCGATAGCGGGCCTACCTATCTTTTTGAAACCGGGCTGGGTAACTAAGGTCCATCCGTGATACTGATGACCGCATCTCGCTCCAGTCATAGTTCAGGGCTTCCGGGCCAGCCCGGCAGCCTAAAATCTGCCCAGCCTCCGAGGCTGTTAATCCGAGACGGAACACCGTCATCTCGCGGCGGCCCACCCGCCGATACACATCCCAGGCGACGGCCCACGTGACCTTAATTATCACCCAGGCCTACCCTGGGCCGGAACAATCGGGCCACTGGTCCCGTGTCCCGCTAGCCAGAGGTTAGACAGACTACAGCCCGTCGTCCCCTCCGAGCCAGGACACGAGGCTGACCGGGTAACATTTCTTGAAACCCTCCTCGGCGGTCTGTGCCCGACTCGCCTTCATCCTCACGTTTAATTTCGCGACTTATTGCACGCATCCAGGGCTTACTCAATCGAGGCCTAATATCTAGTGGGGTCTGTCCGAGTTTAGCGTCATTCGGGAAACCCGATTTATCTATTTGTACAGTCCTCCTCCCTTTCACTCGCTTCTCATCTCCCTCCTAACCCGTAGCCGCGTCGGTGGACTTTCCACGCACAGGGGCGTGACGTGCATCATCTATCCCCCCCTGAGTTCCTTATTCATCTTAGGTGTGGGCTGACTTTAGTGGGAATGATTTACTGAGACTCTAGCTGGAACTAACAACTCATCTTTTCTCGTTCTCGTCCTCCACCGTCACCCCTTTTTTCAAAGTTGAGCCACCGACAGTGCGGACCAGGCTGAGCGGAAATCCCTTAGTTGAGGCCGTGCTGGGTTGGAAAATGGGAACGTATGACCCGGCCAGTGCTGACCAGACGAGAATAAGCAGCTCCTGTGCGGGCGCTGTTAGGCAGGAGGATGAACAGCTCCTGTGCGGGCGCTGTTAGGCAGGAGGATGAACAGCTCCTGTGCGGGCGCTGTTAGGCAGGAGAATGAACAGCTCCTGTGCGGGCGCTGTTAGGCAGGAGAATGAGCAGCTCCTGTGCGGGCGCTGTTAGGCAGGAGAATAAACAGCTCCTGTGCGGGCGCTGTTAGGCAGGAGAATGAACAGCTCCTGTGCGGGCGCTGTTAGGCAGGAGAATGAACAGCTCCTGTGCGGGCGCTGTTAGGCAGGAGAATGAACAGCTCCTGTGCGGGCGCTGTTAGGCAGGAGAATGAACAGCTCCTGTGCGGGCGCTGTTAGGCAGGAGAATGAACAGCTCCTGTGCGGGCGCTGCGTTGGTCTTAGGACAGTAGGATAGCAGCGCCTGTGCGGGCGCCACATTTGTTAGGCAGGAGGATAAACAGCTCCTGTGCGGGCGCTGCGTTGGTCTTAGGACAGGAGGATAAGCAGCGCCTGTGCGGGCGCCACGTTTGTTAGGCAGGAGGATAAACAGCTCATGTGCGGGCGCTGCGTTGGTCTTAGGACAGAAGGATAAGCAGCTCCTGTGCGGGCGCCACGTTTGTTAGGCAGGAGGATAAACAGCTCCTGTGCGGGCGCTGCGTTGGTCTTAGGACAGGAGGATAAGCAGCGCCTGTGCGGGCGCCACGTTTGTTAGGCAGGAGGATAAACAGCTCCTGTGCGGGCGCTGCGTTGGTCTTAGGACAGGAGGATAAGCAGCGCCTGTGCGGGCGCCACGTTTGTTAGGCAGGAGGGTAACCGGCCAGCACTGACCAGACGACAAAAAGGGGTGGAATCGGTTCAGATGTTTGAGGCCAGCCTGGCCACTCCCGTGGTCTCCGAAACGTGTATAGTTCTGGTCGTCCCGTACGCTGTACTACCAAACCACTGAGCCAATCACTGACGGCCGCGCCGGCCGGCTCCACCCACCTTGAGCGGGATCGGGCCCCACGGGCTCGATAAACTACCTGGGCCCTATCGGATTTGGATGTCCCTTGAGAACCAGGCAGACGAGAAGAAGAACTGTTCTGTTACCAAATACTATGGCGAATTGGATACCTCGAAACCACTTCCTCTCCCGCAACGACTTCCTCTCCGGCTGTGTAGATGGCATATGGTCTGTGACATTTTACTCTCCAGTACTTTCCTTTCACCACTCCTTACACTCGTATTACAATATGTACAAGTCCCATTTATTGACATTTTCTGACACAATGCTTTAAAATCCTGTACATGTCAAACTTAAAAGAAACGTTCTGGGACCCGGCCGTCCAGCAACTGAGTCTCACACGCCGCACGGTGCGGTGCACAGCCGCCCGTCCCTTTCCCGACTCCCCACGGAGCATAATCCCCTCCATCCGCCTTAATCACCACGGGGCGCCGGACGAGGGTCCATTCCACGTCGGCACGCGTCTCGCACCACGCCCATAGTTAAATAATTGACCGAAAGCGGATTGTTAAATTAAGCTACCTAGACTGAAGGTTCTCAAAATAAATTGAACTACCTTAACTGAATGGCCTAATAATTTATTGCGCAATGACACCAAAAAAAGGAAACATAATGTGGCTCACATAGCAGTAACGAAGGGGGGGGGGTGATTATTTGAAGGATTTTGGGACTAGGTGCGTGCCCGTGATCACCGTGACCTTACTTGAGATGGAGTCGCTGACATGATGGCCGTGTCCGTCCAGCGCCCGGCCAGGCGGCTGGAGCCGCCGCCGGCGCCGTGATGCCAGCCGCTGGTGTCTCGTGGGCTGTCCACGATGTCAGCTGTGAGCCGAGAGCGAAGAGCGGCGTCGAATGCGTCGTCCGAGGGAGTGCCAGAGAGAGCGTTCCAGTTCCGTTTCATCAACTTATACTTCTGATGACGTCATACTTCGGAGGGCCGGGCAGCATCTCCTTGTCCAATCTTCGTCCTCCATTCTCAGAAGCTGCACTCGGCTCCGCCCTCGAAAGTTCGTGATTTGCTGACAAAGTTCGGTTCCCCTCCGGCCATGGCAGTCGCACCCTTTCACGCAGCGATCGGGTGGAATTCGCCGCCGGCGCTCTGCGCCGCCTGAGGCGCCAGGTGGCGGCCGGCTCTGCGCCCTCCTTTCTTGTTTTTAGTCCTGCGCTCCCCCCTGTTTTGAATGTCTCCGGCCAGGTGTCCTTCTTCCATGGCGGTGACCGAGTTCCATTTCATCCTGTTTTCGTACAAACCGGGTCGGTTCCCGCTCCCCTTTCTTGTTTTGGTTCAAATCAGGGCCGGTCTGCACTCCCCTCTCCTTGTTCTTCTCTTCTGGCGGGGTGCCGAGCGTGGGACAGAGTCTTGTTTTCCAACGGCTAAACTGATTAATGGCTCGACCCCGGCAGGATAGTGCGTTTCGGTATGCTATTTGTTGGCTTCAGATCCGGGTTCTCATGAAGTGGGGTGGTCATCTATAGAGGACCCCTGTTTGTCAGAGCCGACTGCGCCGTCTGTGTGGACGCCAGCTGGGACGGAGAGAGGGTATCACAGCCGATGTAGCCGGCTGACCGTGTCTGTGCGGCGCTTGCAGATGGCTATGTTTCAGCTTGTGACACAGCTTGCAATTCCGCATGAAAGATGAAAAAATGTAGCGCATCTGCGTTACAGATCCCGATCCCAGATTCATTCAGATCATAGATCCAACCCCTCAATTTTGTCGAGAGATCTACTGGGATCATAGATCTGACCCTTCAATTTTGTTGATAGATCCACTCGGATCATAGATCTGGCTCCCCAATTTTGTCGTGAGATCCATTGGGATCATAGCTCATAGGTGCTTAAAATGTTAACAACTTTCTTGCATAAGAAGTTATGAATACTTAAGTATGGTTAGAAACAAACAATCTTATAAAAAGGCCATATTAGTAAAGGCATCCAGTTACATTATACAGAATACAAAATAAAGGAGGCTCATGACGGTCATAACTTGAGAGAATTGAGTGACATGAAGATTGTTCACTTACCAACAGAAAAGTTTGCATTAACAATTAACATAGAGGTAAGTCAAAGTAATGACTAATAAACAATACATTACCAGGTACCTACCACATCACAATTCCTGTTAGAATCTACATAATGATAAGACAATCTTGCATTAGATAACCATGAGGCTTTCCAGTTTCCAGCTAACACAATTGATTGATAAACAATAAAAGATGATACTGACACATGTGACTTGGCTAGGTAAAGGTATTTCAATCTATTGAAAGAAATATTTGATAAAATAAACTGAGATATAAACAAAAGTATAAAAGTATTCCACAGCCTGCGGAAGCGATGGGAAGCGAACACTGAACTCGAAGCGAAATATCAATTGTAATGGCCTTGGGTATATACCGTAAAATGATTATTCAGTATCTAAATAGAACTCGTGACGTCATTGCAAATAACAAATGAGCTAAGCGTTCTACCTTCGAGTATAATGAAAATATATAAAAAATCAATCTGGAAATTTAAAAGTCTGGAGTCTTTTTCAAAAGCATGCTCATTTTTTTCTGCTTCACATAATTTTACGATACGGTTGTTGTGAATATCATCTTTGTAGCGCTGAATTTAATGACGTAAAGGTAAGCTGAAACGGTATTGCATGGCCCGAGCCGGGTGTATAACAAATGTGCGACAATCCATTAGTGCTAATGTTACGCGAGTGCTACAAGTGCGCCTTGCATAGATATACAGATATACAGGGTGTCCCATAAGTTCGTTCTCACCTAAATTTTACGTTTATAGGCTCTCTTGCTTAAAGGCACGCTGAAATTGGTTCGTAACTGAGCTTACGTGGTTGCCATGGCTGGTAGCAATATGCTCCACAGTAACTAATTTCTGTAGACAAAATAGTTTTTGCTAGAGAGCCCGCTTCCTACAGAGACGGGTAACGCCGCAACATTAAGGTCTCCGATACGGGTACATCTCGGTATTTAGTCAGCACGTGACCATTCTCGACGATTGAGGGTGATTGAGGCCTACCAGTCTGTAGCCAATGTCCATCGCTAACTGGACGCACAGTTAGCAAGTGACGCCGATGATTTGTCGGGAGTCAATCACTGCAAGTTTATTCTCTTTCCAGTCAGCCCTCAGGAGTGAGCCATGTGGCCAAAACTGTGTGGCGCCAAAGTGGCCATCAAAAAGGTCAAAGGGCTAGAAAGTTGGTAAGCAGACTTTTCAGGATGGATTACCAGCTGTCTAAGAGTATTCTTTCGGGGTACATAACTCAACGGTACTTAAGCTTTGCTTACCGGAGGGCTCAAAACAGTCAAAAACGTCTTAAAATGGCCAAACATGAGTTTCGTTATGCCTGAGGCTAAAAAACTAGAGGGCTGAGGACGTCAATCAGGTCATCTGGACTAACTAGTCCACGTTCGAGATGAAACACCCGTCCAAACCCGAAAACAACCCCATAAGGGCGAAGGAGGAGGCCTCCGTTCCGTCCCGTTATGTTCATATGCAAAAGGCCGGGGTCACGGTATTGTGAGGTTATAGGCGTCCAGACGCTGACCAGGTTCCGATTGGTACTCCAGAAACAGTTTTGGGAAGCAGAATGCTTTCCCAAGAACATCTAGGAGGAGTTTCAGCCTTCAAGCTGAGCTCGAACCGCGAGTATGAACACATTTATAGAGAAGAAAATGGCATCCGGAAGGTCGTAGGCCCAGCTTCAGGCAAGACAGTGCATCAGTGCACAGGTCAAGCAAAGCTTAAAAGCAGTGCAAGGTGACTGTGACAGGCGTTTGTGGCAAGATCACATGCCAGGCAACTCATCGGATCAAAATTTCATAAAAATTCGTTGGTTATACTGAACTTGAGGCTCGTCGAAGCGAAGTGCTGTTCCAGCCTCGAGGAGCTCACGGCGCACGTCAATTCAGTCTGGGCTAACTTCAAGCCTGCTAAGCAGCCAAACCTGCCAGTTGGCATGCCGCAGCATGTATTCATGTGTTTGCCTATTAACTGGGGAGCACAATGAGGGGTCATAAATATATCAAAACGCGATGTACTCTGTTTCACATGCAAATATAATGTGAGAACGAACTTATGGGACACCCTGTACAGTCTGTATATCTATGGCGCCTGGCATCTTTATTTTATTCACTTTTCAAAAGAATCACAATATCTAACGTCATTAGTCTGAAGTGCTATAACGGGGAACCTTTTGGAATCATTACGGTATTTAGTCAAATTAAGATTTTTCATTGGTCAAACGATAAGGACGTAATGAAACAATATTACCAAAACGTGAGCAGTGAATTTCGTTTGTCTTTTTTTTAGAGGCTCTCTCATAACGACAGCACAGCATGGTACCGGCACCACACGTGGCACGATGCCAAAAGTAGGTAATCTGAAGAAGTTGGTGCCATTTCTGAACTTGGAATTTTATTAGCAAAGCATTAGAGGTTGGTTGCTATTCTTACTAAATCGAAATTGTGTTGCACATACCAATAGCTCATACGAACATTCTGGATTGGGTTTTCATACCTGGTAGAAGTGGATTGCTGGATTATTTTGAGCAAAACTGACCTATTTATTTGGCTTCCAGGTTTGATTTCCTAACATCTGTCCATAGGCAGCGGAACGGGGGGATGGCACCAGGGCACCATGCCCCCCATAGATTTTGGCATTTTAACATTAGCCCTACTGGCGTTGCATGGAAAGAATGGGACCAAAAGTCTGCAGTGCCCCGCTGCCATTGCATCTGTCTGTACTGTTTGTTCATTGAATTAAAGTGGCTGTGGCTTGTCGATAAGATTGTCATCAGCGCTGTCATGAAAAAGTTACAAATGGTCACAAAAAGTAGCAATGTGCATGTTCTTGATTTATTTTAAATGTAGTACAAATGTTGTTGATTTAAATTCAAATTTAATGATGATACCTAATGATTACAACTGGTCTTAACCATGTCCACAAGTGACAATTCTCAATTGTATTGCCCTGTAAGGTGTACAATTATGTAGGATAAGGGTTTCATTGGCTACATGTTGTCGTGAGATCCATACAGATCATAGGTCATCCACAAATTTTTGCCCGCTGGATCCACAGAGATCATAGATCCGACCCCTAAATTTTGTCAAGAGATCCATTCGGATCATAGATCCAACCCCTGAATTTTGTCGAGAGATCCACTTGGATCATAGATCCAACCCCTCTATTTTGTCGAGAGATCCACTGAGATCATAAATCCAGCTCTCGGATCCATGCACATGTCTGATAAAAGGCATATAAAAACACATCTGATGTGCTCATATCATCATTACAGATCAGCTGATGAGCAGCATGACTTTCCCGGAAAAGTGCGCATCGGATGTGAAAAATAAGACGTGAAATCGTAATAACACATTTTACCAAATCACGCGCCCTGGGCCCGATTTCACCAAGTGAATATATTCCATTACGGCGGCGTACATATTCACTTTTGGCATATTATTGTTACAGGCAAAGTGGAAACACGGGCATTTTGCAAAATGCCTAGGCTATTTGCAAAATGCCTGACCCGCCAGGCATTTTGCAAATTGCCTAGGCAGTTTGCAAACTGCCTGACACACCAGGCATTTTGCAAACTGCCCAGGCATTTTACAAAATGCCTGACCCGCCAGGCATTTTGCAAAATGCCTGAGTAAAAATTCACCGTTTTTGTTGACTACAGGCGTTGACCATAAACGTTCCACTGTGCCAGAGCACAAACACATTCCACGGTCACGAATACAGGGTGTTACGAAATTGTTGCGGGATGTTGCACTAGTTAGTGTCACGAAATTGATTGCATCGTAGTTGTGTCAGTGTTCTCCAGCACCTCCTCGCTGACAAGTTATCAGCAGTCACGTGGTCTGTCCGTGCGGCACCTGGTGAAGCTCAAATAGGCCTCTGTAGCCCATCATGTCCCAATCGAGAATCCCCAGTGGATGCTCCACCGTCTCGACGATGCAGCGCCTCTGAGCTGCTGTTGGCCCAGAACTGGTTGTCGAGACAGTGACTTATAAGAGCTCTAATATCGCCTCATCACTGAAAAAGTCTGAATCTCTGGTCCTGAATGGTCCAGATTTGGTGGGCCCTGGTGAAATCCAGCTGCATCACTTCTGGATGACGGTAAGTCAGCGTTGCAGCCTGAGGTTGAGCGGCTTCAGCCTCAGGGTAAAGTCTTCAGATACCGGGTGATGGCCGATTTAGATACCGAGTGCCCTGGTCCAGATGTCCTGGTGCCGGACCCGTTAAAATTAAATCCATTCAGCACTCAGGAGGGACATGGGAGGGACAACATAACCAGTAGCGGCGGAACACCTTCAATTAAGGGGGAACGCTGCCGACTTTTGGTCCCATTCTTTCCATGCAACGCCCATAGGGCTCGTGTTAAAATGCCCAAATCAAGGGGGACAAGGCCCCCCCCCCCCCGTTTCGGTTCCGCCGCCTATGAACATAATAGACCGTGCCAACCGCGCATCAATTTCGTGACACTCTGTATACATACGTCTTGCGTCAAGTCCGTCGAGATGGAGCCCACTGAATGGACTTGAGCCACCGTCTCCGTACCTTTCGTATATATGGAGTTGTAGCCGTGTGTGTATAAAAGCTGCGATGTCTACATAGTATTCTGCCCTGGTCCCGGCAGAGACGATTGATAATGTAAACTTGCAACAATCAAATTTTCGCAAATTATAAGAGTATTCTTTTCTGATCAATATCCAGTATCCACCCATAGTATTTTCAAAAACCCACCAAGGGCTTTTAGAAACAGTGCAAATCATTGTACCGAGCGCAAGTTTACCAACGAAACCACGCCCGGTGCTCGGCACCCGACGGCCGCTGAGGCTCCAGTGACCTGAACTCGGCGGCGCTACCCAGAGAACGCAGTGTCCTCTCACTTGGTGCGCATTGACAGCGATTAACTTTTGTAAGCGGCAGTTACTAATGATGCTTACCTATACATCGTCGCTGGTGTTAGGTTGATGTCAGGCATTTTGCAAAATGCCTGGAAAAATAATTTCAGGCAGTTTGCAAAATGCCTGGTGGGTCAGGCAGTTCAAACTGCCTAGGCATTTTGCAAAATGCCTGGCCGGTCAGGCATTTTGCAAATTGCCTAGGCATTTTGCAAAATGCCCGAGTTTTCACTTTGCCTGTAACATATGACATATTCAGTTTCACCAAACTCCGTACTGGGATACTTATTCAAGACAAAGTATGACTGCATAAGTCCGTCGTTTTTTGGCATACGCGGCGGGCGGCCGTTTTTTGCGGCGTTTTGCGGTTGGCGGCGGGCGGGCGTGAGATGCGGGCGTTTTTGCGGCGGTATTTGCGTTTTTTCTTTGCGGTGTTTGTGTTTGGCGGCGGGCGGGCGGGCGATGCGGGTGTTTTTGCGGTGTTTGCGTTTGGCGGCGGGCGAACGTTTTTTTGCGGCGGTTTGCGGCGGGCGGCCGTTTATTGCGGCGTTTTGCGGTTGCCGGCCGTTATTTGCGGTGTTGCGGTGTTGCGGCGGGCGGCCGTTTTATGCGGCGGTTTGCGGTGGGCGGCCGTTTTTTGCGGCGGTTTGCGGTTTGCGGCGGGCGGCCGTTTATTGCGGCGTTTTGCGGTTGCCGGCGGCTGGCCGTTATTTGCGGTGTTGTGGTTTGCGGCGGGCGTCCGTTTTTTTGCGGCGTTTCGCGGTTGGCGGCGGGCGATGCGGGCGTTTTTTGCGGCGACGGTGTTTGTGTTTTTTTTTGCGGTGTTTGCGTTTTGCGTCGGACGCGCGTTTTTTGCGGCGTTTTTGCGTTTTTTTCTGCGGTTTTCGTCGGGCGGGCGATTGTTTTTTTGCGAAGTATGCGTTGGCGTTTTGGGCGTGCGTTTTGCGCGTTTTGCGGTTTTTGCGTTTGGCGGCGGGCGGGCGGTTTTTCACAATTAAAGTCCCAACCTTCGGATCCGCAGTGCTGTTCGACAAGCGCTGCCCGGGCCTATGACTGCATAAGTCCGTCGTTTTTTGGCATACTATTGCATTACATTTGAGGTACCTCTGGGTACGCCGATCTGCTTTTTCAACAGCTGTTTGCCGAGTTTGCTTGCATTGAAAGTATGCAGCTTTTTGTGGCATACTTTGAGAAGCAGCTTGGCATACATCAATTTTTTGCATGAAAATAATGGTTATTTTTTGCTGGATATATAGGGTATCGTGTGTCAGGGCTTATATTGAAATTAAACCCCAGAACAGCTATTTTTATAAGGCTTATCATCGTCGCGGCGATTTAAATTCACCTACCATGCAGAAACACAACAGGGAATTCCTTTTTTCATTCGCATTCCCGATTACATCGAGTTCTCCACTTAAAAAAAAAACGACAGTTCACATTGTATTTTGATAACACAAAAGACCAATAGCGTTTCAAATCTTTTTCACCGTGATTATTAGTTATTACACCGTGCTCTTTATGTGTTTTACAGCGTTTTACCGAATAGGAAGTAAATAGCTGGCGAGGGCGAGAGGAAGAACTGAAGTCCAGTCCAGCAACGCCTTGATTGACATGCCCAGCATGTTGCATCACAAATCACAACGCTTCATTACATTCGTTTTAATCGCCCACTTTTACTATTTCTTTGCAGTACCCATATGCTGTCCAATGTCCATATTTCTCTTATGTTGTGGCCAAATGATTCAACTTATCACCGGCTTCCCGCTTCCGTTCAGGTACAGAGAATGATTCCGAAATATTCTCCAGATTTGAAGTCGTCGGAAGACCCTTCGATTTTTCAAAAACTTGATTCAAGTAATATTTCAGATAACTTGTCGGCTAGCCGGCCGTGCTCCTCGCGATCATCTGTGATCGGTAGGTAGATAGGTGCCTCAAGTCCTAATGCAATTTCTTGTTCGGCTTTATTTATATTTGCTCTGAACTGCTTCAGAATTGCGTAGAAGATGTGAACAAATATTGGAGCAATATGTAATGAGAAGTAACTTGGAAGGAAAAATTATTATCAATTAAAAATCCAATAAAACTCGCACACGCGAGTAACTTCAACTGTGCTGCGCGGCTACCTGCCGATTGTTTACATTTTTGGCTTTGGAATGTCCAGATTCTTACAGATTCTTAACCCGCGCGGGGCTGGGGGGGGGGGTAAATTTTACCCCCCCTCGCGAATTTTTGCGATATCTCAAAAACGGCGGCGCGCAGCGCCGCCAAACTTTCAGTACCTTTTCTTACATCAATTTGACACGTTCCCTGAAAATTTGAGCGAAATCCGTCGGAAATTTTTTGAGAAATTGACGTTTTAGTGACGTCATGTTCGCCATTTTCGCCTCAAAAACGGCAAAAGTTCAAACGCCGCTAACATCTTCATTTTTAAAGGAATCAAGACGTAACAAAAAAGGTTATACGTAATTTTACTTTGTCTATCAAATGGCTATCTCGGTTTTTTGAAAATTTTGGATTTTGGCCTAAATTTTTTTCAAAAAACTGACTTTTTTGGGAAAATCATTATAAAATCCAAAATTTTGAGTCTATCGAAAAAAACAGAATATATGTCAGAGAAGTGGTCTATGTGCACCTACATACCAAATTTTAGAAGAATCGGTTCAAAAATGTGGGAGTTATTCAAAATTTTATGACGTCACGACACACAATTTTTTTGACAAATGACTTTTTTGGACGTTCTAGACCTCGTACGGAAACAAAAATAGCACCATTCGATTCGCCGTGAAAAACTGCATCAGATAGACACCTTTTTAGGCCTTAACAACCAACTTCAAAATTTGACCTCACTTGACCTGACCTTGACCTGACCTCGACCTGAAATTCATCCAGAGGTGGTCCATATCACTTATTGAGTGTGCCTATTGAATTCTATGAGTAAAATGACCCATAAAACATGTGTCGCACATGCCCTTTTCTATATTTTGTTTTTTGGTGACCTGACCTGACCTGACCTGACCTTGACCTTGACCTCTAAATGATATTGTATGCAACGAATATTGTCTTGGTAGCCTAAGAACACGTTTTGGGCGATCAGTCTCAGTCCATGACTCCATTCTTCGGCAACTACGGTGCAAGGCCGATACTGTAGAAACTTGCAATTTGTACCCTTGACCTGACCTTGACCTTGACCTCAAACTTTAAAATAAGTACATGTTTTTAGTAGTTCGTGATGAGAGCTTTCGATTGGCGTTTGAATTTTCCAAATCGGACCATTAGTTCGGGAGATAACAGGGGGGGTAAAATTTACCCCCCCCCCCAGCCCCGCGCGTTCGGCTGGAGACCCCAGCCCCGCGCGGGTTAAGATTCAAGATTGAGTTCTTAAGATTCAAGATTGAGACTATCTGTAAGATTCAAGATTCTTACAGATAAGGTTGGGACGCGAGTCACGTGAGCCTTTTTCTGCTTTTCCCAACCTTACTCACGATTTTCATAAGCCTTGATTTATTCCTTGCACAGAGGCGTTTGTAGTTGTTTTATATACCAAAACTAATTCAATGATATTTGAAATTAACAAACATATTTTACTCGCAATCTAAAAAAAAATGAATTTATTCGCGTTTCATTAATTTAATCAGTTGGCAACCATCACCCATCGTCCTCGATGTAGTCGAACTTGGCGCACTCAGATAGTGTTCGAAATTTGTGACGCTTACTTGTTGCTATGGCGACCGAGCAGTACCTACGATTTTCATTTGTCAACAAGTGCTTGCGGAGCTGTCGCTCACACTTTTGAACACAGTCTTTATGCGTCAGTTTGTTTTACGCGTCATATCTGAAACATGTTTCGTGACTCGTGAGGCTCCAAAACCATTCAATTCATCTCCTTCAAAAGAAGTGTTTTGTAACATTTTCGATATGTTTTTTGGGCTTAATTGCTAGCTCCATTCATCCTATCTTGCGTGAGGATAGTCATCACTCGGGGACCAGTCGTTGAAAGCAAGGAACAACGACGAGAAGAAGGTCCTGTAAAAAATCGCAGCGATTGCATTGAGCATTAAATGACGAAAATATTTTTACCCCCACCGCCTCAGGCGATCACGTGCCGTCACCCACCTGGGAATGTCATGCTCCAAGCAAAAATCAAGAGCATTATTAGTAATATTTGTGTTAGGTACAGTCCACAGCACAAGTAATGTGGGGTTTCAATCATGGGTATGTTCTGCTTCTGAAGCTTAGGAAAGATTAGCCAGACTACAATGAAACTTTGAATGTACAGGGTGTCCCAGAAGTCTTGAAGCTTTTTTATTTTTGTCGTGTGACCTTGCTATGCCACTGATTAAGGCAAATGACGCCTCAAACGAAAGAGAATGAACTGAAGTTTTGTATTTTCATGCGTAGAGCACCACTTCAGTCAGGTGGCCCCCGTTGTGAGTCGCACAAGATTGAGCACGAGAGATCACGCGTTCTTCGCTGCCGCCAAGATCTCCCGGTTTGCGAAACACCGGTGTCGCCATGCCCGTTTCTGGTCAGCTTCAGAGCCCTATTTCATGAAGTGAGCCAGGAAACAGAGTATTGGATCTCGGAGAAAACATAAGCAACATAATGATTTACTGATCAGAAAGTCTCCTGACATGTTTGCACGCATCCATTACAAAAATAAGGCTCAGCTGCTTGAGCGCGCTAAGCAACAGCCCGTTGTAATCCTTTGATTCGTCGAATTATTATGGGGCTAAAACAAATATCAACCCGTCGCAAATATAACTATGTCGCTAATATTATGTCGCTCGCTTCAGGGAATAAGACTCTGAAGCTGACAAGAAACGGGCATGGCGACACCGGTGTTTCGCAAACCGGGGGATCTTGGCGGCAGCGAAGAACGTGATCTCTCGTGCTCAATCTTGTGCGACCCACAACGGGGGCCACCTGACCAAAGTGGTGCTCTACACATGAAAATACAAAATTTCAGTTCATTCTCTTTCGTTTGAGGCATGATTCACCTTAATCGGTGGCATAGCAAGGTCACACGACAAAAATAAAAAAGCTTCAAGACTTCTGGGACACCCTGTAGCTTATATGTATCGTCACCCTTGCAGCTGCAACTTTAGCTATTGACATCTTCTTTTCGATCACTCCGCGTTAAACAATCGCTAGTCAAAGCCAACCGTTGAGATTGGTAAAACCCTACATTACTTAAGCGGTGGGCTGTACCTCCTCTTGTATGATCAGCAAATTTAGTTCTTATCAGCGTAGCTAGAAATTTCCTTAAAATATTTTATATCGGAGCGTTTAAACTCGTTGACTTTAAATACGGAAAAATATAGTGACTGCATGTCCCTGATAAGATGTATGCATGCGCACCAGTGGCTCTCAAACTACGTAAAGTGGGCGTAGTGAATATATGCCTGTGATGAAACCGATAAGTATTATTATCGTACTTTGTCGGAGTACTTTTCCAAAGTACGCCAGGAATATATTCACCTGGTGAAATCGGGCCCTGGTGTGGTCTGTTTATAACGCAACCTGGTGGGGGGGGGGGCTATTCCCCCCATATCTCTGAAACTTCTGGACGGATCCGCAAAATTCAAACGGCGTTCGAAAGGCCTGTCAAATTTGTCAACGGAAACCAAATTTCATTGACCTCGGGGTCACTGATGACGTCACAAGTCAGTTCAAAGATGAAATGTTTCACCGTTTACGGGTCTTCTAGGGAATGCGCTATAACACCGAGGAAAACGCATTTTGTTGAGAATCAGCGATAGGGCGTCAGTTGCCTAGTACATATGTTGCTATTAGAGGTCACCGACAATACCAAGTCAGGTCACAGGTCAGGTCACCAAGGGTCAGCAGTCAGCACATGAACCCAACTTTACTAAGGTTGTGCGATGCATGTTTTATGGCCAATTTTTCATCTCCAACTCAGTGGTGTTGGTTATAAGACCATCAGACTTAGGTCACTTTCTGGTGAATGTCAGGTCAAGGTCAGGTCAAAAAAGGTCAAATTTTAAAGTTGATAGTTTTGCATAAATTGGGTATTGATTCGATGCAACTCGTCACGGGGAGTCTAATGGTGGTCTTTGTTTTGCGCTACGGGGTCTAGAATTGCTTAAAAAAAATGAGTTTAACCCGCGCCCTGCTGGGGGTCCTGGATTTCCACGCCCTGCTGGGGGGGGTGTTTGAACACCCCCCCTTGTAACTCGGCTCCTGGGCCACGTAGCGATACGCGGAAGGCGGCGTTCGAAAGAGCGTCAAAAATAATGACGAAATCACTTCGGTCAATTTTTTGATCAGGTCAAAGGTCAGGTCACCAGAGGTCATTGAAGGCAAAATTTCGCCGATTTCCAGGTCGAATGTCGAAAATTTCCAAGAAGCCAACGCATAACTCGGGAACCAATAGAGCTACAGCGCCGCGGAAAAGCGCATTTGATAGCCCTATTAACGCCCTTTCTGAGTAATTCTCTCAGATTTGACCTAACGTCAACGGTTTTGCCTGCAGGGGGCAAAAACTGCAAAAATAGCCGATTTTTTCGAAAACAGTTTTTCTGCAATAACGTTTGACCCAAGCCTTGTACGAGCTTACTTTTACCGGCATCGTGTTCCTCTCGTCAAGACGCATCGAATGAACTATGACTTGACCTTGAAAGGTCAACTTGAAAATTTGACCTCAGGTCAAGGTCATGACCTGACCGGAAAGGGTCATGTTGCATATCAGTCGATCCGTATCGTCGAGCTGAACACATCTAAGGCGTTTTCAGCGCTCTAGCATGCCTCTATCAAAAGTTATTTGCGAAAAATTGTTAGATACCATTCGTGACCTAAGATGACCTCAGGGCATAAACAAGGGTCACGGACACCATTTTCAAGTTCAGTGTGTCTAAACCACTTGTAATTCGGTGTTTGGGAGTGTTTATAATGTCTTTCATCCAAAGGAGGCGCATTTCAATTTTCTCCCATTGACTTATAATGGGGAGGTCGCAAAATTGACCTGACCTTAGGTCATCGATATCAAAATTCTGAGATATACATTTTGTACATGCTATTGCTCTTAGCAATCGCTGAAAGTTTCAAAGCGATCGGTCACTCGGTGTAGCTATGACAGACATTGAAAGTTTTTATGAGGTGAGGTCACTTCAAGTGACCTGGTGACCTGACCTTGAATGACCTTGGTCTGAAATTTTCACAACATGTGTAGAATTGATGTATGATAAGGTGTACCAAAAACGGCGGCGCCTGGGGGGGGTGTTCAAACACCCCCCCCCCAGCAGGGCGCGGGTTAAAAATTTAACATCAATTTTGAACAGTTTTTCGCTATAATTTGGCCAAACAAAAGAGGTATCGATCTCAAATTTTGTACGTGGAGAGAAGGCGGTAAGGACTATTACATAAATTTCGTTTTTTTCGAAATTCAAAAAAAAACTTTTTTTGATTTTTTGGCTATTATATTCATAAAATCTATTTTTTTTATTTTTGGGGGTCAAAATACAGAAAGTTCAAAAATCTGAGATGGCAGTTTGGTAGCCGTATCAATTCTACAGCTTTTATGTTTCATTTTTCTGTATTTGCAAAGCTATAGGCCTGACAGCTCTTCCCGCGAAACCCTTTTTTGGGTCGAAAACGGCAGAACATGACGTCACTCTGACGTCATTTTCGGCCAACCTATCACAGCCTTTGGGAAAATTTTTGGTCGCATTGTGTAAAATTGATGTCCGGGAGGGTACTGAAAGTTTGGTGACGATCGGCGCTGCGGTTCTGGAGATATATCGAAAAGTCTGGAGGGGAGGGGGGCAAAAAATAGCCCCCCCCCCCCCACCACCAGGGCGCGGGTTAAAGTGACCATCCCACCTTAACATTAGTTTTGAGTTGAGATAGCCAAATTGGTGGCCATGGCCTGCAAATACCGGTTTGGACACTGACTAGGGTGACCCGCGTGCTCCGCAACGCGAAAAGGGATATTTTCGATCGGCGGGTGTTCGGTTGTTCTTGTGTCGGTTGGGTTATCTATCCATTTCGGTCGATTGCTTTTTGACGGCTAAACGTTTTGGTTTGTGGAAAAAATATCCACCGCATCGAGGTGCCCGTGTCTGATAAGCATGCTTTCCACTTCAGAATCTGTCAAATATGCTTTATAATTTAGGCGCGTAGTTTTATGACAAATTAAAGGCGTAGATAATTTTCACTAAAAATCGTTTTGCAGGGGTTTGAAACATTTATATTTTTAAGAATACTGTTGCTTGTCATGCAAACGTGATGATTGGATCTTGGAGAGAATTGAATGCTCTTTCCAATGATAGCATTTTCAATTGTCAAACGTATCAGGTTAAGCAGCAAAATCCGTGTAATTATTTAGTGGCACATTTTGGACAAATGCCATTTAATTCAGCGATTTTTTCCACATTGTTTTTCATCAATTAGCTTTTCACAATTTTTCCATGAGAGACGGTACATTTTTATTGCTAATAGGCGCTGTTTCAACTCATTCCGTCTGACGATCACCTGAAATTAATATAAATTCCCAAATCAGTCCAAAACGTCCATTTTTCAAAAGAAAGTGTCCTCCCCGGTGCACGTGGCGCGTGCCAACCCCTGCACCGCACACCATTCGATAGCCCGTTCGATTCTCTATACGATGCTGTTTTCCCCGTACCGGTCGGGCCCAGGGTTACCGAGATATTGCACCGGGACCGGACCCGTGTCTGGCAAATTTGGCTGTTTTCGCCCGTTTTTGCCAGCCGATTAATATATGTAAAGTCTATGACGCCAATTTGCACTTTTTGGGCACGCGCCACGCGCTCGCTATCGATCCGATCGAGCTGAGACCCATCAAAGGCACGTTGTCCATCCTTGTTCTATGAGTTGCGCAAACTTCAGCGCGGTAGGTGCAACGGTGTGACCTGTAACCCGCGCTACGTAGCACCATGTCGCGACCTTCGTAATAGACAGAAACTACGTCACCACAAATAGTAATATAGAACTATGCTACCGATGACTATGCTACCGATGCGACTTCAGACAGCCAGGAGCCTCCCTGCTGCACTTCTACTAGCAAGCGGAAGCGCCGCATCCGGTGTAACGTCTGTGGGCGCCACTGGCACCTCAGCTGTGTCCATCTCACAAGAGCACAAGCGGAGACACTGGGAAGCTGGTGGTGCCCTTTGTGCGTCTACAACTCACCTGTCAGTACCGACCCATCGCGGCCCATCCAGCCACCATCGAAAGTACCCCAGTCACAACCGGGTACTGAGTCGCCGCCGTCTCCGGACTCCGCAGTCGATCTGGCTTTCATTCTGGCCAGACTGAAACAAAACTGCCCTGTGGCTCGAAGAATACCCAGAGGGGCAAGGATCGCAGCGGCGGAGGCCCTCTCCTCTCTGATCGAGAACGCTGTAGACACCGGCACAGCCAATTCGTAGTCAAGGCTCTTGTGCTTTCCATACAAGGCCCTAAGCGTTCCCCAAATTGATGCTCGCAACACCGATAATAGCTCTCTGACAACAAAGGTAAAACGCTCAATCGCTGCCTACATGGAAGCCGTTTCCTCCGAACCAAGCCTAGCTGCGTCATTTCCACCAGAAGAGAGCTGCACCAAGCAGATGACTTTCCCGAATAGGGCTACAAATCATCATCAATCTCCCGGCATTCGGAAGCCTGACGAGCGTTTGAAACGAGGCGTCGCCCTGAAGCTGCAAGATAGTGACGTGCGAGGCGCCATTCGTCTGTTAGCATCCGCTGACCGTGTTGAACACGACTCCGACGACGTATTGGAGTCCCTCAAGGCTAAACATCCGTCAAGTCCGGAAGACCTCGACCTCCCACCCGGTCCAGACGATGACACTCATCCTGTTTTGGCCACCGAATCAGAGGTGTTGGCGACAGTAGCCTCTCTCGACCCTGGCGCCAGTGCCGGACTGGACGGCCTGAGGCCGGCGCACCTGAAGGATCTGGTGGGCCGTTCAGCTGGCGAGGCAGGGGCGAGACTGGTTTCAGCGCTCACCCGGCTGGTGAATCTGGCTATATGCGGTCAAGTGCCAGCCTCCGCACATGCAGCGTTCTACGCTGCCTCGCTGACTGCGCTAAGAAAGCCTTGCGGGGGCGTCAGACCCATCGCAATTGGAACAACATACCGCAGACTGGCAACCAAGATCGCACTACGGCCACTTAGCTCTGAGCTAGGGGCGCTGTTGCGCCCGAACCAGCTAGGCTTCGGGACACCTGGAGGCTGCGAAGCTGCTGCCCACGCTACCCGCCTCTTTGCACGCAATCTCTCTGAGGACAGCGTGCTTGTTAAAGTAGACATGCGCAACGCCTTCAACACTGTGCGCCGCGATCACTTCCTGCGACAGGTGCGCATCCATGCGCCTGAATTGTTCCCGTTGCTGTGGCAGGCGTACTCAGTGTCGACTCCGCTTTATTATGGCACGTCCGTCATCTGGTCAGCAACCGGTCTGCAGCAAGGAGACCCGTCGGGACCGGCTGTGTTCTCTCTGGCGGTCCAGTCAGTTACCAGCAACGTCACCTCTCCTCTAAACGTCTGGTATTTAGACGACGGGACACTGGGAGGTGGCATTGACGGCGTTTGTGCCGACTTACAAGACCTGATTCCAGCCATGGCACGCATCGGATTGGAAGTCAATCCAGCCAAATGTTGAAATCATCAACGCCAGTGGCGATGCGGTGCAGCACACCCTTTACGTGGAGAAGCTGCACCATCTCATCCCGGGCGCGGCAGTAAAAGACGATGCTGAACAGATGGTGCTTGGAGCGCCCCTGACCAGTTCAGCGGCTGAAACTGCACTAGGACGAAAGAAAGAGGAACTGGATCGCCTCATCACCCACCTCAAACTCCTAGATAGCCACTCAGCCTTCTACCTCCTTCGCCACTGCCTCTGGCTACCCAGACTCCAGTACCTGCTCAGAGCCGCACCAGTAAATCTTCAGCCGGATATACTAAACGAGCTGGACGTAACCCTGAAGTCAGCAGTTCAGGATCTGACCAACGTCTACTTTGACCAAACTAGCTGGCAGCAGGCGGTCCTACCCACCTCTCTTGGAGGGCTTGGTCTCAGACGAGTTACAGACGTCGCCCTGCCCAGCTTCATAGCTTCATTCCACCGATGTCAGCAACTGCTGTCTTCTCTTCTACCTCCTCTCTTCACTGCCGCTATTTCTAAGGAGCTGGATGAATCGACGGCTGACTGGCTGACAAAGGCAGGTGACATAATGACTCCAGACGCTGATGCTCGCCGCCAGCAGAAGAAGTGGGACTATCCCCTCGCAGAAAAGCAGAGAGATTCTCTGCTGGCTGCGGCCAACCAGTTTGAGCGCGCTCGACTCCTCAGCGCAGCGACACCTGAGAGCGGCGCATGGATGCGAGCATTACCGTCTGCGAGTCTCGGCACCCTTCTAGATAACAACACCGTCCGTATCGCCATAGCCCTACGAGTCGGGGCCGACGTGAACAGCAGCCATGTCTGCAAGTGCGGCGCGGTGGCAGACTGCAAGGGTCATCACACGCTCACATGCCGCTTCAGCGCTGGAAGACTTCCCCGACACACAGCGCTGAATGAGGTCATCAGGAGAGCTCTGCAGTCGGCCGGCGTGCCCGCCCTCTTAGAACCGCTCGGCATCAATCGAGGTGACGGCAAACGCCCAGATGGAATGACCATCTTCCCTTTCACACAGGGACAGTGCCTTGTCTAGGATGTTACGTGCGTCAACACGTACGCTGAGTCCCGCCTCGCCTCGGCGGTGGTCCAAGCAGGGGCAGCTGCCGCTGAAGCGGAAGAAGAAAAACGTAGAAAATACCCAGAACTCTGTCGGCGCTTCCGTTTTCAGCCAATCGGTTTTGAGACAAGTGGCTCCTGCGGCCCATCAACAAAGAGTCTTCTCCGAGAAATCGGAGCTCAGGTGTCCGCGTTCACGGGAGAGAGACGGGAGACGGAGTGGCTTCTCCAGCGGTGTTCGATCGCCATCATCAGAGGCAACGCAGCTTCCATCCTGCTGACAAGCACTTCGCTTCCTTCCCGCCCACCTCAGCGTTTGGAGGTGGCCAAGGATGTCCGACAGCGCAGCCAGTGCCAGCTTGAGGCGCGCAAGAAGAGGAGACAAGCAGGGTCAGAGAGCAAGGCACAGACGACCAGTCACGACCTACAGCTGAATCCAGTCATCCCGCCGCTCGACTCGGACAAGAACAGCATGGACCCACTCTACATCGGCCTGCCCAACTATGGGAACACCTGCTATCAAAACGCCACCCTGCAATCCCTGCTGGGTCTCCAACCGTTCCAGAGTGAGATGGTGTCCCTGATCTCGGGCCCGGTCGAAAGCGGCCAGTGCCGCACGCTGTGTGGCGTTGCCAAACTGATGGATCTTCGCCAGAAGGCGCTCAGCAAATTAGTCTTCAGACACCTGAATGACCTGCGCCATGTTTTCGCCGACATCGATCCGGCGTTTCGAGGCACCGAGATGCAGGACGCCAACGAGTTCCTGTTGCGCCTGCTGGACACAATGAAAGACGAAATCGACGCTCGTCGATCGACAGACAACCCGGTCCGCGACAACTTCCATTACCAGACCCTCGAGAGTTACAGGTGCACAAAGTGTCATGAGACAGTTCTGAAGCGCCAAGAGAACATCAGCTGGTTTGTGAGCGTACCGCACCACCAGGGCACCGAGGCGCCCACGCTGCAGGACGCGCTGCGGCTGAGCATGCGACCCGACCGGCGCCACCTGCTCTGTCAGCACTGCCGCCACGATGAGTGTTACGTCACCACCAAGATAAGTCAGCTTCCCAGGACACTGATCCTCCAACTGAACCGGTGTGTCTTTCTGGGGGATGAGGCGAAGAAGATCCGGACCAAAGTGAGCATCCCCAAGTTCCTCTCGCTGAACGAGTTTGTCGCGGACGACGTCACCCGGCCTCCCGAGTGGAACTGCACAAATCCTTCCCTGTGTACTAGGAAGTCGGAGGTTCCCTCAGGCCCACCGGCCGCCACCGCCGCCCCAACAGCGCCCACCACTGCAGGCTCTCCAGTGTCGGCCGGGGCCACGGCGCCGGCTCGTCCTTCGCCATCGGCGACTGCTGCTGCTGAGTCGCCGCCATTGCCTCCACCCGAGCTGCAGGTGTTGGACGCCGCCAACTCAAATTCGAAGCCGGGGCGGACCCGTGAGGACAAGGGTCGCGAGCTCCATGTTATCAGGAGGTCACAGGAGAGAGAGCCGGCCGGCGCCGTGGAACAGGTGCACCTTTCCGAGTTTTGCGTCCAGGAAGATCAGTCAATCCGTCCCGTCGACCTGGTCGGCGACTTTACGTATCGGCTGGTGGGAGTCGTCAGCCACTACGGTGGCGCCACGCACTCAGGACACTATGTGTCTGACGTGTACAGTGTAGGACGGGACATGTGGTTCCATTACGACGACCAGCGAGTCAGCTGCGTGGACGAGGCGTACGTCCTGAATGAAGGTCACCAACGGGACGGTTATACCTTCTTTTACCTCCACAAGGAGCTCTGCAGCCAGATAGGATGGAGGGTGGGGGACTGTAACTGCCGCACGGAGGATTGGCGCTTGAACGCCTCCTGACCGTGTCCGAGCGGGCATGTGTGTATGGGTTTGTGTGTGCGTGTGTGTGGATATGTACCGGAATTGTTTTGTAAAAAAAAAGTAATATAGATAACATCGAAAAATGCTTTAATTCGGAGATATGGAATTTCAAACTTGAAGTTTTCGGATTCTAATAGGCTAATGCATTGGGATACCCCTTAGAATGTGACGTCAGCGGTGATCTAACGATTTTAAAACCTTATACTAACATCTTTGTGAAGCAGTGGTGGTATATGTTATTTGCGCGCAACATCTGCCGCAAACGCCGCACTTCCAAAATGAAGTCGCTAGGAACAGCGGAGATCCCAAAAAAGTAAACAAAAGTAAAAGTCTAATATCTTGAAAACCGGTGAATATTGTTCGGTGAAATTTGGTAGATATTCGTTTTTGCTCTTTCTGAACCGAGCGACATCACTTTCATACCAATTCATTAACTTTTTTAAGGTGGGAGGGTTCCTTTAACTCGCTCACCACATAGCGACTATGCTTACGGTTTGACAGTGTCTTCGTGGCGGGTTGGTTTAGTGTCGGGCTATAGTTCGGGAGGGTTCGGGTTCGATCCCAATCGGATTTTTCCGTTCTCCAAAGTTACTCATTCCACGCCATAACTGGTTTGTGAATCGTTATTGATGCGAGTTGTGACCTCGTCAGAACCGCTGTGCAAAGTGCGGAAACAGCTGCTGTGCTGTCGTGGCTATGCATCCTGCCCTTTTCGCTTATACGGTATCGTGAATAGCACAGCCATGAATGCATTCCATATTTACCCAGAAAGAACTATCAACACGCTCGGTGGCGCAGAGGGTCTGCCCAGACCCGCGCTGCCCAGCGCACCGCTAGCCCGGAGGCGGTTGACGAGGCTGATCCCATTGACCTCGCGGTTGACGAGGCTGATCCCATTGACCTCGCTCTACGACCCGACTCTCGGTCACGCCACAACCGAGAAGCGCTAGCCTCGACTCAAGGGCACCCGGCTCCAATCATGCTGTCTAAAAAAAAAACGGTGATTGGCTCGCTGCCGAATCACGTGGTTGGGGTATCAGTGGCGTAGTCAGGAATGTAGTTACGAATCTCCTCAACAGATGGCTCTGGCCGACGATTTTAGAATACGGAGTGATCCAGAGGTAGACAGCAAAAGACGAGATTGCAGCTGAAAAGGTCTCGGCACTTGTAAGCTACATTCCAAGTTTCATGGCAGTCGGACAAAGAGGTCCTAAGATAGAGATGCAAACCCTGGCCAGCGGCCACCACGGATACCGCACATTACTGCAGCGGGTGACCTGTACCTACTGCCGGCCAAATTACCCCATCCTCCCCCACTCTGTTCACATGGCAGCACTCCAAGGATACGGCAGCTACGGTTGCACTCTGGCCAATGCTGGTGGAGCTGGCGCTGACGGCCTAAGCGGCGCTCGCTCACCTTGCGTTTGAGGGCGCGCAGTCGGTCGGTGACGGAGCCGAGCAGCCGGCTGACGTCGGCCACCGTCACCGACGAGTGGTGCAGGCTGCTCTCCAGATCGCTGGCCGACGAACAAAAGTGCGCCAGCTCGCGGTCCAGCGTCTTCTGCGAGCTGCGAAATTTCTTATTCAGCATCTCGTAGGGCACCTGGCGATGGCCGGCACCGGACAAAGGACGCCAGTCAACAGGCAGCACGCTCAAAGGCGAGGACGGGGGGCAGGGGGGGGGGGGGGGGTACGGGCCCACTACGCCGCCAGCCATTGACCCGAGAGTTGTCCATTTTGATCGGGAACGACAACCAACGGAAACTACATACAGGGTATCCTAAAACATGTTTACCCAAATAATCTAAAAGTACTCGGCTTTTCCAGACAGTTTCGTGACTGCATTATTGTCACTTAGTCAGCGGCATACAAGTAAAATAAACATATTCGATTCGAAATCACATTTTCCAAAACACAAGTAAATGAAGCGCACTCGCTTAATTCGACACACATTTTTCCTTTTGACCCGCTTCCATCCCGACAAACCCAACCTTACATGAAGGCCATCCCTATATAGCAAAAATTATCAACTAGATGCCGGCAGCGCTCTTGCGTTGCCTTGGGCCAGAATTGGAGGAACGGTACTGAGGGCACACACCGGGCAAAACCACCGAAACCCAGACTGAGCTTGGACTGAACCTGAAACCAACCGAAACATCCCAAAAATGCTTGAAAGCACGCGAGATTGGTGTGGAGATCTACCTACAGTAAGATATGAATTAACTGCACGTGCATAGTTCATGTCCCAGGCACCCCAGTGCAGTCATTTTCATAACATCATGTAGCGTGTGTCTAGTTCTATCAGTGTACCGACTTTTGTGTCGCTAGATCGACGTTTCCCGGGATCAGAGGATCCCTCGTCAAAACCGTTATCCGCCCCCCGCACGCGCAGCTTGCACCCCTCGGATATTATCTCGCCGGAATGTCGTGATCAAATGTATTCTTCTTATGACCTGCAAGTTTTGAACCAGTTAGAGCTGCCGTTTACCCTGCAGGCGTGGCAACGTACGAAGGGGTGCAATCGGCTTGCACGTGCATAGCTCATGCACCACAGAGTTTAGCTCAACCAAATGTGCATTATTTTGGAGGCCTTGCCTGGGACTACCATTGAACCGATTTTGAGGTTGATAGCTTAAAATTTCTTTGAGCCAGAGGACCTCACGTCAAAACGGTTTTCCGACCCCAGCACGTGCAGCCTGCACCCCTCGCAGACGGTGACCCCCCTGGAAACTGGTTCAAGGTGTTACCGATGTGTCCCGCCATTATGGCTTTGCCCGTGACCTCGGGGTGACCTGTAGCCTTGACAAAAAATTTCGTGTCACCGAAACTTTGAAGCGGAATAGCATGTGCCACGAAGCACTGAGCGAACCGAGGCCAGTACCAAAAGTTTACCTCGCCGGAGACGAGTCGAACGGTCCCACTTTCGTCCCGATCGGTCCACCCATTTTGACTCCAGGTCCAAAAAAGCTTGGACAAACTCACTCACATACTCACTCACATACTCACTCACATACTGACAAACAGGCTTGGCCGAACTTTTCTTCAGCAACCCACCAATGGGAATTTCCGGATGCAAAAGCATGCTATCGCATGCTTTTGATCCTCCAATTCTGGACAATGATTGTAACCATTTGCTGTGACACGTTATATCTAATACGACATAATATCGGACCGTTACAGGACAGTGCCGCCAAATTTCAATACATGAACACACCTTACAACTTACATACAGCCACGCCTACGCCAATTTCTTGTTGAGCCCGCCCTGACCCCTATGCGGATTAAAAAGTCCCACCCATCTCTGTTCCCGTTTTCCTCTGCATGTAACCCAATGAATATCGCCGACTTTGGCTGCTGCTGTGCTAAATACCGTGTGGCCGTCTCCAATTTCCAGCGGCATCGCCGAAATACAATGCGGACACGCCGAAACCGGGCGCCTTTTGCTGCTGCGCCGAAATTAAATGCTCTAATGTCGATCACCGCTATAAACGGCCGACGGCAATACTATACTGATACATAGCTTTGCAGTATGTCTACAAGAAATCCGCTAGTTCTAACTTGGACGCGTACGTACCGAAACAAACTGAAAAAGGTGTATAATTGCTAAAAATTGAGTTTAAAATTTGACGTCATCAATTTTGAACAGTTTTTTTTTGCAATAACTTGGCCAAAAGGAGGTATCGAGCTAAAATTTGGTATGTGAATAGAAGTCGGTAGGGGCTATCATATATATTTCATTTTTTAACTTTTTGCATTTTATTATATATATATATATATATATATATATATATATATATATATATATATATATATATATATATATATATATATATATATATATATATATATATATATACATATATATATATATACAGGGTGTTGCAGGTAAATTGGGAATTTTCAGACCTAATTTTAACATGCTATTAATACGGTGAATGAAAACACAGAAAGTTGAAAGTTCGCACGTGTATTGTGTCATGTACGCACAGCCTTGTCACTCGATGTGACCGCCGTCGGCGTCCCGCACCCTCTCGAGACGGCGCCGGAAAGCGGAGCACGCGCGCCGGGCCTCGTCCTGTTCAATGGTGCTGACTGCCTTCCTGATGGCCTTCTTCAGGGCAGAAACGTTGGCAGGAGTGGTCGAGTTGGACTTTTGTTCTACCACGCCCCACATCCAAAAGTCGCATGGATTCAAGTCAGGCGAGTTGGAGGGCCATATGTCCTTGGGTACATATAGGGGGATCCTCTGGCTCAGGAAATCTTGCACCCTCTGGGAAGCATGTGCTGGGGCGGAGTCTTGCACCAGCATGACTTTGCTCAAGTCATAGTATTTCATCATCCAGGGGATGAGAGACTCCTTCAGGATGGTCAAATACGCGTCAGTGTCGATCATCACACCAGGAGGCATGAAATGGGGCGGCATTATGCGGCCATCACCTGCGACGGCCCCGAACACCATTACTGATGCCGGATTTTTGCCTTTCGTCACGGGAGCCACTTCATCAGGGCTGTAGGCGATAGCCCGCGAGTTCCTGCGGTTGGCGACCTCTTCTACGATGAACTTTTTCTCATCGACAAATACTCTGACGTCACTCCCGAGGTGCTTGAGGAGATTGAGGACCTTCGGTGCCCTCTCCCTTCGTATCGATCTTGCTGGTTCGGTCAGGAGGCTTCGTCGTTTTCTGGTAAACGACTTCATCCCGAGGTCCTCTGACCTCTCTCACGGCTCTGCTGATGGTGCTCTTGCTCACGTGACGGGCACGCGCAAGCTTGTTCATCGAGGTCCTCGGTTTGGCCTGTATCGAGCGTTTCAAGCCGCTCAGGAATGTTGGTGTCCGTTTTCGGTCACTGCGAGGTGTGTAAGAACGTCGAGCGACATGCCCTCCAGCTCCTACAGTCGCGATAGTTCGGTACACGGTAGACTTTGGGTACCCAGTTAAACTTACTATGTCCTTCGCGCTCTGTCCGGCGCGAACTAACTCACCAATCGTTTCCCTCCGACGCTGCTCCATGACTGCGCGATATGTTAGGATTAAAATTTCAATATCAAATGAAAAACAATTGTTGAAATCATATTGTGTCAAATTTCCATGATGTTCCTCCGCATACCAATTTTTGTGTAAGGTCATGAACTTAGTCCCAATTTATCTGCTATATATATATATATATATATATATATATATATATATATATATATATATATATATATATATATATATATATATATATATATATATAAAGATTTTGGGAGTCAAAATTCGAAAATATCAAAATTATTTCGAGATAGCGGTTTAGTAGCCCTGGTAATTGTACACCTATGCAATAAACGTTTTTCTGTATCTTCAAAGCTATAGGCCTGACAGCTCTTCCCGCGAAACCTTTTTTGAGGGTCGAAAACGGCAGAGCATGACGTCACCCTGACGTCATACAGTCATGTGCGGCCAACCTAACATTGCCTTTGGATTTTGTTTTTGTCACAATGTGTAAAATTGAAGCCCGGAGGGGTACTGAAAGTTTGATGACGAACGGCGTAGCGGTTCTGGAGATATATCGAAAAGTCTTGAGGGGGGCGGCAAGGAATAGCCCCCTCCCCCACCAAGGCGCGGGTTAAAAGACAAAAATGTACCTTTGTCGGGCCAAATGCGTCCATAAGGTTTTCAGACCGCATAAGTAAATGTTTTTTTACTCCTAACAATGCTCCTAATATCAGGGAACTGATTAAGAGTAACCACTAAAGCAGAGGTCGGCAACCCTTTTTGGGAGCGGGCCGAATGCGATATTTGGAAGCAGCCGTGGGCCGGAGCATAGTATGGTTACATTTTGCTACAATCACACGCAATATTTGGGAAACATGACAGCGTTATTAATGGATCTTTTAGTTGACACAGCTCACATGCCTTTGTCATATGATGAGACGTAACTTTTTAAGTAGGTACCTTTACCAGATTCTGGCAGAGGAAAGAGTGAGTTTGAAAATAGAAGGAACTAGGGTTACCCGCGTGCTCCGCAACGCGAAGAAGGGTTATTTTTGACCAGTGAGTATTGGGTTGGTCTGTGTCGATTTGGTTGGTATCCATTTCGTTCGATTTCTTTTTGACGGCCAAGCATTTTGTAATAAAACAAAAAAGATACATCGCATCGAGGTGCCCGTGTCGTATTATCATGCGTTCTACTTTAGAATGATTCGATAACTGGCGTGAAGTCTTTTGAGGGCCATCGATGAATTTCGCTAAAAATGACAATGTAATGGTTTGGAACAATTACATTTTTAAGGATACTGTTGCTAATCATGCAAAAATGAAGAGTGAATATTGGACAGAATTGAATGCTCTATCCAATGGTACCATATTCAATTGCCAAAGGTATCAGGTTATGCAGCAAACCCCGTGTGATTAATAAAGTGGCACAAAATTGACAAACACCATTTTCTCCTGTGATTTGCACCACCTTGATTTGGATCAATCAGCTTTTCACAATTTTTATATGATAGGCGGTACATTTCTCTTGCAAATACGCGTTGATTCAACTCGCTCCATTTAACGGTCACCTAAAAATAAAATTTATTCCAAAATCCCTCAAAAACCGCAATTTTTTCAAATAAAAGTGCCCTCTCCGGTGCACGTGGCGCGTGATATCCTCTGCATTGCACACCATTCAATAGCCCGTTCAATTCTGTACACGATGCTGTTTTCCCCGTGCCGGTCGGACCCCTGGTCACCAAGATATTGCACGGGAACTGGACCCGTGTCGGCCAAAATTAGCCGTTTTCGCCCGATTTCGCACGCCGATTTATACATGTAAAGTCTATGACGCGAATTTACACTTTTTGAGCACGCGCCACGCGCTCCCTATCAATCTGATCAAGCTGAGACCCCTCAAAGGCACGTCGCGCATCCTTGATCTATAAGTTGTGCAAATTTCACCGGGCTAGGTGCAACGGTCTGGCCTGTAGTCCACGCAAAGCACCACCAAGTTGGGACCTCGGTAACGGACAGACGCACCCTCCTCAAATAGTAGTATAGATGTTTGTGTCCATTTTATAACTTGGTCAAATACCAGTCTGCCTATAATATTATTTTTTCGAGTAGGTAGGTATTGAAGTTTTGCCGGCAGGCAAGAGTAAAAATGAAAGCAATAAGAAGCACGCATTTTCGTTTACACACACAAAAATAATTACACTCTGGTTCTTCGGAGCCAAGTATACCCATTAACCCTCGCCCGTATAGGGGGGGGGGGTCGAACGGACCCCCCCCCATGTTTTTTCGCGAATAACTCGCGTAAAAAGCGGCCGATCGGGACGAAACTTTCAGTACCCTCGCGTTAATCAATTTTACACCTACCCTGAAAATTTCATGACCCTGACCCCAATGACCTTTGACCTGTGACCTACTTTTCGAGACCATGTTTGGCCGGAATCGCGATTCAGCGTGTGTCGGCTCGCATTAGCCACGCATTTGCAGCCTTTTCGTGGTTTCAAGCGTTCAAACATGTGATATGATGTTGCCCCCATGCATTAGGGTGGGTGTCAAGGTCACCTGAAGGTCAGGTCAGGTCATTGACCTTTGGTGACCTCGGTTCACTTTTTCGAGTTTTACATGTTTCTAGGCCAGTTTTTGGAGCTGAATTCGAATTTAGCATCCATATGAACATTTACGAAGTAGTTTTGGTGCCTTCGTAACATGTTACGAAGCTGTCAGAGGCGGTTGACACCTACTAGGAATACCCGGCAGGACCCCTACTGGTTGACCTGACCTGACCTGACCCGACCTGGACTAAATGCATAAAGACATCATCTGTGATCAAAACTAACATGATATTTGTGATCAGCGCCCCGAAAAACCCCATAGCAGCCACACTTTACGACGTTCTAGCAGGTTCCGATTTTCCCGACTTTTGGGTCATTGACCTGACCTGCAAGGTCAACCAATGACCTAGGACCTTAAAATTAGGTATCATCGGCTTCCTCTCGTCACGGGCAACACGCTCGTTTTTTCCGCGAAGCTCTAGCTCGATCAGGGGCGAAACGGCAAGGGGGGGTCCAACGGACCCCCCCCCCCCTTATACGTTCGCGGCTGGAAAAAACACCAATACGGGCGAGGGTTAAGATGCTTCCTTAACTCACTCTTGCGCGTGTCACGTGTTGACCTACACTCGTAAAAGCACTACTTTGAGCCAGATCGCTCAATGAATCGTAAGCTGCTTCACGCAACTCTATAAAAGTGTTGCTCAGAAATTGCTATTTTGAAGGATGTTCGTGTCAGGGATCGGATGGACTCTGGGATACCTATCATTCCAGTGTTAGCCGTAGATGGAACAAAATGAACTATGGTAAGAAGTGGTGCGGCTAGGCGTCGTTGGAGGTGAATTGGCGTTTTTTAACCCGCGCCCCACTGGGGTCTGCGTATAACGCGCCCTACTGGGGGGGGGGGGGCGGAGGGCTCTTCATAGCCCCCCCCCCCTTCATAACTCCGAAACTACTGAGCCGATCGTCAAAATTTAAACGGCCTTTGATAGCCCCGGCAAAACTGTCGAGCGAAACCTAATTTCATTGACCTCGAGGTCACCGATGACGTCACAGATCAGGCCAACCCCGCGTTCGATGTCTCTCGGACGGCAAAGATTCTACGTCGTCCGGCCAATCCCGTCCAAAGTCAGCGGGGGCTCGGCTGCGGTTATGGAACGTGTTTGACCGGACGGCGTAGAATCTTCGCCGTCCGAGAGACATCGAACGCGGGGCAAAGTAAAAATTATCAATGTTCGGCCTGTTCACATTTTGGGCTCTGGCCGCCGCGCCGACTTACAAGTCAGATCATGCTAATTTTTTGTTTACACACTCGTCAACAGATGCTTTAGATACCCTGAGGGTACCAAACTTTTACTTTGATTTTCAGGTCAGGGTCAGATCATCACAGGTCACGGAAAGCTTCTTTCATGCATCGGTCACGTGACACATGTTTTATGGTCCATTTAAGCCGTATATTTCTAATTCGATGTCATTTATGTCATTCGAGGTCATTTTGAGTTGAATTTAGCTTAGGTCAGCCCACTTCCAGGTCAAAACAGGTCAAATTCAAAAGTTACAATTTTTCAACAAAAAGGTGTCTATCGGATGCAGTTTGAGCTCAGGAACACGATGGTGCTATTTATATTGGTGTACCATGTCAAATACGTACTGGAAAAAAAACATTTGAAAAAATTATAGTTGTGAATTCATTGCTATAATGCGTATACCTTTGCCATTTCTGAAGATGTCTGTCTAAAACTTGCTAGAGTAGGTCATAAGCATGTGTCCTATCACATACATTTCGTTTTTTTTCGAAAAATCAAAAATTTTTGAAAGAATATAAATATTGAATTTTTATTTAATTTTCAAAAAAATAATACTGTGAAATCCGAGATGGCAATTTGATATGGCAGTCTTTTCTGAGTCCCCTCATGCAAAGAAATTGTATCTAGCTTAAAAACTGAGCTCTTGTGAGCCATTGCCGTGGAATGTTTCGCGTCGAAATCGGTCAAACATGACGTAACTCTGACGTCATTTCCGGCCGACCTATGGTAGCTACGAAGTTCATATTTGGACACAAGGTGTCAAATTGATGCAGCCGAAGGTACTGAAACAGGAGCGGAGCTTTCCATACTGTTGGTGGGGCGGCTTTTGCCCCACCAACTTTAGCTGATTTGCAGAACTTTGTTGCTTTGAAAAACAATCATTGGGGAGCTTTGGAATGTTCGTGTTATGCAAAATGTTACGTTTGCAATGACAGGAATTGATTCAGTGTTCATTTTATTCAACTCGACAGTCGGACAGCGTAGGTTTGATGCCTTTTTGCCCCACCAACTTCCCCGGAAAAGCTCCACCCATGTACTGAAAGTTTGGCGTCGATACGCAAGCGGTTTGAAGGTTATTGCAGATTATTGAAGATATTGGAGGTGGGGCTATGAATACCCCCTTCCCCCCCCCCCCAGTGGGGCGCGGGTTAAGATTCGTCCGGTGACTTTGGTGACATATTTACCGTATGGTAGAGTATGTCTTAAGTATTGGCACGAGCGTTCGGAAAACTGGTCTGGTATCTGCTTTCGGCCCGCTCAGAATGGAGGTAATGCTTTAACCCGCGCGGGGCTGGGGTCTCCAGCCGAACGCGCGGGGCTGGGGGGGGGGTAAATTTTACCCCCCCCCCCCCTGTTATCTCCCGAACTAATGGTCCGATTTGGAAAAATCAAACGCCAATCGAAAGATCTCATCACGAACAACTAAAAACATGTACTTAATTTAAAGTTTGAGGTCAAGGTCAAGGTCAGGTCAAGGGTACAAATTGCAAGTTTCTACAGTATCGGCCTTGCACCGTAGTTGCCGAAGAATGGAGTCATCGACTGAGACTGATTGCCCAAAACGTGTTCTTAGGCTACCAAAACAATATTCGTTGCATACAATATCATTCAGAGGTCAAGGTCAAGGTCAGGTCAGGTCAGGTCAGGTCACCAAAAAACAAAATATAGAAAAGGGCATGTGCGACACATGTTTTATGGGTCATTTTACTCATAGAATTCAATAGGCACACTCAATAAGTGATATGGACCACCTCTAGATGAATATCAGGTCGAGGTCAGGTCAAGGTCAGGTCAAGTGAGGTAAAATTTTGAAGTTGGTTGTTAAGGCCTAAAAAGGTGTCTATCTGATGCAGTTTTTCACGGCGAATCGAATGGTGCTATTTTTGTTTCCGTACGAGGTCTAGAACTTCCAAAAAAAAATCATTTTTCAAAAATTTTGTGTGTCATAACGTCATAAAATCTTGAATAACTCCCACATTTTTGAACCGATTCTTCTAAAAATTGGTATGTAGGTGCACATAGACCACTTCTCTGACATATATTCCGGTTTTTTCGATACACTCAAAATTTTGGATTTTATTATCATTTTCCCAAAAAAGCAGTTTTTTGAAAAAATTTGGGCCAAAATCCAAAATTTTCAAAAAACCGAGATAGCCATTTGATAGACAAAGTAGAATTACGTATAACCTTTTTTGTTACGTCTTGATTCCTTTAAAAATGAAGATGTTAGCGGCGTTTGAACTTTTGCCGTTTTTGAGGCGAAAATGGCGAACATGACGTGACTAAAACGTCAATTTCTCAAAAATTTTCCGACGGATTTTGCTCAAATTTTCAGGGAACGTGTCAAATTGATGTAAGAAAAGGTACTGAAAGTTTGGCGGCGCTGCGCGCCGCCGTTTTTTGAGATATTGCAAAAATTCGCGAGGGGGGGGGGTAAAATTTACCCCCCCCCCAGCCCCGCGCGGGTTAACCCTCGCGGGCCCGGGGGGGGGCGTTTTTCGCCCCCCCCCTGGCGAATATTTGCGATAGCTCCCGAACGCTTAGGGATAGGAAAGCAAAACTTTCAGTACCTTTTCCCACATCAATTTGACATCTTCTGAAGTAGAAAATTTGAACCTAGCCCCATTGATGACGTCACAAGGTCCATTTTTCTAGACCCCTGCACGGCAAACTTCGGCGTCACAGGCGCAAACTTCAAATAGCTGCTAAAAATAGAGTTTTAGAGATAAAGACAAATTACGAGCACGGTTGTGTAGCGTTTGACCTAGAGAAAAATAGAAAAATAGTTTTGGTGACCTGAGGTCAGAGGTCAGGTCAACGACCCCGAAATGTAATTTTAGTTTTTCGCAAATAACTTCGACAAAAAAGGTCCTAGAGCTACGGCAATGGTACCATCGCATTCGCCTTGTCAAGCCGCGTCGAATGATATATATTTTGTTCGGAAAAGGTCAATTTTTATGTTGACCTCATGTGACCTCGAATGACCTCTGGTTGACCTTGACACATGAGAGGTCATTAATGATGGATTTATACCCGCTGATCACGAATCTGGCATCTATTTTCCTCTAAGCCTTCATTTAGAGCTTCTAGACGGCAAAATTGTCTTATTTATTATTACTAGCTTGAATCAGTGAAATAGCCTCTAGCAGGGATACTCTTCTGTGACCTTGACCTTTGAGCAGCCTTGTATCGTAAGATGAACCACAAATAGGGAACTGATAAGCCTCAAAACATTTCAAAACATCTTGGAAGCTAGCACGCAAGATGTGCGAAAAAGTGCCAAGTTTGAGGTCAATTTTGAGCGTGACCTTGACCTTGACCTTTAATTTTAAGCACATTTTCGGAATCCTCAGATTCTCTTCTTTCGTTTGACACCCAATTTTGCCGGTTTGATGCAGCCTGCCGTCCTCTAGAAGGCTTACTTTGAGATCACTACACATGTGCCGGTTTTTGCCTTTGACCTTGACCTCTGACCTTGAAAATTGACCTGAGGTCAAAAATTTTAGGTGCTTTAGAATCGTCTCGTAAGGACCTTTTGTTTGGTACCGCTTTTGTTTCCGTAGCTCTCTTATTTACGGAGTTAGACAGGGGGGGGGCGAAAAACGCCCCCCGGGCTGCGGTGGTGGGGATTACCCCCCGGGCCCGGCCGGGTTAAGTATCTGGGAAACGTTTTCGGCCCGTGGTCATTTTGAATATACCAGCATGAGATTGTTTGGGGTCATCGACCCTTTGCTTTGCTCGAAAGATGATATTACTTTGTTGGGCCATGTGGCGATATCTATCGGAACGAAACGCAAACGAACGCAAATAATTGAACTTTTTTATCTGCGCGTCATTTTGGAACAGTCGACAGCTTAGTCAGCCAGCTCCGGGGGTCCCCGTGCCGTGCTCATTACGACTTTGTGTTGATGTTGACTGTCCCGCAGTTGCTGATGTTGAACACCACAGTCGATCCTGACATCACAGACTGAGTTTCCGTCACTGTGCTGGTGCTTGCCGAACTGGAGCTGGTGGGCCGTTCTTATTTAGTAATTTTATGTGATAACGTCATAATCCATAGTTTTATGGCACTTACTGACATAGAAACACTTGGAAACCTGGTTTCAAATGTTGTGCATAGTGGGATCCACTCAGATCATAGATCCATGTTCTTGTTTTATCGTCAGATCCTGTGAGATCATAGATCCAGGATAGATTTTTCAAGCCGGATTAGGTGGGATCATAGATCCGAACCTGCAATGTACCTCGAGATCCACTGAGATCATAGATCCATCACTCGGATCCATGAGCATGTCTGCTCTTGGCCATTTTCATCTGTCTTCAAAAGTAACTACGTCGCCCCACTGTAGCTGCCTGGATTCTTGGCGTCCGCGATGTCCAAAAAGAGGTGTGGTGTGCCACCACATCGTCCTTTGGAGGGATTCTGGACTGTCAAAACCCAGTTCGCCCGCTTCGTACAGCTTCTCTTCTTCTTCATGGGAGACGTAGGTTGAGTGAAAGGGTCGGTTACCCTTACCGTCCGCTTTAAGCACCTTTATTTTTGCTTTCTTTACGTCTCTGAAGCCAACGTACTTGTCGTCTGCTTCAACATTTCCCTTACCAATTCTCTTAAAAAAGTTACCAAGCATAGAAAACGTGGACCTCATCGAGTTGATCTCATAGTTACTTCCGTCTTCCCTTTTCAGTTGAATTAAGAAAGTGCATAGGAGCTGGTTTATGTCTTTTTTCTCCATGCTTCCGATAGGGGAGCTGGAACCTGATGCTTCGATAAAGGTCCTAAATTTATCAATGCATTGTTCAGTTTTTCTTAACGTTTCCTTGCCTTTTGAATTTTCGACAAAGCTATTAATCAAATCTTAATTTTCATCTCCCAAGTTAATTCCTAAGAAAGGTGGGAAGTACAGGGTGTCCCAGAATTACCCGAACATTTATTTTCTGGCTAACAATACGATAGCGCTCGATTCTAATGATATACAAGCATCATACTTTTATAAGATATCCCTTAGCTATCGAGCTTGGGGATTGTATGCTTTTGGTGACCGGTAACGACTCGAGTCAATTATTATCCAGAGTCAAGTAAGAGTAGTCCTTTTCCGTTTTCAGCTTAAGCCACTAATAGGCATCCATGGTGAATCAACTCCCGTTCTCAACTTTATAAACGGACTTTCGGCATGGTTTTTGCTGGAGAGCTTCAGCAGCTCATCTGCAAGCAGTTAGGATTGAGCAAAGCGCAATTATATCAGCTAACGAGGTCAGAAAGAGCAAGAGATAAACCTGATTGACAAGCTTGGACTCGGCCAAAAAGGGCCATGCACCAGTTGTCAAACGGGTGGTTTCTTGTCATGGACAACAAACGTCACCGATCTAGCTAAAAGCTAGCTAAACGATAGATCAGGATTATCTACAAAACATCAGTCAACTTTGCACCACTATCTTCGACAAAATTTTGGAATTTGGGGTCCTTTCCCTGAAAATATGCGAAAACTACGGGAAAAGCAGCGCAAATCACTACAATTCATCCCAAAAACATAACATATACAACAAAAAAAACATATTGAAGCTTACTTTGTGGTCTAACGAAGGTATTCTGTCATTTGAACCGCCCGAAAAAGGCGTGTGTGAACGACAGATGGCTACAACGCCTCAACAGCAGAGACGGCCAGGCACCCGACGAAAATCAAATTGTGAGTCATTTTGAGCCACCGTGCACTCATTAGGCTTGATATGATGGCCTAAAGACAATCGTTAGCACAGAGTACTACTGCGGTAATATTGTACCAGTACAAAAAAACTGGATGCCGTGAAGCAAATGGCCATGAACGGGTTTGTTTTGGAAACCAAATCTGTTGGAAGCCAAAGGTCGCGCCATGTTAAGACATGGAGCTTCTCCACTTCAGATGTAAAAAACGCGGCAAAAGTGGTGTAGGCAGAGTTTTTTGTTTTGGGGGATAATGCCTTATGACCTGGGAACATTTTTATGTTAAGTTTATCTCATATGATCGTATTATCCTCCGGCAAGAGGTCAAAGAAAACAGGCCTACACCCAGTTTCGGGAGACCCGTAAAACAACTGAGACCAGCGATGGCTGGCATTTTCCATCATTGTCGGCTGATCTTGTAACAAGCGTATTTATTGCATGTGCTATTTCACAGCCACCCTAGTTGACTATATAGGATGACAAAAAGGAAAAAGCGCAATCATGTTTGCCTTATTTTATACGCTAATCAACAATGTTCGGGTAATTCTGGGACACCCTGTATGGCTTTGAAAGGCTCATTTTTGCATCGTGTACACCATACGGTAAAATAAATACCACACTTAGGTCGGGAAATGATTTCCTACATGCCGGGGTATGTCTTAAGCACAGCACGAGCCGGGCAGTAAAACTATGACAAAGAAACTGTTAAGCACAACACGAGCCGGGCAGTAAAACTATGACAAAGAAACTGTCGGTGTCAAAATGCCATGCTATTTGATAGGCCGGGCAGGAAACAAAAGTTTACTGCCCGGGTTTACTGCCCAGGGCAATGACCTCTGAACTATAGAGCATCGCATTAGCCCAGAGGTATTGACCCAGGGAATGTATAATTGACATCATTATTGCATGATATTTGCATCGTAAAATTAGAAACTAACATTGTTGGTAAAATTATCTGCTCTGCTTAAAAGGGGCTTTGAAATATTTTGTATTGGTTACAAAGCCAAAATTATGGTTAGATATGCGCCTATTAACCGAAATCCATTATCGCTTGTTGTCTTATCTTCGTTTTATATGTATAGTCGGTCAAATATGTATCTTTCCCGGCCGGCCCTCCCCTCGCTGGGCAGGTCGGTAACTTGGCTGAATCCGCCGGCCGCTGCGAGTACTACGGAGGGGAGGGGACAGGTTGTGCGGTTGCCGCGTCGGCCAATGAGCGCGGACCTGGCGAGCGGGCTGGGGCCACGGCGTGTTGACCTAATATGGTCAAAGGTTCATGCCCTGCGGGTATGGTCTGCGGCCAGCTGGCCCACTGATTGAGCCACAGCACCGGGTCGCGGAAAGGTTTCGATAGGTATCTGAATTGGAGAGTGGAGACCGTTAGCTTGAACTTGAGTGTAGTCGCTCTAGGTTTGAGATGCCGGGACCAGGGACCTGCAACACCATGATCCTGAATAGTGAATATATTGTGTGGATCGGGTGGCATTCAGATGAAGTTGAAATTTATCCCATTGACTTATAATGGGGAGGTTGTGAGATTGACCTGACCTCAGGTCATAGATAAAAAAAATCCGAGACATACATTTTGTGGATATTGTCACCCTTACTAACTCCTGAAAGTTTCATATCGATCGGTCAACAGTTGTAGCTTTGGTGCAAGTTCAAACTTTTTGTGACGTTAGGTCACTCAAACCGACCTGTTGACCTGACCTTAAGTCATATAAGGTCAAAATTCGCACACAGTATGCGCAATAGATGGAAAAACAGGTATGCAAAATTTGGTGGCGCTGCACGCCGCCGTTTTTCGGCTATCTGCGAAAAACCTGGGGGGAAGCAAATCGCCCCCCCCGGCCCGGCGCAGGTTAAGATTTTCAGTAGATATGGCTTAACGCTTTCCCGTTAATGCCAAAAAAAAAATGAAAAAAGTTTTTGCTTTATCAAAAAATAACCGGTCATAATTCGATTAAATATTTCTCTTGCGCTAATCATCATATCACCAAGCATTCGATCGTATCAAGAGCAACCATCTTAATTTTTAGGTCAGCGACCCCTGTTGAAACACCAGATAATCCTTTGATAGCTCATAGCACTCAGTCTACAATTTACACGGCGCATGAAAGCACAGCCATCATTAGACCATCGCGCTGCCCTCACATTCGTTAGATTCCTAACGCATCCGCTTGCTCGCCTCTCCCGGCCAGACCCGCCGGAGCACCCGGCGGCGAGGCCGTCCAGTGCTGGTCTGCGGTCACTCTCCAGCCGGCCGCGGTGTAGCTCCGCCCCCCGCGCGTGACGTCACAGGGCCGCCAGAGCCGCCAGGGCAGCTGGGGTGTGGGCTCAGCCAACTATCGAATCCAGACCGTAGCGCCACTTGGCGGCCGGGAAAGATACATATTTGACCGACTATACAGTCTGTCTTAAAAGTACCGCGCAAAGTGACGGTGGATCTATCATGCCTGACCGAGGAAGGGCCTACTAAATTTGAGTCACCGAAGCAATTCACACCCTCGTCTATTCCCTAGGTCAATTGGTTCGGTGACTTTCAAATTATAGCAGGCCCTACCTCAGTCAGGCTTGATGGATCCACCGTCACTTTGCGCGATACTTTTAAGACAGACTGTACACCGTTTCCTTCGGCCTAAGTTTATTTATTTATTGAGTTATTATTTGATAGTTGAATAGTCCTTTCCTCGAAACAAACATGTAAAATATGGAAAATACAATGTACTGTAGGAACGTTTTGCCATAGGGCATCAACACAGCACGATTACACATATAAAGCAAAGATTTTTGCAAGAAGACTGGAAAATTCACGTTTAAACACTAGGAATAGTATACCTTCTTCTTGTTCTTATGTCGTGACAAATCATTCATGTATTATGTTCCTTGGATATCCAATCGTTGTGCCCAGGGCACTAAAGGTTGTGCCATTCTGAGGTAATATTTTCAGAGACGATTCCGTTTAGAATAAGGTATTTTGATGCATTTTCTTCTATGAATAATTAATTTCCTTCAAAGCTTCAGCCACTGCAGTAGCGCAATCATTGTTAGGAAATTATGGACAAAACAATTCTATAAGTGTCACCAAAACCTGTCAAAACTTTTAATAGGTATGCAGCATGTAGGAGAAATCTTCTGACCTCAGCCGTGCGAAATTATTTGGAAACTCGGCTTGCAAAATTGACGGAGGCCCGAGTGCGGAGCACGAGGGCCTCCGTCAATTTTGCAAACCTCGTTTCCAAATAATTTCGTCGGCCCTGTCCGTAATATACATACACAGGGTGTCCACGTCAAAAGTGTACCCAGACTTTTCTCCATATTTTATCTTAAAAACATCACACTCACGAACAGTTGCCCTCGATTGAGAGCCAAGGCAATGGCAAAACATTTGCTATGCTTCTCAACTGCGCTCGGCACTCTGCTGAGCAGCGCGTGCCGTCTAGAGCAACTGCTCTATAGTAGCCCCTTTGCGTCGGGCCACCGCCGGCAGACTGGAGGTGGGTGATCGCCTGGTCAACCATGTGGAAAGGAAGACGACGGATCTCGTTGCTGATGGCGTCTTTCAGCTCCTGGGTCGACCCTGGATTGCCGGCGTACACACAGTCCTTGAGAAAGCCCCACAAGAAGAAATCTAGAGGGCTGAGGTCGGGCGAGCGGGGAGCCCATTCCACCGCGCTTTTCAAGCTGATGTGACGGTCAGGAAAATGCTCCTCCAGGAATTCCAGCGACCGTTTGGCGGTGTGAGGCGGCGCCCCGTCCTGTTAAACCATTCTTCAGGGCGACGGATCCCGCGTCTCCGCCTCAGTTCTCGCCAGAATGGTTCCAGTGCCGCCGAGACGTAGCGTTCTAACGTTACGGTGTTGTGTTCGTCTCTCCCCTGTCGTCTTCGAAAAGAAGGGGCCGATAATGCCCCCTCCATGCCTCATTGCCACCCAAACCGATACTTTCTTGCCGTGCGGAGGCATGGTCTGAACTTTTTCTAGGCGGTGGGATCCCCAGTGCACGGGGCATTGTGGGACTTAACATGACACGGTCCGTCTGCCGGCGGTGGCCCGACGCAAAGGGGCTCATATAGAGCAGTTGCTCTAGACGGCACGCGCTGGTCAGCACTCAGCAGAGTGCCGAGCACAGTTGAAAAGCATAGCAAATGTTTTGCCAATGCCTTGGCTCTCAAACGAGGGCAATTTTTTGTGAGTGTGATGTTTTAAGATAAAATACGGAGAAAAGTCTGGGTACACTTATGACGTGGACACCCTGTATTCTTGAGGACCTCGATCGTTGTTTGATTTTCCGCCCTCGGCCTCCGGCCTCGGGCGGAATACCAACAACGACATCTGTCCTCAATTAACCATTTACCGGCCCCGTGTGGTATTTTATAGAGGCATATTAACACCGTTAGGCTTTGGTGACATATGAGAACATTGCTCAGAAAAAGATATTGAAATCAATTGGATGCGTTTGATGTATTGAACGGTCGCTTTTACCATAATCAAATAACTATGGTGATGAAATTGACCAATAACATGGCAGTAATATGTATTTTTGAATATGCTTCAACGCTAGTTTGAGACACATTGTAACAAATAGTAAGAAAAGTAACCTCACTCTCATTCTTCCTAAAAGTAAATTCCGGATTCGAAATAAAACAACTTTTTGAGAAACTTTCGGCATTGCGCCATCATCAGCTATCTGATGATAAGAGGTGATGATGGCGCAATGCCGAAAGCTTCTCAAAAAGTTGTTTTATTTCGAATCCGGAATTTACTATTAGGAAGAATGAGAGTGAGGTTAATTTTCTTACTAAGATGTATTTTTATTTAAAAAAGGAGACCGAAAATACAGAGCTATATATATCGCCAATAGAGAAAAAAAATATATATATAGTTTTATATTTTCACCTCATTTTATTATATATATAAAAATACATCTTACTGCCATGTTATTGGCCAAATTCATCATCACGTTAAACTATTGAATACGTTTTTTTGCGGCGTTGTAGCTCTATCCATTCTTGATTTAAGCACCAATTTGTAAAACAGTGTTGACATAGGCGAAATGTGATCTTTGATGACCTCTGGTGACCCGACCTTTAACCTTACAGGCGGTGGGGGGCATTTTTTGCCCCCCCCCCCCTTTAATTTTTTCGATATATCTCCAGAACCGCTGCGCCGATCGTCACCAAACTTTCAGTACCCTCCCGTGAATAGCTTTTACACATTGTGACTAAAAAAAAATCCAAAGGCTATGGTAGGTCGGCCGCTAATGACGTCAGAGTCACGTCATTTCTGCCATTTTCGACCCAAAAAAGCTTTCGCGGGAAGAGCTGTCAGGCCTACAGCTTTAGAGATACACAACGTAAGCGGATAGGGCTTTCGCATAGGATTGCGTATGTGAAACGGCATTAAGGGATAAATTCCAGGCGGCTGCTTTTCTATTGGTAAAACTAGTCTCTGGTATCAGTGACCTCAATTAGCAGAATATATGTTAGACGAATAATGCTCCATCGATGATATCAATAGCATGTCTTTTACTCGATATAACAACTCATTTCTTAGAAAGCCTGTAATCAGTGCAAAATGTGACTCTTGACCTGACTTGTGAAGTCACCGGTTGGACCTAGGTCAATGAACTTGGGTCACAATGTAGTTCCCGGTGAGGCCATCGAACGCCCTTCTAAATTTTGAAAATCGGTCAGTATCTTTCAGAGATCTTAGGGGGACCAAGACGCCCTCCCTACCCCCCCCCCCCCACACACACACACACGGGTGGCAGGGTCCGCCGATAGCCCTAGGCCCCTACGGGGCGCTGGTTAACGCAACGTCTACTGTGCGTCACTGGGACTGAGGGCGGGGGCACTCCTGGTTGGCTGGTCATTGGTAACAGACAATTAGAAAGCAAAAATCTTGGAAATATTAACTGAATGTGGCATTTATGGCAAAGATGTATGACTTGTGCATAATGATACAGCCTAATACACATAAAAAGTCCAACATACCTTCAGAGTAGGATGCTCCAAAACCTTCACCTCAGCAAGACGCATGCTGTTGTTCCCCCTTCCGTCAACCATGATCTGGAAAATACATATTCTGGTGTTAATTACTAGTACATGTTGCTGCAAGTCTATGCATACTTATTTTGAGAACATAAAAGCATCATCTTGCTACTTCTCCCACCGCGCTCCAAACCTGCAACCACGACCCCCACCAGACACGATATGGTCGCAGAGTAGGTAATGACGTCAGCTGGGTTTGAAGTTTTCCCTTCACCATCCAGATAACACACCCACATGGTTACCATATGGGCTACCCACAACCTTATGCAACCACATTCCAGCAACCATATGGGCTACCCACATATTTCCATATGGGTCCCATATGGGGCACCCATGTGGTGCCCACCTGGTTTTGCACATGGGCTCTACATGGTCACCATATGGGCTATCCGACATGAGGCCCATATGGGTTCCACGTGGTTCCCATGTTGGTATCCCATATGGTATAGCCCACGTGGTAGGAATGTGGTATAGCCCATGTGGTATCCATGTTGTGTATCCCATGTGGTTACCATGTGGTATAGACCTCGTGGTAACAGTGTGGTATATAGTCCATGTGGTAACCATGTGAAAATGCTATGAATACCCCATGTGGTTTATCCCATATGCCACCCATGTGGGATGTCCCTTCACATTCGCAGCATCCATGCGTCTCTTCGCTCACGCTGTGCATAGCTGTCACTTTCCAGCACGGTGCCTGTTTCAGCATAAAACCTTGTTTTAGGTATATGACTTATACCTATTAAAAAGTACCGTATAAAACAAGAAACCCGAGGCAAGCCTGCGGACGCGGTTAACGGGGGGGGGGGCGAGAAGGGGCCGCACAGCCCACGAGAAACGGACGAATGGGCGTGGCAGGCGGGGCGGGGGGGAAGCACTGGTCTGCGCCCACGCCTCCGGCCGCAGCACCATATCAGCATTCACTCAGCAGGGGAGTCCGGCCGCAGCACCATATCAGCACTCACCCAGCAGGGGAGTCCGGCCGCAGCACCATATGTGTGATTTTCCGCGTAGTGGAGCCTGGGTTTAATGACAACAATAATGTCACGTGCTTCAGGATGACAAGCAAAAAACGATATCACGCAAAAACCGACAAATTGCAAAACCGATTTCACGCAAAAACCGATGTCTCGGATAAAACGCGCGTAATAAAACGCGTAGTGGAGCCCGGCCTTAACCCGCGCACCGACGGGGGGGCGGATATCCGCCCCCCCCCCCCCTGAGGTTTTTCGCGAATAGCGGGAAAACCGCGGCGCGTAGCGCCGCGAAATTTGGTATGATTATTCCCTTATCAATTTTACACATGGTGTGCAAGTTTGAACCTCCTAACTTTCAAGGTCAGGTCACCAGGTCACTTTGAATGACCCAACCTCAAGTCACTTTTTTGCAACTTTGTCACCGTGCCAGAGCTACAGTAGATGTCGGAGGCCTTTGAAAGTCGCAGGATGTTATTAGGTCATTAGTAGCTACAATTTGTATATCTCGGAATTTTGATATCGGTGACCTAAGGTCAGGTCAATTTCGCGACCTCCCCATTATAAGTCAATGGGGGAAAAATCAACTCCCTGTTTTTACCACTAAAACGGGTCGGAATGGCCCAATATACCATACATGACTTCATATACGATCAACCTTCACTACCTTGAGGTCTGTTTTGCTGTTGGGCAGCTGTGAGGTCATGTGACGTCATCAAAGGTCACCAAAGGTTTTTGGCCAATAACTCCGTACAGGAACAAGATATAGACGCGTGGATGGTCTCATTGTGTTCAGCTCGTCAAGACGCATCGAATGATATACATGATGACCTCGAGGTCACGTGACCTGAGGTCAACCTTTGACCTTGACCTTTCGAGGTCAACATATATATCATTCGATGCGGATTGACGAGAGGATCACGATGATGCCCTTAGTTTGTTCCTATCTTGACTAATTCGAAAGTTATTCGAGAAAAACTCTCTCCATATTTAGCGCCGCCATTTTGACTTTTTCGACCCCTGTGACGTCATCTTTGACCTGACCTGAAAATGACCTTTGTAAAAATTGTAGATCTTGACCATGCGTATCCGATGCCGTTTACCGCTTGTCGCTATCTTGCTTCGTTCTCGAGATCTCAGGGGGGGGCGGTCATCCGCCCCCCCCCCCCCCGTCGGTACTAAGTTGGCGCAGACCCCCGTCGGTGCGCGGGTTAAGAGCTGTATATACAGAAATCACGCACTGCTTTCAGCAGAGCACTTCGGCGCAAGCTTGAAACAGAACAGAGTATAGTAATGAATCTCAACCTTGTGTATTTTTTGCTAGATTTTGTTTTCAACATTATTTTCTGTCTATTCTTAAGAGAAAAAACAGAAAATACCGTAAAATGGGGTGTTAACCCGGCGGCCGCTGGGCCTCCGCGCCACCCGCCGGCCGCTGGGGGGGGGCATAAAGTTGCCCCCCCCCCCTTTGCTTCTGCGACGATATCGTCGCAACGCGAAGAGATCGAGAAGCGAAACTTTGCACACATCTTCCTGAATACCTAGCCGAGGTTGTGTCCAAATTTGGTGTCGATCCCATTTGAAATGACGTCACAGTGACGTCATAAGGGAAATTATAGATTTGCGACTCTCATATTCCTCACGATGCATCACATATATGGGACCGAATATAAAGGGCCGATTATTGGTCAGAAACTAGATGGAAGTGTAGCTTAAGATGTTTTAGGATGACAGCAGGTGCTGTCTAGTTCATTTACAGTCGAGTTTCATGCTCAGCGTCATCAGAAACGGTCCATATCGGAAAACGACAAAACTTTATGACGTCACTGTGACGTCATCTTAGGTGCTACAACCACCAAACTTTCCTCAAACATTGCCTAGGTATTCATGTGAAGCTATGCCAAGTTTCACGTTCGTAGCTCATCAGGTTTCGGAGATATTTCACAAAACGTAAAGGGGGGGGCAACTTTATGCCCCCCCCCCCCAGCGGCTCGTGGGTTAAGGGACAGTGGGGTGTTAAGGGACAGTTGCATGGGAAAAACTTTGAGTCATATTAACTTCCTAATTTGAGAAGGTTCAATAAAAACTTCAGTGTGGTAGTTGACACTGTTTTGCTCTTGACCATAGGAGAAAATGGTATGGTTTTTCATGCAAGTGATTTGGTTCAAAAATGGATTTGAAAATCATGCTACATTTTCACAAAATTGAAACATCTCCAAAACTCTGTGTGTACCACATAAACTATAGTCTGTTCCATATCAAGTTTGCAGTCGGAGTTTCTTCGGCAGATCGCTCCTCCGCTCAAAAATTTTCGTCTTAAAATGTAAGAGCTGTATATACAGAAATCACGCACTGCTTTCAGCAGGGCACTTCGGCTGCAAGCTTGAAACGGAACAGCGTATAGTGGATCTACAGGGAACATGAATGCATAGGTGTATTGTCACATGTATTGCACATGTTTCCTGAAAAACTTGTGCAAATCCACCCATTCCTTCATCATCCTCTTCCTCTTTTCCGGATACATGCATATTTTGAGGTGGATGTGGGGTGCTAAGGAACAGAGAAGAAAAAATAAAAAATAATATCTGAATATAATTTAATTAAGTAGGCATGAAAAACACCAAATTCCACATAAAATGCTGGCAAGTTCATGCTTTTATCTCTAACACATCTTAAGTTATGTAACAAACATCTCAACACTCTCTTTTACAATGATGGGTCAATGGAGACTGATGTAAGTAAATGTGATGTCATCATAAAAAGGCTAAAACAAAGAGGGCAACATAATGACAAGTGACAAGCTTCAACATGGGTTTTTATTGATGACAGAAGATTACTTTTTGGTTCTGTTTACCTTATAATTAGCACATTTTCCACAAGCGTAAACTGCATTACACGTAATTGGCTAAAAAGGTCATTAGTGGTGAATGAACCTGTCTTGTTTTGTGACAGAATATGCAAAACATTTCAATAAATAAATTGTGTGCCCTTCCACACCCCAATTGTGGGCATTTGATGACCATTTCTTGGAATAATATAGGTGTCCCTTAACACCCCACATTGGGGTGCTAAGGGACAGTGATGAAAAATAATAAAAAATAATATGCAGGTATAAATCTTAAAAACTTTAATGTGGCAGGCATGTAAAGCACCAAATTCCACATAAAATGCTGACAATTTGATGCTTCTATCTCCAACCCTTCTTGAGTTATATAACAAAACACCTCAAAACTGTCCCTTAACACCCCATTTTACGGTACCTAAAACAATGACCAATTTCTAGGAAATTTCAGTGCATTCATCTTCCAATGGCAATATCTTATTAAAAATAGTCGGATCGGAAAGAAAATAGAAGAATACACTCTCAGCACTATTCTCATCATGAATCTGCCAGGCATTTGATGCCCATTTGCTTCTAGTAGTGCGCAAATCTGTTTTTGTATGGGTCCGTACCCAAACCTGCTATATTTGGGTACGATGACGTCACGTGTGTACCCATTTTTAGCAGGTCCATACCCATTTTTGGCAGATTTCTGTTAAAAATAGCAGACTGCTAAAAATGGCAGATTTTACCACAGTTTCCCCGACTGTAATGGCCAGCCAATTGTGACGCCCGGAACCTGCAGAAAAGCTGTTTTCCTATCACCATTCTGAAGTGAATCCGCACAATTTTATCAATTCTGTTAATCGCTAGTGGAAAATGGAAGCCTTTTCTCTCCAATAGGTGGATGCTATACCGCAACTACAGGCACATTATACCATTTTTCACCCGTAGTAGCGAAGGCTGCATTTAGGCCCCTATATGGTCATAAAAAATATAGCTATTGATCAATCAATTTTTGGATCTTCGCCTCTTAGTTTCCCCATCTGTAATACCCGATGTGTTTGGGGCAGCACGAATCCTGCCCAAAATCAAAATGGGGCAGTTGGCTTCCGAATCCGGGCATCCCAATTTCTGCCCCAAATGGGGCATCTACTCAAAGCAGGTCAGATTATGCCCTAAATGGCTAAATGTACTACATTTGGCAAAAAACACATATTAATACATTACCCACGCAAATGCTTAAGTCGGTCGCGGTAGGTTGGCGGCAAGGTTGGCGGTGGGTATTGAACAATTTTTTGGACGACGGTGAAAACGCGCCTGGGGCGATTTGATCAAGGTTCGTGAAATTTACAAGTGATGTTTAGCATGGCCCATTGAAGGGTGGAAGTTACAAATGTCACGTGACTAATATGCCCTCCGGCGCCCTGTTTTCACCGGCGTCCAATTTTTTTTAACGAAAAGATGTCTTTATGTCTATGCACGGTACCTATATAGAGGACTTCTATGGAAAGCATAGATATAAAAACTGCTAGGACAGCCCTATGTAAAACCCACTCGCTAGATACGTAAAGCGGCCCGGCGGCCGCCAACCACAGTCGACATCATAGACTCGCTCGTGCCTTCTCATGTAAAAAGGAGCATTTTTGGCGAGCTCGCACGAGATTTTGAATTAGAGTTGGGTGTAATGAAGCCTCTCAAATGAATGATTGGACCTTTTTCTTGCTAGGAACCGAGGTTTTTAGCCGTTGACATGCCCCTGACAGCCTGCAGGACCCCTCCGAAGAGTACACTGTACTCCCGGTCGTACTGTTGTGACAATGGGGAAAATGATATCTTACACGCGTCTGTTGGGATATCCGCATGAATTTGAGAAGCACTAGAACTTTTCAAGACAATTGAATGACTTTCAATTCATGCAATTCCAGAATATATTGATGCGGAAATGGCCCTTGGCAGGCTATTGAACCCATGTTTGGCGATACCGGGGTCTCAACTTTGTAATGTAACACTTGCGTATGACGCTCAAAATGAGAATTTTCCTATGGACACTACGGTATTCGACACCAAGCATCTCCCGTTTAGTCTCTCACCCGCCTCTCCCCCCCCCCCACCCGACTCATCGATCCATCGATGATCATAATGATCCCACCAGCAACGGTATCTCACAGTCTTGGGCTTATTCCACCAGAGCGACCGTAAGCCAGTAGCGGCGGAACACCTTCAATTAAGGGGGGGGCACTGCCGACTTTTGGTCCCATTCTTTCCATGCAACGCCCGTAGGGCTAATGTTAACCCGCGAACCGACGGTGGGCGGATATCCGCCCCCCCCCCCCCTGATGTTTTTCGTAGATTGCGGGAAAACCGCGGCGCGTAGCGCCGCGAAATTTGGTACGACTATTCTCTCATCAATTTTACACATGGTGTGCAAGTTTGAACCTCCTAAATTTTAAGGTCAGGTCACCAGGTCACTTTGAATCAAGGCCATATAAGTTAGGTAAGATCGTCCGGGCTCGCTAATGTTACAAATCTGCAACACTATGGTGACGTCACCGGGGCATACGCTCCCTGGCTCGATCCGGACCCTGATGCGGCGGCTGCAATGGCTGCCAATCGATTTTTTTTTTTTAAATAAATTTAGTCCGAACCTTTTGATAGGAAGGATTCACAAGGACAGAGCCACCGCTGCGAAGCTTGTTGCGGTGACCCTGCCCTCTACCCTCCGATCGCGCAATTCCAGTTCTATGGCAGAATTTAGAGTCCAAAGTTTTACGTGCGCACATTGACATAGCCGCGCACGGCCGGTCCCCTCACTGACTTTGCCTGGCTACGGCCTGCCACCAACCGCAACCATACCTGTCAGGAGGCCCATAAATGTCAAGCGCCCGTCGCGCTTCGAACCCGGACTGTTGTAACTGGGAACGCGTGCTCTCACCACGCGGAGTCCAACGCTCTTACCAACTGAGCTACGGGACCGGCTTATTACTTCTGCAATAGCGCTAAATGACTTTAAAAAGGGAAAAGTATAACAAAATAATTATGAGAATTCCTTGTCCTGACTTGGATCGTATGACCCCGCCACCTACTATGCATTTCAGACCCCATGAGACCCTGTTTTTTGGCGATAATTTTTTAATATTTGTCCAATTTGTTTCAACTTTTCACCATGCACATTTCAGCTCAAGCGCCAATTTTCGTCAATATGGTCTCTTAACAAAATATTAAATATAAGGGTAGGGGAAGTTGGGGGAACGCCGAATACTTTTTTTCTGACGCCCGTAGCACGCAAGGTAGACAACATAAGCTATTCTTGTTGGCGTCATTCGAGAGGCCAGTCTTTTGCCTTTCAAACATACCAGGCGCATTTGATGAATTTGCATACCGTTAAGCGCACAAACTAAAAATATCAAAGAAGTGACTTTTTCGGCGTTGCCCCGGACTGCGGGGAAAGCCGAAAATGGGAGAAATGATCTACGGGGAATGCCGACATTGATGTTTTGCCACTTTATCTCAAACTTTATCCAGAATTTATCAAAGCTGACACGCGTTTTAAGAGCTTGAGGACGCTTGGTGCACACTGGAAGTTATAATTGTGTGATATAAAAAGAAAATGCCAGGTAAATAATTCCTTATAGGTAACAGGCCGTTGTGTCGGTTGAAAGTGTAATTTGTGTGACTAAAAATTCGCGTTGCTATTCTACAGCAGTGAAGTCCACGTAGCGTGCTTTAACGTGCGTAATTGCACGTTTTCGGCATTACCCCAGCCAGCCATACTTTCATTTGCAGGCCCATAACTTTTCAACGTGCCGTATAAATTTCAAATAGGCAGCACACTTATGCAAAGACATGCTGAAGATTACTTGACCGAATTGGCCAGACAAACGGTAGCATAATGAGTAAGAAATGCAGCTTCAAAGGCGCATGTAGTACAAGAAACGCGTACCTTGAAAACGCTCTTGGCGCCCTCACAGCCGAAGTATTCCGAATGACGACTCGTAACAAACATGCGATAATTGTAGTCACTTAAGCTTCAGAGCATCACTGACAGGTGGCATCCATGTCTTACGGTTTTCGAAATATCTCGAATTTCGGCTTTGCCCCAACTCCGGCATTGCCCCAACTTCCCCTACTTGTCATTGCCTCGTAATCGGCTCCGTAAATCCGTCAGTGGAGTAGAGGCTATCCGTGCGTACGCATGACGTCACAAACACGTGACCATTAAGCTCCGCCCTCCCGGCGGACGGGGCGGTGACCTTGGCCGGTCAGTCGGCTGCGTGGAGTGGGCGGCGGTGGCTGCCGCACCGGGGCGGCTCGCATGGAGCGTAAGCTGCCGTGCAGTTGTCGTTGCAGCCGTAACTTCACCGAATGAGCAAAAAAAAAAGCGCGCATAAGTAACGCACTAGCTGAAGCCCTTGACTTTGTATTTATCACAAATGTACGTACACCCTGTTCAGTCACAAAAATATATAGGTAATTCCACACAAGATTCGGGGCTTGTGAAAAACGCACATAAAAGACGCTGTTGATTTAAAATAATTGCGTAAAATTATGTATCAGGTAAGACAACGTCCAAATTGCAAAAAAGTGTTTCTTTATGACCGTTCTCATATAGTGCTCAACGTCCGGCGTCCGCCTTCCACATTCCTATTTCTTCTTGGAGGTAAGCTATGGTATTTCTGAGCATGATTAATAATGTAAATAGAGTGAATAACCTTATGAGTGAAATCAGAAACCAGCGACCCCACCTCAACACACAAACCTCATCATGGCCTCTCCTCAATCCCCCGTCATACACACCCCCAGTGGCTCTGGTAGCTCCAGTGTAGAATACAATATTGTTTAACATTGTCATATGTCATGTGTTTGTGTATGTATGAGTAACAATAGACAACTATATATTAGGTGTATTATGTATATTGTATATACATAATATGTATGTATCTATTATGCATATTGTATATTGTATGTGCATATGTATGTATCTATCTATTATGTAAAGTATGTATCCATCCATGTATCCATCTATTATGTAAGTATGTATATTGTAAAGGTATATGTATTTTTGGCATTATGTACATTATGTATATTTGAAAGCATTACCATGTATAATGTGCAAATGTTGACACGCACTTGAATGATTGTACGTACTGATCGACCTTATCCAACGAGAACCATATCAAAAGATGCACGTTTTGTATTCCGTTTGAATCGGCTTTGTTTCGCTGCTTAATTGCTATTCTTATTCTGATGACGGTGCAATATCGAAATATATCAATTTAGTTTTAATTATATCAATTTGCAACATATAACATGAGCATAAGGTTATTCACTCTATTTACATTCCTATTTCTTTTTGTGCACGTCCCCTCACCCCGTTGGGGGGCCATTTTGCCCCCCCCCCTGTGGTTTTTCCTGAATAGCAAGAAAACGGCGGCGCGCAGCGCCGCCAAATTTTCAGTACCTTCCCGGGCATCAATTTGACACCTTCACACCAAATTTCAAGTCTTAGGTCACCTTAGGTCAGGAGTTATTGAGGTCAAACTGAGGTCATGTTCGAGCAAAAATGAGCAAAAAACATGCAATCTTGAAACGCTCACCAAATCTACAGTTATCAAGCAATTTCAAAGTTCTTTATATGGTCTAGTAGACAAAAAGCGACGCTACAAAACTGCTATCTCGGATGTTCAAAATTTTGGGTTTTTGATCCCTAAAAACTTAAAAAATTGATTTTTTTAGAAAAACTAAAAAAAAAATCCAAAATTTTTCCTAATTTCAAAAAACCGGAATATATGTGATAGTCCCAGCGCTCTTTTATATACATACCAAATTTCAGATCGATATCTCGTTTTTTTTTTGCCAAGTTATAGCGAAAAAACTGTTCAAAAATGATGACGTCAAATTTTTTAACTCAATTTTTAGCGATTCTAGACCACGTACGGCAAAACAAAGACCACCATTGAACTTCCCGTGACGAACTGCATCGATTTGATACCCATTTTATGCAAACATATTAACTTTAAAATTTGACCTAATTTGACCTGACCTTGACCTGACCTTGACCTGACCTTGACCTGACCTTGACCAAAACGTGACCTAAGCTGGCCCCTAAGGCTGCCTGACCCACATAATCGCATTCGTCATGTAAAATGGACCATAAAACATGTATCACACGACACTTTCATATTGTGACCTCCCCGTGACCTGACCTCTGTGACCTGACCTGGTATCAGTGACCTCAGATAACAAAATATGTGTTTGAAGAACATTTCCCCGTCGATGATTTTCAATGAAATGCATTTTACTCGATTTTACAACGCATTTCTTGTGTAGGGATGTAGGAATTTCGTATTAATGTGAACATATGCTCGTAGAAATTGTAGGGATGTAGGAATTTAACGTTGTTCGTCCGTTTGTTCCTTATGTAGGGATGTAGGAATTTCGTATTAATGTAAACGTATGCTTGTAGAAATTGTAGGGATGTAGGTATTAATGTGAACGTTGGTCGTCCGTTTGTTCCTCCGTTGTGCTCGCGTCCGCGTCGAGGGTTAAATCATGGAGGTCAGCGTGACGGTAACCAAGCGCCCCGGTTGGTCGGCCTTAGCCTCGGGCCGGCTGACGGGGGGCGTTTCCACCTCGAGCCCGGTACATAAGCACAGCGAGAGGAGGAGTCGGGGCTCAGTGTTGGCCTGCCGAAGTGCTGTGCTGCGCTGTGCCCGACTACTCTTCTGCTGCTGGCTCTCCTGGCTCGAGGTAGGTTCCCGTCACGCAGGGATTGTCGCGGGCTCACGGACATCCCTTAGCTAGGATAGGAGCACCTGGGTGGAGGATTAGGTAGATTCGCGCGTCATTTGTCGTTAGGGTATTGGTAGGGTAGTACGCGGAAATCTCGTCATCTCTCTAGCAGTCCTTTATTATGTTCGGCATTTACAAATAAATGGGGTATGAATTGACCAGATGCTTTTGGAGACGGGTTGAGTCGGAGGAGAACGGAGTTTGAGCGGAGTCAGATTCACTCGGTACCTTAGTTAGTCATCATGGCTCAGGAGCTTAGCTCCAAACCCACGAAGGGCGCGCTAAAAACCGCGTGTGCTCCAAAATGGCGGAGTTATTCACCTGAACCACGATGCATAGTTTAGTTCAATTAGATTAGAGGACAGTGGCCCGTGTGGCAGACGGGGTAAAGGCCGGAGACGTCCCGGCCTAACACTGCTCCTGTAGAGTAACGTAGAGAACCGGAGGGGAGGTAACGAAGGGCCTACAGGACCGGCCTAAGCCCCCCTCACACTTGAAATGCCTGTAAACGGTGAAAATTGGACCTTTGACCTGGCCTGTGACGTCATCGGTTTGACCTAGGTCAATAAAATTGGGTCACAAGGTAGTTCCCTGATAGGGCTATCCAACACCGTTTGCCGCTTGTCGCCAAAATGCCCAAAAAAAATGCCCAAAAAATTGTCGCCAAAGGGGGGGGGGCAAAATGCCCCCTCCTCCCCAACGGGGCGCGTTGCTCGACAGAGCCCAACGGGGCGCGGGTTAATAATATAACACACACAGCGATAAAGGACAATTCGACCACACGAAACATCACGCTTCTGCTCCACCCGGCGCCCCGCACCGCTTTACGAATCACGAATACGGTCGTCTCGCTGGAGTGATGCCCCAGGCAATCGGCCGCGCCCGCGACATTAGTTTTCATTCTACTTTGTTGCTTTCTGCGCCTTTCTCAGAATCAGAAACATTTATTGAAGCTGCCAAATATATCAATAGTTTTGGGTCATGTGGAGGCTTACGCATGATCTCATAGGCAATCGAGTATAGTGACCTGACCTAACCTGACGATTAGGTGCAACTCCGGCGTAAATAAGTGCCCAGAGTCCAAGAGTTCATCTATCTTTTCTTTTACGGCCGGTTCAGTTCTAATTGATCCTACTCTGGTTCTGAGGCCAGTTTTACCAACAGAAAAATAGCCGCCTGTCGGAAATTTTCACCTAGACTGCTTCACATACGGAGCGTAAACGCGATGGGCACGTAAGCAGATAGGGCTTAACCTTTAACGCTCACTGAAGCAGACTACGCAAAAAAATTGGCAGGTGGCTATTTGGTTCTGTTGGTAAAACTGACCTATGAATGATCATTATGAATATTATGAGTTGGTTCGACGTAAGATACCAAAATATGGAGAACCAAAATACCAAAATACAGCGCCCTCCTGACCAGCCGGCGCCCTTTGCAACGCATAGCGCCCTCATCACCATGCATCGCCCTCCCGACCAGTCAGCGTCGCCGTTCATCGTACAGCACCCTCCTGACCTGTCGGCGCCCTCCTCACAACACACCGGCCTTCTGACCGGTAAGCGTTCTCCTCACCATGCAGACAATGCAACAGTTTACAATTAGGAAATCGTTAAGGAACCTATGTTTAAAGTGATTTAAGGCACAAATTAGTAATGAAGCAATTTCCGGAAAACAAAAGCATGACAACGTTTTTAGCGTTTTCGGAACGTTTCCGGAGAGGAACTTGTTTACAACCGTGACCCTCAAAATCATATGCAAGGCTAAACTTGCGGGGAAGGCCAGCTGAGAAGTGTACGCCCCCGTGACGTCACGGTTAATGTTAAAGAGTCGGGCGCCCGGCACATAGGAAAGCTCGGGATGATAGCCCCCTGCTTGGAATGACCCAATCTCAAGTCACTTTTTTGCAACTTTGTCACCGTGCCAGAGCTACAGTAGATGTAGGAGGCCTTTGAAAGTCGCAGGATGTTATAAGGTCATAAGTAGCTACAATTTGTTTATCTCGGAATTTTGATATCGATGACCTAAGCCTTAGGTCCTAAGGTCAGGCCAATTTCTCGACCTCCCCATTAATGGGGGAAAAAATCAACTCCCTGTTTTTACCACTAAAACGGGTCGGAATGGCCCCATAAACCACACATGACTTCATATACGATCAACCTTCACTACCTTGAGGTCTGTTTTGCTGTTGGGCAGCTGTAAGGTCATGTGACGTCATCAAAGGTCACCAAAGGTTTTTTGCCGAGAACTCCGTACAGGAACAAGATACAGCAGCGCGGATGGTCTCATTGTGTTCAGCTCGTCAAGGCGCATCGAATGATATACATGATGACCTTGAGGTCACGTGACCTGAGGTAAACCTTTGACCTTGACCTTTCGAGGTCAACATATATATCATTCGATGCGGATTGACGAGAGGGTCGGTCACGATGATGCCCTTAGTTTGTTCCTATTGTTAGAAAGCTTTCTACACTGATCATTAACGCGCTTTAAGATGACAGTGAGAGTTTATTCATAAGAAATAAACAATAATATGTTGCATAATCAATGCATTGTTAACAGTGTTTAACTTCCAAAACACATCCCCCGGTATTCTTGTCTTCTAGCACACAATTACAAATATATACGTGCGCGTGACAGCTGCATGACAGAACTCTTAATTTGATATACTTCACAACATCACCCCGTCGCCAAAACACACGTCGCAACAGCACTGAGAACGTTCAACCGTGCGCTACTTTCGTCGAGCTTCGAACACCTCACTCCACAAGGAGATTACAGCCGCAGGAATTGTGGACGCCTGCGAGCGCGAGTAGGGTACCGACGCCCCGCAGCCACCTGGTAGTCAGCCGTGTCGCCCAGCTCGCTCATGGCCTCCGGACGGGCCACAGAGGAGGGTGGGCACTGGGCAGTGCACCAACACCCCCCGTGACACCTCTTCTTCATCTCGACGAACGGGACCAGGATCCTGAGTGGAGCGGTCCTCAGTTCCAACGTTCGAGCCGGAAGAGGAGCCGGCTACGGATGGGGCTGTCGGTACAGGCGGCGCGTCAGGAATCTGTTCCCGGTTTACACACTTTTTACAGCGGTTCAAGTGCACCACTTGCTCCCCACTTTCCATATTTAAGAGCACATTTGCACCACGTCTGCTGCTAACCAGGAATGGCCCATCATACACAGGGTCCAAAGAGGAGTTTCTAGCCTCTTTGCGCAGATACACATAATCACCCGCCCTAACATCGCTATCCTTCTTCCCCTGGTCGTAGTAAAACTTAGAAGAGGCATGTGCCGCTGAAGAGTTTTTCTTTGCCTGACTGTGCAGTTCCGTCAGCCTGAACTGTGTTTCCTCAGAGTGGGTTTCAGGGCTGAAGCTCTGCTCGGCGACTATGCCGTCCCTGGCCCGGCCGCCCCCCACCGGTGTCCGAACGCTCACGCCGAACATGAGTTCGTTGGGTTCATATTTTGTTGAGTTGCTAGGCAGCGAGTTATAAATACTTCGCACTTCACTAAGCAAAGCAGGCCACTGATCTGTTACCATTTGTTGACTTTGCAGCTTGCACCTCAAAAGCTGTTTCACAGTCTGGATAGTGCGTTCCGCGAGACCGTCCCCCTCTGGGTGGTACGGTGACGATCTCCGTTTCTCAATGCCAAAGGATTCGCACAACTGGCTCATCATCTGACCATCTACATTTTTCCCTTGATCAGTAATGATGCGGAGTGGTGGCCCATGTCTGTGAATCCATTCGGACCTTACTGCGTTACATATGCTTTCTGCCGACTGGTCCTTGAGCGGAACAAGCTCAACGTAGCGGGAGAACATGTCTACAATGACCAGAAGGTAACGGCTGCCGTCTGGCGCCCTGGGCATGGTGGCTATGTCGAGGGCTATGCTTGACCGAGGTGACACATCGCCTGTTTCGTACTCTTGCATCGTCTGTTTGGGTGCATACGTTCGTTTGCTCTTCTGACAGGTATCGCATGCCATGCACATGGTTTGTATGTATTTAAACATTCCGATCCAGAAATAGTGTTCCCGGATAAGCAAATATGTTTTGTGCACACCGGCATGGTGCACAGAGTGTTCCATTTCAAAAACTGTCCCACGCATGCTGTTTGGCACCACGATTTGTCCCTTACGTTTTAGGACGCCGTTCTCCAGCCTCATGCCACCATAAGATTTATATCGACCCTTAGTTACTTTGCCTTCGGTACGTAACTGATGAGCGGCATAGGCTATGCTAGAGTCCTCTTGCTGTCCTGCTTTGATGCTGTCGAGCGTGTTAGCACCTCTAACAGGATAAACATGTCTTTCAAAATGTTCGACATCATCGTTCACTACCCTGTCCACCTCCGAGTCGATCCTGCTGAGGAAGTCAGGCGCAGCGTGATCCTTGCCCTTGCGATACACCACAGTGTAGTTGAGACATTCCAGTTCGGCTATCCATGTCGCGAACTTCCGGCGTGGGTCTCGCTGTTGTCTTAACCAGGTGAGCGGATTGTGATCGCTTATGAGAATCACCTCCGGTGCTGCGCTCACATGTACCTCCCACTTCCTAGTAGCGGATATCAGGGCCCAACATTCGATCTCAGATGCCGAGTAATTCCGCTGGGTAGCGGTGAGGCCAGATGAATAATAAGCGATCGGGCGAAGTCTCCCCGAGCTGTCTTCCTGTGAGAGAATGGCTCCCACACCGGACCCGGACCCGTCAACCTCTATAAAAAACGACTTGTCCCACTGCGGGAAGGCCAGCACCATTTCGGAGGTCAGGATGTCCCTTAGAGTGCAGAAACTCTTCTCACATTCTTCTGACCATGACCAGCGTGCGTTCGCGCCGGTGAGCGCATACAGCGGCGAGGCGATCTCAGCCATGCGGGGTATGAATGACCTGTAGTAGTTCAACATACCCAAGAACCTCTGAAGCTCTTTCTTGCTGGCCGGTCTAGCACAGTCTTGAATAGCTTCAACGTTCTCGGGAAGAGGGGAACACCCTTCAGCCGAGACGGTGTGTCCCAGGAATGCGCCGCTTCCGTAACCGAAGCGACACTTATCTGTTCGGAGCTGCAAGTTGGCGGACTGCAGGCGCTTCAGGGTTTGTTCCAAGTCCACAAGATGCTGTTCGAAGTCAGAAGAGTAACAGCAGACGTCATCAATGTACGCTACTGTAGCTTCTACGCCCTTCAAAATGCTGTCGATCGTTCTCTGGTATGTGCTCTGGCTATTACATAGTCCAAAAGCCATGACGTTCATCTCATACTGGCCCCTCGGAACGGAAAACGCTGTCTTGTAGCGATCGTTTTCGTCCATTTCAATGCTCCAGTAGGCACTAGCGCAGTCCATGAAAGAAAATACCTTACTGTTATGCATCTTGTCAAAGAGGTCCTTTGCATTCGGGAGAGGGTACGCGTCTTTTTTCGTGACACTATTTAACTGTCTGTAATCGACTACAAACCGCTGTGTGCCGTCTCGTTTCCGCACTAAAATGACGCTACTGCTCCACGGCGAGTCTGACGGACGGCAAACGCCGTTGGCCAGCATCTCCTCGACCTGCCTGTTGATCTCTTGAGTATCGCTAGGGGACATCCGCCGCATCTTTTGTTTTACCGGCCTGGCGTCTCCTGTTTCAATTTTATGTTTGCCCATGTTGCATAAGGCCGGTTTTTTAGGGTTGGTCGCCCAGACAGAGCCATATGTTGAGAGTAGCTTGTGCATTCTCTGTTTCTCGTCATCCGATAGACGCGGATTTATGTCAAACGCCTGGCTAGCGTCAATGTGGTCGTGCTGCTCCAAACGTGCCACATCAACCCTACCATTCACCTCTCCCCCGCTTAACATGATGCTAGTATCGTACCATGTTTCTCCCAGACGGATGCGATGACCGGCCCAGTCGAACTCTAGAGACGGAAACTTGCACAGAAAGGTACGCCCCAGTAGGATGGTCTCATCATACGAGTCAATCACCGTGAACTCTGACGCTTCGACCCGACCGTCAGCTAATGTCACAGACAAGTTCGCATGACCATATATGGGCACTTGTACGTTTCCTACCCCTAGTACATGCCTGTCTTTGGTTCGTCTAATCTTTCTGAGAAGGTTCAGCTTAAGAAGAGACCCCTTGTCAATCACGGAGGGCCCCGCGCCAGAATCTATCAGAGCAGAAGCATCGTGACCGTCTAGTTTAACAGGCAGAAGCACGGCGCAGCTTGTACTAGTCTGGCACGAATCATCCGCTCGATTCACAAAATCCGTTTCCGCGCTCTGACTTACTTTTGAGGCAGTGCAGTGGAACAGATCATGCCCCTTTTCTCCGCAGCGTGGACATCTTTTTGCTGAGCACGATTTCATCAGATGGTTGCCTCCACAGATGTAACACTTGCCCTTGAATGTCCCTGTTGCCGATCGTGACTGCTGGTACTTCTTTCTTGACTCTTTGATGTCTACTCGAGCGACAGACTCATCAGCCAGCGGTGAGTCTGCTCCTGCTGACGTTGCACTCTGTGGACGCGAGGTCGGGTGCTGGCTGAGCTCATTTCCGCCATTACAGGTGAGCACTCTCTGTGGCACTTCGGATGGAGGGCTGCATCCCGTTCCGTGAAACCCGATATCCAGTGGTATGCCGCGCTCAACCATCCATGCCTTCACATTGACCAGCAAACTTCTTGCGGATTCATCGGTCACGGTGTTTTCCGCCAACCAGCATTTGGTTTTGCCTTGGACCTCTTTGGGTAGTTGAGAGCACAGGATGGAGCACACGAAGTCGAGGTCTGCTTCAGCACGTCTGGCTTCTCTTTTAAGGCCATAGAAAAAATCGTCCACTTGCTCGCCTTTCATCCAGTTGGTGCGGCATAACACTTGCATAGCCGAAAACTTATCAACTGGAGGGTCCAAGGTCCTTAGACTTTCGAAGGCACCGTCCAAACTCGTTTCAGTAGCCACAAGTTCTCTAACTAGAGCAACCTCGGCTGGCCTTCTATTCACAAATGCTGGGAGGAGACCTACGACAAACTTTTCTCCCTTCTCGGCTAGCAGATAAGAAGAAGTTGCTGCCCTAAAAGCCGTCTCCCACTCTTCAATGCGATCCCCGCTTCGCAGCGGAGGGATCACCAGTTGCATTGGATTTGCAGAATTTTCCATGATATCCTCTCCGTTTTTAAGTAATATTATTGTTTATTTATGTTAGAAAGCTTTCTACACTGATCATTAACGCGCTTTAAGATGACAGTGAGAGTTTATTCATAAGAAATAAACAATAATATGTTGCATAATCAATGCATTGTTAACAGTGTTTAACTTCCAAAACACATCCCCCGGTATTCTTGTCTTCTAGCACACAATTACAAATATATACGTGCGCGTGACAGCTGCATGACAGAACTCTTAATTTGATATACTTCACAACACTATCTTGACTAGTTCGAAAGTTATTCGAGAAAAACTCTCCATATCTAGCACCGCCATTTTGACTTTTTTGACCCCTGTGACGTCATCTTTGACCTGACCTGAAAATGACCTTTGTAAAAATTGTAGAGCTTGTCCGTGCGTATCCCATGCCGTTTACCGCTTGTCGCTATCTTGCTTCGTTCTCGAGATCTAAGGGGGGCGGTCATCCGCCCCCCCGTCGGTACTAAGTTGGCGCAGACCCCTGTCGGTGCGCGGGTTAAGATGTCAAAATCAAAAGGGGGCACGGTGCCCCGGTGCCCTCCCCGTTCCGCCGCCTATGCCGTAAGCCTTCTTGTTTCCTACTACACTCTCTTCCCAACCCACTTACCGACACAGTCTCCTGCCGTGGGGCGTGGGGCATCGACTCTCCTTCAACGACTGCGTTCTACCGGCACTGACAGTCGGCGACCGCGCCTGTAATCGTCCCTTGGGCGGATCGAATGGATACATGGCTATCAATGGCTGCATGCCCTCGGAGAGGGAAAATAAGGACCTGAATAAGTACCTTTAGACAAATACAACCGTTCGAATTTGGCGCCGCTTATAACCAGCCAGCGTTGCAGCCCATCATTTTTCATGGCGTTTATATAAAATGCTTACACTAACATTTTTGGTAGATAATAAATAAATTCACCTTAAAACTATTGCGTAGGTATGCCTGAAATAAGCAATAAGCATTCCTTCCACGTCTCGCAGCTCCCAGTCGGCTGCTCAGTGTCCAAGTGGCCGACAAACCACCGCTCGGCCACGAACCGCTCAGCAATCGTCCCTGTAGACCGCATATCCCACCAAACGATCACATCTGGCCCAATATATACCTATCCAATGCAAAGAGAGCACCAGGAGAACACTCAACAATGCAGGACACGCCAGCCCTGTCAATCCTGTGCACAGTGGCGAATCGCCGCGGCGGTAGGTATCCCCCCCCCCCCACCGGCCATGGGTGGAGCTTTCCCAGGAAAGTTGGTGGGGCAAAAAGTTAACAAACGTACAATGTCCGATTGTTAAGCTAGGTAAAATACAACATTGAATTAATTCTTTTCATTCAGAGATAATATTTTGCATTACACAGACATTTCAAAACTCCTCAATGCGAAAAACACTGGTTTGCTTAGCAGTAAAGTCCTGCAAACCAGCTTTAGTTGGTGGGGCAAAACGCTTATTGGTGGGGAAAAATGGCAAGTTGGTGGGGCAGCCGCCCCACCAAGTGAATATGAAGCTCCGCCCCTCCCCCCTCCCCACGGTTCACAATGAACAATTTGAAATCTGAGGCAAGCAGCGAGAGAGAATACACTATCAAAATATATAGTGATCGATATGACGTGATTTGCACCGTACAGCACCCCTGACCGATAACCGGGGATGACTCAGTCTGTCACAGGTCACTCGTCAGTCAGTCTGTCACTCTGTCACAGGTCAGACTCTGGTCTCATCGTTCCAGAAGCCAGGATGCTTTCAACCAGCTGTCAGCAGACCCGTCGCTGTTGCTCTGCTGGCTGGGTCAGCTTTGCTGTATGACGTGTATGTCTGACCAGGGTTGAAGAGCAGGTACCTGTGGGCGCTCACCGGCCACATGGTGGGCAGCGGCGGGCACGGGCCGCCCAGCAGCCGGGCGGCGGACACACGGACGGCCGCCGACAGCTCGCCGAGTTCACGGACACGCCGTGCAGGCGGCACTGGGCGCGCAGCGCGGCCGTCTCCTCCGCCGTCAGCGCCGAGTTCACGGACACGCCGTGCCGGCGGCACTGGGCGCGCAGCGCGGCCGTCTCCTCCGCCGACGGCGCCGCCGGCACCGTCCGGTTACAGTAGCTCACCGAGGCGTCGAACGGCGCCACCAACCGCTCCAGGAACGGGCGCCGGCGCCGGCTCAGCACCACTGCCAGCGCGCGGGCCAGCTCGGCGAGGGCAGCCGGCCGCAGCGGCAGCCGCTCGGAGCGCAGCAGTTGCGGAAGCTGAACCCCAGTCCCGAGTCAGCGCCGTCCACCTCCAGGGGCAGACGCGGCAGAAACAGGGCCTCGCCGCGGCTCGGTCCGGAACCCACGCGCAGCTCCAGCACGTTGGCGTGGAGCCTGGAGACGGTGCAGAGCGTGCCGTTGACAGTCCTCGGGGCGTCGATGTTTCTCATCAGGATCACAGGCGCACCGACCTGAAACAGAAATCAGTCAGATGTAATCATATCGGTATTATATAGTTGTTCGGCAGCCAAGTCTTTTTTAGCCATGGTTCACCACGGAATGAATTGAGCTTTCATGAGGGTAATGTACGCAAACAACGCAAACACAATGAACGCAAACACAATTAATGAGACAGAGAGTTGATGGGATTGCAATAATGTTAGTAATAGAACAGCCTTTTCAATAAACATTGTTTTTATATAGTAGTGGGTGTCAAATGTTTAAATCATTCGCGCGTAGGTTGAAAATAAAAATTTAATTGTATGTTCACATTCACATTTAAGAACGATCCACACAAAAATGCAAGTCGATTGCTGACATTCTTGCATTAACAATGTTTGTAAGCTTATCTGTATGGGCTTCATTGCTCACCTTAAGAGTCAGGTGATGAGACGGCAGTCCTGAAAGCTCGAGGCTGTTGAGGACTTCCGTTGGCATCGGCACAGCCTCCGGGTCCGTCATGCTGTCGATGCTTCGGTATTCCGCTGTCGCGCCAGGCAGCATCTCCATCAGCACCTGGTTGACCTTGTCGACATCTGAGTTCCTTGGAGTCAGAATGGCCCGCTGGTGGAGCCACTCGGTGTCCACATAGTTGGCCGCCAGGTCCGGAAAAATCCGAACGGCCAGCTCCGCGACGCTGGTGGCCGGGCTTCGGATTTCCAGAGGCACGTCAATGACGTCCTCTCCGAGCTCCCGGACGATGGGCAGCTCGCCGTTGCCGACTCTCAGCAGGAAGTCCGAGAATTCGGCTGCTCTGGCGTCCTGGTGCAGCTGGACGCGCATGTTAGTCTCCAGCTGCATCACCGTCACGGTGTTCCAGAGCGGGGACGACTTCAGGCAGGCGTCCACCACTTGGGCCCGGCAGCCATTCCTTACAACCGGCAGAATTTGCCGCCAGTCGCCGGACAGCACCGTCACGATGCCGCCGAACTCCTCGTCGGTGTCTCGCAGATTGCGCAGGGTGCGATCCACTGCCTCTAAGGCGCGCCGGTTGGCCATGGCCGCCTCATCCCATACGATGAGGCGACAGGCTTGGAGCAGCTCCGCCTCCGGCGTCCTCTGTGCCATGCCGCACACGTTCTCATCTGCGTGCAGGCGCAGCGGTATTTTAAAGCGGTAGTGCGCTGTTGTGCCACCGTCCAGCAGGCAGGCGGCAATGCCGGACGTGGCGACTGCGACGGCCACCTCTCCCTGGCTGCGCACCTTGGCGAGCAAAACGTTTTCCAAAAACGTTTTACCGCAGCCTCCGGGAGCCTGAAGAAAACTGGCGCCACCGGTTCCGTCTGTCAGCCGCCTGACGACTTCGTCGTAGACGACGCGCTGGTCCGCCGTCAGTAGGTGCTCGTTTTCTGCCAGATACGCCTGCTGCTGGTCGAGAGCGAAGTCGGGCTCGGCTTCAGCTCCGACAGGGGCGGCAGGGGGCTCCGGCAGACCGAAGCTGCCGACCGTCCGGCCGCAGAGACGCTGCAGGCACAGTCCGACTCGCCGGAGCGTCTCGTGCTGGATCTCCTCCGCCGACATGCAGGGTCTGCCGGCGGCGCGCAGCAGCTCCTGGCGGTGCGTTATGTCCTCGGACATGGCCGGCTGGTGAGCCGCCCAGAGCCGCACCGGATCACACGTGGCGCCACCCTCGGTCAAGATGATGGCGAACAGGAGCCGGAGCCGGTTGGGATAGCCGCTGGTGGTGGCCTCGGCCAGCGCTCGGTCCCAATGCTCGCCGTCCTCCAGCAAGCCTCTGGCTGAGCACGCCTGCTGCATGGTGGGCAGCACCTCGCCGTCCACCGTCCTCAGGTCCAGGAAGCTGGTCGGTCCTGGCACGCGCATTAGCAGCAAACGCAGGAAAAACAGTTCTCCTGCGCGCGGAGTGGTGGTAAAGATGCGTGCCAGGGAGACCTGAGAACCAGGTTGGGCCGAGTTGAACCAGGCTGGACCGGGGTCATACATGCAATCATGGTCAGACAAAACAGAAGTTAATTTCGGGTCAAATATTTTTATTAACTGATCTTATTGTTTTTTAGCTTACACGTAAATGCGACATTGGCGTCGAAGAACAGAGAGCCAATGTCATTTCTCTGCGGCGAGCGCGCAAACGAAGCGCCACTCCATAGCGCGCGCTGATTGGCCGCGGAAAGTAGGGCGCCGCGGCCCGCCTCTGTACTTTCACTACTTTCACTCTGTACGCCTTGAGCAGGCACACGCGTAACAGCTCGTGAGTTTTCGCTGAACAAATCCGTGACGTCGTCCTGGTCGTGGGACGGGGTCGTCCCTAGCGTTGAAGTGCTGCATCACAACGCGAAGCAGGACATCAGGTGAGCGATTGGTGAGGAGTTTAATTCTCCGCCAGGTGCTCCTTCTTAGCCCCCTTTTTATATGTCGCTGGTCGGCACGCACGTCTGTAGCACTTTGCCGCCGGTGTGCGCATAGACATGCTCATCCTGCATACCCGTCAGCGGCTGCATTTGCGTATTGCGTGTCCCTGCTCAATCGCTCAGAACGGCACCGTCAGTTATGCTACCCCTTTTCTGAGGATCGCCGCGTTCATTGTCTCACAGTCGGGCGCTTCCCGGGTGGCTCCGGGCTGGTTCCTTTGTTCTCGACTCCCCTTCTGACGCGTCCGGTCAACGGTAAAATAACTTTTAGCTTTTTATAACTCGAAACTTCATGCACAGAAATGTGGCGGTCGTCCACTTTTCCTCATCGTCTCTTAGCGACTTGATTTCATGTGGTGGCGGAACGGGGGTGGGGGTGGGGAGGGGGGCATCGGGGCACCGTGCCCCCGTTTAATTTTGGCATTTTAACATTAGCCCTATGGGCGTTGCATGGAAAGAATGGGACCAAAAGTCGGCAGTGCCCCCACTTCATTAAAGGTGTTCCGCCGCCACTGCTTGATTTGACCCTATAAGGCGTCTTACCAGCAAAAAAAAAAAAATCACCTGCGTTATACCTAACTATTTGCCCAAGGGCGCTCTACGCAAGAAACGCTAGCCGGTCAAAAAACTGGCGAACGAATACGATCCCTCTAGTGCTTGAATTATATTCAATGAAAATTTCAGGAGACATAAATAATCTTAATCCTTATAGCTAGGCGCTCGGAGCATTCGCTAGCATTCCATTGCCAGCTGCATTATCAACGCCACATTTGCATTACTCTGGGTGCATCATAAGTAACAGTAGGTGAACCGGCCACAGCAAAACCATGCCTCATTCTCCTTTCCTTCCAAGCTGCCAAGCTAACCGGCCGCCCGGCCCACCACCGCGATATGGAACAACACTGGAGTGCGCCATTTGCCTACGGCAGTGCCGCACCGCGCCGGGGCTGTTTGACAGGTCACCCGCACCGTGACCTCGCCACCCCCCCCCCCTCCCCGCCCACCTCCCCATCGGGCCCAGCTCGGTAGTGACCTCTCCTTGAATTTGACATGGACTCGACTAAGGCTCAACGCCATCTACATAGTTACGTCTGGAGATCCTAATAAGATCCACTGTACGGGGCAACCCAGCGGATGTCCAGCCGCGGGCGGTCTCGGTCGGCAGGACGGCCGCGCGGCTCGGTCGTGAAACCGCCGTCCTCCGGGGCGCGGCGGCGGTACAGCGGGTAGCCGCCGCCGCGCTCCGGCACCACCGTCTCCCGCTGGAAGTTCCGAGGGAACTTTTTGGTGCAGGCGCCGTCGGACATGCACGCCGACCTCGGGTTGAGGCCGCCGCACGGGCCGTGCACCATTTTGGACCTGACCAAGTCGTGGAGCTCAGGATCCTCGGCAGGGTCCGGCAGCTCCGCCACCACACAGTCGTCGATTTGGTCGGGACGCGGCTTGTCGTCCGGCACCATCCAGACGACGATGTGGGCGTGTGGCAGGCCTGAAAAAGATAAAAATGGTAAATGAATTGAATGGATAGTAGCAGATTGTGTCATGGGTAAAAACTGATATTCCAGGGCCTCGTTTCATAAAGCTCTGCCGTAACTTACACCTTTCTGTAATCCACACCCTTTCAAACTACGGAGCGCAAATGAAGCCGTTTCACAAAGCCACAACTGGAATTGTTTACACCTCCGTAACTAAGCACATTTGTGTAGCTGCCGTAATTTATCAAGCGTCCTACAAATTACAATTTCATGTCAACACTTATTTGTTACGAGAAATTATAAAACAATTATGTTGAATTTAAATCTGAAAAATTATTTATGAAAAAACAAAATTGATATCGATGACCATCCTTTATTAGATCAATATGTTGAAAACAGCAGAAAGCCAGCTAAGCAGAAGTGCCTAACTACGAAAGTGGCGCGGCGCGGCGAATAAGCAAAATTCCGATAGTGGCCACAAAAAGCGACTGGTACAGAATATTTGCAGTTTCTTTTTCGCACTTTGGCTGTTCTTTCTTCCTCACCGAGCTCAACATTATAAAATATATTAAGAATTAGACAGACAGAGTCACAGACAGACAGACAAAACTTTATTCCAGACCATACTGGTCCATAAAAAAACCTTCACATCATAAAAACACACACAAACACACATGCTAAAAAACACACACTGCAGCCTTGTCCAGACAATTAGCTTTGAATCTTCACATTAATTCAAATTCACGCAACATTTTTGTGCGTAGTTTACACCACTTATATCAAGAACTTGATAAAATATTTGGCGTTAAATACGCCGTTTTATGAAACCCAAATGGCATCAATTGGTCCGGAATCGAGCATTTGCCGTAAATGAAGCTCCGTAATTTCGATGGCGTGAATTACTCCGGTCTCCGGCTTTATGAAACCGAATTGGCATCAAATACGCCAAACCTGGCATAATTGACGGAATGCCGTAAGTAATTCCTTTTATGAAACGAGGCCCAGACCGTGAGACATATGTATATTTCTGACTGTGATAATGATACCTAAGTATACAACAAACGTTGTACGTGATGAGTTGTTCGATAAGTCAGTTAGTAATATAAAGGCTAATGTTATGTATTTCATGACATCAAAAACATAATTTTATATGAAATGGATAGAATAAACAATTAAATGTTTGACCTTGTTCGAACGAATCTACACAGCACATTGGCGAAATATTTCAAGTGGCCAATAATAGCAGTATCATGACAATGCTGCACCGCCGTGTCCGAGTGCTATGCGGTGCAGTATCACAATTGACGAGTGTGCGCGAGACAATAAGCAGTATTTCTGAACTCACCTCGTTTCTGCCACTCGATGGTGTGCATGATGGCCGAGGACGCCGCCGCGCAGCAGGTGCAGCAGGCCTCGCATCTTCAGGTGAAACACCTGCGACATGATGTCCGGGTGATCGCTGGCCTGGTCACCGGGGAACTGCTGTTGGATGGTGTTGACAATTTCTGGCCAGTGCGGGTCACAGGTCACCGTGACAAAGAAGTCGGCACCGCCGAACTCACGCACATAGGTGAGGCAGTCTTGGAGTCTGGCCATCATGTAGCGTGGCCCTCCAGTGAAACTGGCTGGCAGCACGACCCGGCCCACGGCTCTGCCGGCCTGCTCGCCCGCCTCCAGGGCGTCCCGGATGCCACGGATGGACTCCGCGCGGAAGCCGTTGAGACCGTCCTGGTGGGTGCGGAATGCGGATGTAGTTTAGGCGGTCGGCTTCCACCTTCACCTCCGCGTCCACCAGCAGCTGCTGGAACAGCCGACGGCCGCGTGGCAGGATGTTAAAGTGGCCGGGTCTGTAGCGCAGGTGAAACGCGTAGTATTGACGGGCAGTGACGGCCAGCTCTTGTTTCATCGCCAGCGACCAGCCGTCTGTGCCGAGCGGGTGCAGCAGCACATGGTGCAGCGGATTGTATGAGCGGTGGAACTCGTCGATCCGCCGCACCGCTCCGTCACGGTGCTGCAGGATGATGTCGCGACGGCCGACTGGCTCATTGGGCATGAGCACCGCCACCTCCCTGCAGGCGGGCAGGTTGAAACGGCGCTCATGCTCCGACAGCGGACGGCGCTGCTCAGTCATCACGACGGCGCTGGTCGGGCAGGGCGTCTAGCATCTGCTTGGCGGGCAGCAGCGACTGGATGTAGACGTTGCAGCGTTGCAGCACCTGTTCCAGCAGTCGCAAGACGTCCTCATTCAGGCCTTCAAAAAGGCCGGTCCGCGCCGCCAGCTGGTCGTCCAGGAAATAAATTTGCATAAATTTTGCCTGTGCGCCGTCAGCCGGGAGGAGGCTGCCGATGAAGTGGCAGACGTTGCCCTGGATGGTGAAGTTGGGATTCCATCCCGGCTGACGCACCTTCTTGCAGCCCATGCTGGCGAGCTGGAACGCGCAGATATAGCGTCGGATGTTCGTCATGAACTTGTGGTGCAGCGGCGAGTTGGCGGTGAAAAGCTCGGCGAGTTCGGGCGGAGGCGACGGGTGGAAGGGCGGCGCGACCTTGCCCTTGCTACAACAGGAGCCGGGCGCTTCCTTCGCCCAGCGCAGAGCGCCGCAAAAGCCGCAGACGTGCTCCATTCGACCAATGTTGAGCGCAGCCGGCATGGCGAAAGTCTCTGGGCTGTAGTGGCGGCCAAGCTGCTCCGGGTGGGCGAGGCGGAGTGCCGCGCGCCGGGCGCGTAAATACGCGGCACGCTCGGCCTGCTGCTCGGCATCTAGCTGGCGCCACTCCTGCGCGTGCTGCTCGGCGTCGGCAGCGAGCCGAGCCGGGTGCTCAGCAGCGGTCTCTGCCTCCCTGGCCTGCGCGTGCTGCTCGGCGTCAGCAGCGAGCCGAGCCTGGGGCTCAGCTCAGCGGTCTCTGCTTCCCTGGCCTGGGAGAGACGCTCGGCGTCAGCAGCGAGCCGAGCCTGCCGCTCAGCGGCGGTCTCAACCTCCCTGGCCTGAGCGTGCTGCTCGGCGTCAGCAGCAAGCCGAGCCTGGCGCTGCGACGGAGTCTCAGCTTCCCTGGCCTGGGAGTGACGCTCGACGTCAGCAGCGAGCCGAGCCTGGGGCTGTGAAGGCGTCTCAGCTTCCCTGGCCTGGGAGTGCCGTTCGAGGTCAGCAGCGAGCCGAGCCTGGCGCTGAGCAGCGGTCTCAGCTAGCCGGTTTGCTGCAGTCCTGGCTCGCTGAAGTTTCAGTCTTCGAGCTCTTGCAGCCTGTGTCGCGCTAACATGGGCAGCGGCGCCAGCACCCAGGGTATATGGGTACACCAACGACGCGGAAAGCGCCCATTTTACCTGGATAAGTTACATGGTAGGTGATATATTTTTTTGAATATGGAAAAAATAGAGTATTCCATTCTGACGAGTAAAGCCAAATTCATAAAGCAGTTATTTTTTAATTATATGTACCAGAAATAACATACCAACCATAGTTTAAAACCGTTAGTCTAAAGTTAGTCGAAAAGCGTATAGTTGATACTAAGATGGAAGGAATCAATGGAAGGCAGAAATGGCGCAGCTGTTTCATTCTTAAAACGTGTTCGCAAGCAGGATTTACGTGATGCTAGCGACATCTATGAATGCAATCGGAGATGCTGATTGGCCGATCGAGTCCGTGAGCAGTATCACTAATTTACGCTAGTACAGGGTTGAGGCAAAGTGCGCATGCGCAGGAACTTGTGCTCTCATGGAGGGGCTTTTGGTACCTCGGGCAGCGCCCAATGCTTTTTGGACCTGTTATGGCCTCCGCATCGAAAAACGCTAGATAGAAAGGTTGTAGAGGAAGCTTGAGGCTACCTTTCCCCACAATAATATTGACACTTTTTCTTTTAACTCACGTATGGGGCTCGCTTGAAAAAGGTCGATTTAACATGGAAACCCTATGGGGTAGTAGTTTTTGAGCGCCCATTTGGCCTAATGCTACCAACTGTTACTGGCTACCCCTGCCAACACCCCCAGCGTCGATCTCGGTGAGGAAGGTGGTCGGAACCGCAGACATGGACGATTGTGGCGTCTCAGTGGGGGTGGCCGGTGGTCGCTCGGCGGTGGCGGCCGTGCCGCTAGGTCCCTGGCGGAAAGAAATGGGACATGTGAGCGTTACAGATGGTAAAGATGATGATGATGCATTGACAAACGGATGACGCCTTAAGAAATGGGCGTATATTTATAGCGATTAGATATGCATCACGCAGTGTTACGAACAGGGTTGTATACGACTCAATCAATAGCAATCAATTCAATCACGACAAATTTGGGAAACCAATCAAATCAATCAAGTCAGAGCAGTTTTCGGGAATTGATTCAATCGACTCAAACGCGACAATGAAAGGAATCAATCAACTCAATCAAACGACTCAAACCAAGACATACATTAGGTTTTTTGCCCCACCAACTTGGAAAAGTGTCCATAGCAGTCTGGTGTACCTACCTACCTACAGAAGAAACATAAAATATTGCCATTTAAAATTATAAATTGCCATGCCATTCAAAGATTCTATGTAATAAGGAAGGATACCTAGTGATGGACAGGTGGATCATGATATTGAGGTTCTGTAGCACGCTACATCTTGACCATCTAACGTAGTATCTTTTCGGCACGGTCGGCCCGGTGACGCGCAGCTGAGCAGAGCGCTGCCGCACGCTTCCCTCCCTTGTCATTATTCCCTTCCTCCTCCCACCCGTCCCCAGGTCCACCCTCCCCAATCATTTCTCACTGTCCGCACAGAATGGGCCGCCATTAAACTCCAATTAAGACAAGCACCTCTGAAGACAGTCACATCAGGATGAGTCATTGGTAGTCATTACAAAGCAGCTGAAGCTACAAGCAAACGTCGGCACACTGTGAGACCACGAGCAGGCTTAAGGCACGTAGCACATTGGGTCTCACGTAGCCATGGTAGCACAACAGTGCGTCTCACTGCAACGGAATCTGCTAAACTTAGCAAACAGCCTCCGAAACAGACGTAGTTCAGGACGTCTCCACTGCGGACAGAAAGCGCTGTTGTCCGAAACAAACGTAGTTCAGGACGTCCCCACCGCGGACAGAAGGCGCTGTTCTACAGACCCTCCAAACCAAGATGACGTCAGTGGGCGGAGCAAGAGTGACGTCACAAGGGGCGTTGCCGGCAGACGAAACGGAAGGAAACAAAAGTTTGAATAAAATGAAACTGAAGAATCAAAATTAAAACTCGAAAATCACCAACCTTTCGGGGATTGGTTTATGCCAGCGACTACTAAAATGATAAGGCACCCAACACGAAGACGATTCGACGGCCAAAAATTGCAGACACAGAGGAGCAAGGTGACTAAACAGGACAGAGGGCGCCATCATACGGGCCCACCCACAAGAGGAAGGCAGAGGAAGATGACGGCGCAAGGGCGTGGCCGTCACCCCCTCCCCCCAAGCTATAAAAGGGTGCACCACCCAACCAGAAGAGAGATACAGTCGAGCAGCCGAGAGACACAGTCTGCAGCCGGAGCCGGAGACGCCATCTGGGAGCCGCCGTCAGTCCGGGGTCACCCGCGAGAAGTCTCTTCAGTTCGAGCGCAGAGGAACTCCAGAATGTGAGTGCTGCTGAAAAGTCTGCTCAATCCCAATCCTTGACCCCCCCCCCTCTGCCCAGCCTGCCGTGCCGTGACGACTGCCAAACATTTTCGGTTGCCATAAAATGCACTCTCAATTGGAATTGGAAAACTTAAATTACTTTGAACTTATTGGTCCAGACACCCTAGTTGCATATTAGGATCTGAATTGTGAGGTCATGTCAGAGCCGCCAGTAAATAGGTACGTTATTGTCAGTTGGAGTTCACGATTAGGCCGGGAGCGAGATGCTAAAATTTGAATAAGCAGCTCATTGTCACGAACGTTGAGATTGATGACATGATGCATGTCAGCATTGGATAATGAATATGTCTTTGTGTTTGGCCAAGCTGGTTCGTTGATTTATTATCGGCGGTAGTCAGGTGCGATTAAGGTTTGAGGTTGGGAAGTTTGTGAAATTAAGGGTGTAGATTCATGCTGTAGGTACTCACTAAAAGTTGCATTGCGAAATCATTGGTAATATTGCTATAGGAATTAATTGCGAAGTCGAAGTCAATTATAGAACAGGTAAATACGTTTGGAAAGGGATGAAATGTTTTAAGGTGGCGACTGATTCATGCAATCGATCTATGAATATGGCTATGAGTTATGATTTTCGACAGATACGAATGCTTGAGCTTACGGCGGAATTTCTTCTGTTACTTAGGTGCAGAGTTGAGAGTAGTGGTTTGAGGTCGACGGTCTGACACTTTGCGACTTGAGTTGGTCCTTGTACTTTGCGTCAGTGAAATTGCGAAATGTCGAGTAATAGGTAGATGTAGAATTGTTTGTGGTTAGAACTAATATGCGACTAAAATAGGTACCGATCGCTGTGCTTCTGTAGAATAAATACTAGAAAAGACCATCTTTGTTGGGAAACGATTAAATGGGACAGGAATTTAGTTTTAACCACTTACGTTGAACGGAGCTGATGAAATGTCGAACAGGAAAATATTGCAGCGATATTTTACCAGATTCACACTCACTAACACGTCTGGTGAATCTACCCGACCAGAAGAGACAACACACACGAGCACTGTACCGCGAGTGTTGACGCGCCGCACCGCCCAGCCGCGCGACCTTGGCTGTCGGGGGCCGGCGACGACGATCCACTGCCGGCCAGTCGGACACGCGTCGGTCGCGACGCGGGACCGTGTGCCGCTAGATGGCATGAGAGCAGCGTCGGGAGTGGAGCAGCGGCCACAGTAGGGCAGTGGGCTAACCGTAATTGGGGCGCGTGCGGTAGGTGAAGGTCATTGTATAGGAGCATGGTTAGTTGTGGAAAGTTGCAACGGGATAAGAACGTAACAGTTAATGCATAATTTTAAATATGACATGCTATATGATATCTAGGACTGCACTTCGTTTGATGCGCATTGTTTACTGCTAATAGGATGATTTAAATTAGATTCCCTATGAAAGGCTAGGGACCCTATGACAATATTCTGGCACTCTATAAAGATAATTTGTTTAGGTAACTAGTAGCCCATCAGAAGTTATCGAACGAGTTTCAAGGAGGCATTTCCGTTTGAGCATTCAGTAATTCACTATGATACGGTGGATCACAACCAGACGACAGATCGGTGCGAACTCATTGGTTCTAGATCATCTGATTAAATCAAGAACGGTTCAAGGTTTGTTAGGATTGTATACGAGAAATGATGATTAGGTTCACGCGTGCAGCAGCAATTAGGACTTGAGATTACGATTTGGTTCGGATAAATAATGCGTTTTTGTTCTTCGCGTTCTTGCGAGTTAGCGCCAATAAGTACTCCACCAATATTGGCACAGGGCATTTTGAGGCACAGACGGCTTGTTTGCCCGCCTCCTATGGCGTAACAATTACCAGCATGACTGTATGAGACACAGATGCACTTCTCTAAACCCACGTCCAGACCGGAATAATATGAAGGACACACCGTCACGTATGCAGGGCATATGCACGTTTTCCGCCAGTAGTATCCGGCTACTGTTAGATTTCCCGCTTAGGTAATACTGGGTAACGAGGCAGTGAGAGGTTTCTATGGCAGGGGAAGGGGAAGACTGGTACAGTGCAGTTGGAGAGTAAGTTGGAGCTATGCCAAAGGCAAGAAGCCGAAGGTCAGGGGTGAGTCACCCAAAGGGCGTATAAGGCAAGCTGTAGTGTCCCGAATAAGTCCTCATACTTATTTTGTAAGGGTACCTTAATCGGTACTGGACAGCCTCAGGGGAGGTAACGATGTACTCCAGGACACGTAAGGCCTTGAAAGTAAATCCCAGGGTTTAAAGGGAGATAATGAGCTTTCTTTTTTCTTAAATAAAAATTACTCGACATCTATACTATTTCTACTGTAGTTTCTATAAAATATGAAAATTTCCTAGCACATTTTCGTATGTGAAAAAGGTTTTTATTTTTGCAAAAAAGAAGCAGTACTTGCAGTACTTGTAACATCCACCGAAATGCGTTGTCCTTCTCTATAAAAAGTCGCAGTATATGGCGCTTTTGTTTCAAACAGCGACGCTTGGGTTTTTGTTTATGTTATCGCCTTGTCGTTGCTTGGTTGTAAGGATTCTAATTTGAATTAGAGTTAATTCGGTTTAGAATTAATTAGATTCTAATTCGGGGGTACATAGTGCCTACTCTTCTTTGTTTCCAAGTATTATTTTGCGCCACAAATGAACGGCATGCGCCAGAAACGCAGCCAAATCTTGCGATTGCGACTACGAAATTCATTATTTTGGCGTCAGAGCCTGAAGCGAAAAATACAAGCATATTTATTTCAAAAAGACTTCAGGTTTGTCGAACGGTGTTATGAGAATTTTGATAACAGTACTGCATAAGTTTTTCAGTGATGCCGCAAAAGTGTTGTATCTATCTTCTTTTATTGTGCAGTCGGCGGGACCGATTCAAAATTGAGTCGTTGCTACTAAAATAGCAGCATATGGCGTCAGATGATGAACAGGAAAAATAGTTGCGTAAATTTAGACATAAACCACCCCCAAACCATGAATATCTTTTGAAGGCACTATAGACGACCATTAACTAACTAGATGTGATGAAGATCAAATGTAAGGAATACGCTCATTTTACAAAATTACATGTACCAAAAAGTTACATTGTAGTACCAAAAAGTGATGTAAGTACTTATTCAACGGTCATTTTCAGCGCTCCCCGCTAACGTGACTTCAAGTTGAGATATTTGCGGCAAGGTACCGAATTGAGCAAAATGGTTTTAATTTACATTATAACTTGTTGTGTTTTGTCAGAAAATGGTCCTAACTCAGATTTTGTGGAAAAAGGTCATTATCTCCCTTTAAGGAGAGTTCCTGAGGAGAGTTCCAGGATATGAACGGTGGTCCCTGGGTCGTGAACGGAGGTGTTACACGCGGACCGGAAGAGGGCATAGGTAATCTCTCCCGGATAGAGAGATAAGTCGGATGTAAATCGCGTATATGTGTACCATAAGTCTATCGGACGTGTAGTGAATCCCATAAATTAGTAGGGTGGATATTTTAGTAAAAGACATAGAACCGCGTTCATGAGGTTGTGATCATTATTCAAGTCAGACCGGTTTCGTTCCACAGTCACATGGAACGAAACCGGTTTCGAGCATCATTCACATGTTGACAAGTTTCTCAACTACTTAAATATTCAGCACCCAAGAATGAAATTTACGAAAGAAACGGAGACTAACAGCATGATCTCTTTTCTTGATGTAAATGTAAAACGAACAGCTAGTGGCTTTGAAACCTCAGTTTACAGAAAGAAAACTTTCACTGGCCTTGGAACTAGCTTCTTTAGCTCTATTCCAATGCTCATAAAGAGGGCAATTGTGAAATCAGCCATATTTCGTGCCTTTCGGATCAGTTCAACCTACAGATTGTTCGATTTAGAAGTGAAGTTTTTAACGTCATTCTTTTGCAATAATGGGTTCCCAAAGCGACTTGTAGATTTTTCAGTTCGGAACTTCCTACAGAAGCAGTTCAGTCCAGCCCCAACCGTAGCTTCAGTTAAAAGGCTGGAAAAATACTTTGTATTACCTTTCTATGGTGATCAATCGCTTAAGATGCATCGTGAAGTCGTGTCCCTATTAACGAAATATTATCCATATCTGAACCCTAAAGTAGTTTTGCGTAACCAGTTCACGATTGGAACATTGTTCCGTTACAAGGACAAACTGCCCAAGCCGAGTCGCTCTGGTGTCATTTACAAATTTAGTTGCGCCTCATGCCAGGCGTCATACGTTGGTTCCACGTATCAACGTTTATTCACCAGAGTGGCTCAACACCAAGGCAGATCTCCTCGTACCGGACTGATGTCATCAACCCCAGCAGTTTCGTCCATTAGAGATCATGCGTTATCATGTGACGCTCCGTTTACGATTGATAATTTTGAAATTCTTGGTACGAACAGCTCGTTCCCTGATTTAAGAATTTTAGAATCACTATACATCTTTCGGTTGCGACCAAAAATAAACGACATTTCATCGGCATATCCTCTCAATGTCACCGCTTAGCGCTATGATGTGTGTACCCAATGGTGTGCAACTGCTCTCATGTGCACTGTGCATTTGTATCACCGTCGCGCGTCGTCATCATTAAGTAGAACAATTCTCCACCTGGAAGAAGTGTACTTACTGAGTTTTGCATGTGTGCATATGTGTGTGCAAATAATTTCGATATCGTGTCAGGGTAATCATCCCATCAAAAACATGTAACTTACATATCTGTTTATATTGTCACTGAAGATGTTCTCACTGTGGAACGAAACCGGTCTGACTTGAATAATGATCACAACCTCATGAACGCGGTTCTATGTCTTTTACTAAAGTTTATTCTACTTCTAAAACCATCAAAGGGTGGATATTTGTGCAATTATTCTGGACGGCCCTGCGATAAGTATCTTTGTCGCCGGTTAGCGGAGCATGCAAATGGATTTCGGAAGGAGACATTTATCTCGCCGGGGAGACCATGGTTTGTAAGACGCCTAACACTATCGGAGGGAATTTCGGGGGCTACCAATTAAATTTGGGCGAATACATGAAATGCGAACGTAATGCGAGAAAGGGTGTGAGAATGATGACGCATTAATCTTAGAGTAAGGCCGATAGGAATTTGGTAGAATTCGGTTACGGCAGTCGAACAAATGAATCTCGAGGGCAACTGAAAACTAGCAACGCTAATACGAATTAAGTGGGCAATTTTCTTAATGGGGAGGCCAGTGATATAGGAATGGGTGACTGGACGAATGATCACATTCAATTTATCAATGTAATTACCACCCATATGTTTGGCAGTGGTCATCGGGACTTCGAATGCCCTGTCCTTCACCTGTCCAACTGTGCCGCAAACCCAGCTGATCGGATCCCTCTATCCCTAATCCGAGCAGTGAAGAAGCATCTCGTGCATCATGGTCTATACAATGAACAGAATCATCAAGCCTCTAAATTAAAAAGCATCTTCCATCAGATGTATTTGTACGCAAGGTGGAGATCTACATCTCTACCAGGTGGATCTCATCTAGATCAGGATCTCATCACTATCTGGATCCCTCCCTATAGCTATCTCAGGATCTCTTCAACGACTCTCAGGTTCCCCTGTATCACCAGCTCTACTACCGACAGCATTACAGCAGCGAATTATTCTCTCTGCTACAACCAGCCGAATAACAGTGGACCGCGGTGCTGGATCAACCGCAAAGATGATGATGCAGTACTCTACTTCTTTTCTTTCATTCCCTTGCTACAGTTCAATGGGTAGAATTGGAGCAGAAGTTTCATTTAATGGGTGCAAAATAACCCAGTAGTTGACTTGCCCCTTAACCCAAATCACCACCTTTCACCTAAAAGTTGTCAATTTAATTTTGGCCATATTCCAGCTAAGTCATCAGGCCATCTACCCCATGTAAAGCCCCTGTCTGTCTCTTATGTGAGTTATGCGGAGCTCTTCTGAAATGAACCCTAAACATAATGAACCTAGCTAGGTTTTATGTCACACTGACACCATATGAAAGTGTTGAAAATGTGCTACAAATTTGACAACTTCATTAGGTATGCCTTATGAAGACAGCAGGAAAGCAGGTAGGTACCTACTTACCTGCCTAGATGTATCACTGGCTACCAACAGTACCAACGAAGGTAGATAGGTTATATGTGAATAATTCAAAACATTTTATTGCAATACAATTTGAAACTGTTAGGACTGGGGGATAGGGATGAGGATTAAAAATATATTTAAAAGGAAATGGACAGGACAGGGACTCTGGAACCACAGGATAAGTTAAGGACAAAGGAAGTAGCAACAAATAAAATTAAAACGCGAAAATGGCACGGTGCGACTGCGAAAAAACAAAGAAAACGTTTTGCCAACAAGTATGCTAAGCTTTTATAAATGCTTATTCTACGTCTTTGATTTTTTGGTAAGATGACGTCATTGATAATCATGTAGTATGGTAGATTATCATAAAATAAATCGGTTGTACAACACCAATTTCGTTTTAATTATTATTTCATTTGAAATAAAACCACTTTAAAATATTCGGTAAAATATTCTTTAAAAAAATGAAATATATTAAATATGTTATGCTTAGGCTCTCAGGGCCCTGTTTCACCGCCCGACGCTGCGCGCGCTGCAGCGCGCTGGGAGCCGAGGCATGCCCCTGACGTCACTCGAGTGACGTTGCGTGCGATCCATTAGCTTATGGTAAATCGCGTTTCGAACAGAGACCTTGAAGAACTTAGTACCAATTGAACAGAAGTGAGTGCGAATACTGCTAGCGTGCGGATGGTGCTGGCGCCGCGGTGTTAGCGTTTTGCGATGACGTCATAGCGTAGCGTCAGAGGGAAGTTTGTTGATATTGCCATGGAAACCCAACGCGCCGACCCGCGCAGCGCACTGCAGCGCTCCGCCGTGAAACAGGGCCCAGGAGAAAAGGATCAACAAACGTTCTGCTGCAAATTAAACAATGCAGCAAATTTAGCGAGACGAAAATGGCGCTTTTGTTTCAGTTATTTTTGTAGGGGTTTCAGTTATTTATAGAGTTCAGTGGGTTGTTTCTGAGGAGATGTGGAGATGTGAATTATTAATTAATCACACTTTATTAGTATATAGGGCCTTGTACTTTATCATCTGGATTAAAAAAAAAAACGTTTCCTGCTGAGTGCAGAAAGGTAGGTAGGTGCATCGCCAGGTTCTATCACCAGGATTGGAGCAGTTATTGCAGTTGAAAGTCAAAGCTGGCTGTTCATGTTTAGGCCCTGTTCTTTATTTGGCCATCTACCCCATATTGCAGTTGTGATAACAAGCAGTTTTCAGTGTAGTTTTGTGATCTTTGATGTCATTAATTGGTGTCATTATTTTTCGTCAACTAAAACTTATTTGAACTTTTCATTCAATCGACTCAATCATACGAGTCACTCTAATTTTCGGGAATCAAATCAGTCAACCAGTCGCTAAAGTCAAACGAGTCAGTCAACCAGTCATCTCGAAAAGTCAATCGACTCAATCCAATCAACTCAAAATACGCGTTGAATCAAATCAATCAATTCAATCGACTTGATTGGTATACAACCCTGGTTACGAAGTCATTTTACCAAACATGCGATAACTGTCAGCGTATCAAAGACACTGTTCTCCCTCCAAACACTTACCGCGATCGGGACGGCCGGCGCCAAAGCAGTCGGCGGCTGCTCAGCGGCAGTGGCCGCACCGCTGCACTGTGGGGTTTTTATCGATCCTAGCACGAATTTATTTATATCGCATCCTCCGCTACCTTAACTAATTTTATTTCACCTTCAAATGGTTAGGCTTAGGGTGTATGATCCCTGACAACATGGTTGGCTCTCCTGCTTGACCCCATCCCTCCCCCGCCCCCTCCCACGGACTTAGCACTGAAGCGTTTTCGGCTAGCAATGCATCGTGGGCGTGGAAGCGTTAAAAAAGTAGAACGAAACTACAATCGTTTTAGAAGTAGATATTTGTTCATGTCTAGCCCAATCACCAAAAGGCATTTCGGGCTTAACCTTTGCACTTTGTTAGTCCTTGCACTTAAAGGGGGAGGGGGTCGCACAGACTTCTGTCCTCGACTTTTCGCATACTAACTCAAGCAAAACGTGGCGGATCACGACGAAACTTTCTATACATTCGATTCGATCAATGTTACTCACACACTTAAAATTTCATGACCTTGACCTTAAAAAAAATTTGACCTGTGACCTGTTTCACCAGACCATGTCAGGCTGGTATCGATTTGGCGCTTATCAGCGCACATTATCGGCGCGTTTTCAGTCTTGCTGTGGTTGTTAACTCTCCAAGGCATGAAATGCTGTTTGTTCTTTGCATTTTAAGGTCACGTTAAGGTCAAATCAAGGTCATTTACCTTAGATGACCTTAGTTGACTTTTTCAAGTTATAGATTTTTCTAGATAAGTGCTTGGAGCTTATTTCGAACTTAACACCCATTTGAAGATTTAAGTAGTTTTGGTGCCTAACGGAACATGCTATACGAAGCAGCGTTACCGCTGGCGTCTCGCCGGTTTCCCCAGATTCTCACGAAAATTTCCCTATTTTAAAAATCATTTCCCTAGATACGGTTATTTTCATGGAATTTGACGTACTGTACTTGATCCTCATTCTAACCATTCGTGTTATAGTCGCTGCTTCCCAAAACAGCAATTTACTACATTCTGTGACGTTAACGTAAGAGATTCTAATGAAATTGCTGGCATACGAGGTGTGACCAAAAAGAAACGAGACTGTGTCCGCTGAGGACACGGTTCAGCACACACCGATTACCTATACCATAGTGATGCGGAGCATTTCAGCACCATATGAGCGAAGTTTCAATTTTTCTGGCCCATTGTCCTTCTTTCCACGGTCGTTTCTCTAAACCCCTGCAATACCCCATGTCACAATATGGGTTCTGAACAGACGGGACAAACATCAAGTTCTCAGTGAAACTGGGGAAAACTGCTACAGAAACACTTCCGATGTCAAATTATGTGTATGGAGACGAAGCAATGTCTCCTGCACGAGTGTTCGAGTGGCACAAAAGGTTTGAGAGTGAACGAGATGATGTGGAGGATGACCCGGGTCCCGGAGCCATGACGCCCCACAACATCCAGAAATGAAGAAAACATCCACGAGCCTGACGCACAGCGATCGCAGATGGACAGTAAGGATGCTGGCTGAGGGGCTATGAATGGGAACAGTGTCGGTGAGTACCATCCTGACGGTGGATTTGGGCACGAGGAAGGATTCGCGTGAAGGGGGTGCCCAGTGTTCTCCAATGATCAAAAGGCTCGCTGTGGCCGTTTTCACGACGGAACTTTCGCAGAGGAACTTATTTGATACCTAAAAAGTACCTACCCTTAGAGGCCTTAACATCCCTCAAACTGAAATATTTTATGTTCAAAATAATTTTAGAAGTTTAAATCTGGGCATTTTTTGCCCTCAAATCACTTATTTATTTACAAACACAGCAATTTTTGGTTCTAGTAGCCCACCTTTCGACTATGAGGTATTAAATCAGCGTGGCAACTTGCTCCCTCTTTGCTCCCTCGGGTATCTAATTCCGGAATTCTTAAAAACAAGGAAAGTATATATCGAGTTCTCTTTTATACCTATTCAGCTATGTTTTAATGGTGATTAAAATATGACAAATTTTTTAATTACATTTCATATAAGAAAACACGCAAAACAATGAAACAAAAATAACTACGGCAGATAATTACCTTCAGGTATCTAATTCCGACCAATCAGCACCTCAGTAGGATATGACGTCATACAAGAATGGTGGTGAAGGCCGTTTGCAGTCCCGGCCGGTAGGTCACGTGACCGCCGGGCGCCTCGGGTCACGCGGCGGTCGGGAGTCGGACGTGGGGCGTGGTCGCGGGCGGACGCGCGGGGCATCATGCTTTGCTTTGCTTGCTTTGTCAACTTCATATAACTTACTATCGCATTCGTGTGAAAGCCAAACACTGCTCAGTGCCCTTAGAAATTGAGTTTTGGAAAGCTAAAGTCCCTATAGCTCCTCAGGTCGGCAACAGTTGAAGCCTCATCTGAACCCATGTGAAAAAACGAGGGTAAGGAACCTTGTGTTGCTTTTTCTTTTACCGTCATAATTATCTCAAACCATCACAATGTTGAGTTGCCACATTGTCTGCTTCACTACATTCGTGTAAAACTTGGGTGAAGGCTGGTGGCTCAAAGAAAGGTGAAGATATTTCTTTAAGTGCCTAATCCGTGAAATTGAAATATCCCGGCTTTACAAATCTACACTTTTCATTTTCTCCACGATACATTTTTTAAAATGGTTTAAATTTTATCTACATTTGTTAAAATCGGGGCTTTGGTTTTTGTAAACTAGATCATAAAGTTTACTATAGTTTTGTGTAACCTGATGGCTGAAGAAAATAGTAATTTTGCTAAAATGATGTGCGGAAATTTGTTGCTTTCCAAATCAAATTACTCATACCTATATTTCATTCAAAATTAGGAGGCATTATTACTGTTTTTCTTGTAACATGAACTGAGTTTGGGTACGGTGCTCCGGAAACGTTGTGGAACTTTAAGCTAGCTAGAGCAGTTTCCATAAAAATTGTTTAGATAGTTGACATGGCTTGTTGACAACTCTTTGGCTGTTTCTAAAAAAGTGAAAAAAATATTTTCCTGCATTAAGCACACAAGGCATGTTATTCTCATAAGCTATCGAATGTGTGTGTGTGTTTTTAAGCTGTTTTTTTTTTAAGCTTTTAAGCTGTAACTTCAGTTACTTCACTTTAGAACATATTGCCCAGAATGCGTCACTGATCATGAGCTGGTATATCATATCATATGTAGCAAATACATAAATGAGAATAGTGTGTCATGAATTTTTGTGCATGCTTCTGGATCATCTGTAAGTACATCAAAGGCTCGGCTCAAGAGTGTCCTGCCGACCAGCTTATGCCCAACCCTTTCTGTCCGCAGAACGTCGCCTGCGACTCCCGCACGCCGTTTGCCCCGGCCGTCCGTACTGGTCTTCGCGCTGCGAGCCGCGCTGGAGTTCGCGGCGGCGTCGTGGAGCTCCCATCGGGACGGCGTGTGATGCCCGCGTCGAGCTTATAAGCCGTGAGCTTCGATTGGCGGCTCACGCGGTCACCAGCTGTATGTACAGCCTCGGCCCCGACGACCCCGCTAATGGCCGAGACCGGCATACCCCCGGCATGGGTCCGCTGTCCGGCGCAGCGCTGGCCGCCCGCATGCTATGCTACTTTTGGCTGTATCGCTGCCCAGCGGGAGCGCGCTCCACGCTGCGGAAGAGGTACACGTTGCGACCCGACTGAGGACTGCAACCGGATGGTGACACGTCGGCCTCTGCGCCCTGGCCGGGGCAGGCGTGACCGACGTCACAGTGGAGGAACGCCCAAACAAGACCAGCCCACCGTCGGAGCAGCATGGAAATATCATGTTCTGCCTGGACGTCGGACCCGGCGGCCGCAGTGCACCTGCACACGTGCGGAGAGGGGCGCTGGAGGCTACTCTGGAGCTTCTGCCATTCCGCGGCGCGACTGCTGGCAAAACGGCGGCGATTGAGGCGGTTGGGAACAGCTGCAGCAATGGTGATGGCGGTGATGGCGACATGGCGGTTTGGGACTTCATCTCAGCGCGGCCGCCGCCCAGGCGCCGCTGCGCCCGGCTGCTCAGCCACCTACCGGATGGCGGGGTGGCCCTTACGGCCCTCACGCCCGTTCGGTCTGCGGCCACGTTGTGGGGTGGCGGTCGCGGGGTTAGCGGCGTTGGACTTCGTCCTTTATCCAGACTGCACCGTACCATCTGAACGGATGGATCTGCCAAGAAAGATGACATCCAAGGCGGCTATGAGGCGATCACAAAGCTTCACCAAGAGCTTCTCATTCATGGGGCCGGCCGGCCGTTAAGTCGCAACACCGGCTGCCGAGTGCCAACAGCTGCGTGCGCTGGCGCCGACGCGTTGTGGGCCGCGCTGCTGACGCCCAAGCTGCGATATCAACCATCTATGAATAAGTGGCAGCGGTGGCGGCTTGTCAGTTGTTAACGTGCCTTAACAGACGTTGCGAATAGCCCGCGTTGGAATCGCATGGTTGGGAACGGAACACAACGCAAGTAAAAATGGGCTTCCTTGATGAACCTACTTTTTAAGCATTGTAGCCTTTGTAATTTTGGATGTTTTGCTGTAGATATTATTTTCTACATATATACTATATAGGCACTCACGTGCTTTAAATCGCGCAATGCAATTGAACCATGGTAAAGACAATAATAAATGAACTGAGAGCTGACATGCCCCATGCTTTGTGTGTGTATGTGCGTGTGTGTGTGTGTTTTTTTTTTTTGGCGAGTCGATAAAAGTGGTTTTGGACACTGGATGAGTTTTTAGGGGTGTGGTGAGGGGGGATGTAATTCCACAGACATTCTGTCAGATTCACTAATGCAGTAGGTCTGTGCGGTGTTTAGTTATCGGAGCATTCTTTGAAAGTCGTGAATAGGGCCACCGAGTACCTAAAGCCGTGATATTCCCCCACAAAAACTTCTTTTAAATAACCAGGGATAGGTACATGAGCAGAGTAAATGCTATTACGAACGCCTATCACAATGCTGAGCGAATAGGAAAATCCATAGATGGAGAATTGTGCCGCGTTACGGGTGCTCGGGCGCACCCAATCCACCGTTACCCCAGCGGTGACCTTGACCCGCAACGTCTGTCTCGGCTCCAAAGCCAAACCGGCGTGGAATTGGGAGCGTTCGAGCACTCATGGTCCAGCGCAATTCTCCACCTAAATCCATTCCTGATACACATTTGCTTGCTCATAGTCATGTAACCCCGGTAAATTCACCCAACTTTCATATTGGTCGCTCCATAGACAGGTGGCCACAGAGATCAACTTAAAAGGCCATTGTTGCATTCATTTAGTGGTCAGTGGAGATCAAGCCGTGACAGGCCACAAGTCGCGTGACATCATACGTGTAACGACCAATGACGACGGCCTGCAAAACCCAATGGAAGCGGCTAGCAGCGTGCAATAAAACAGGGCGCTGCTTTCTAAATGTCTGTCGTGCGCCATAAATGAATATATTCTTTGTAGCCTGGCAACTCAGTATCTTTTTTTAACTATTGTACTAGTATTTAATAATTTCATAATTTTATAATTGTGCTTACGCTTTATGTTGATATTAGTGATAAATCCTTAGATAAAGTAAATCGATGTGATATTTAATAGAAAAATAGCAAACTAACGCACCATTCATTCGAAAGCTGGGGAACCTACTAAAAAGAACTACTAAAGTTCCTGAGGAACTTAAGGATCAAATGGGGATTAAATAGATGCCTGCTATTCCGTCGTGAAAAGGGCCTGTGTGGAAGTGACACGGTAGTCTTTGAGCAGCCGGAGGGCAGCCCACAGTGGAACCCAGAGTGAAACATCACCCGTCCTCGCCAGATTGAACACTATGTGACTTCTGGCTATCCCCGAACACCAAGGGCGTCCTCAAGGGATCACTTTTTGAAGAGATTGAGGACATGCAAGAGCACATGACACGGGGCACTGCAGGAGTTTAGAGAAACGACCGTGGAAGGAAGGACAATGGGCCAGAAAAATTGAAACTTCGCTCATATGGTGCTGAAATGCTCCGCATCACTATGGTATAGGTAATCGGTGTGTAGATATTGAACCGTGTCCCTAGCGGACACAGACTCGTTTCTTTTTGGTCACACGCAAATTATTGTACGTGGTATAATATAATTGAGTGGTATATCGCAAATTGTGGTGTGTTGCGACTCGAGACGCGGGAAAGGAAGTGATATGCGCTAGACATTGTAAAAATCACGCCAAAACAAAAACTTTGATGTAAAAAATTAGCCGCACCCGAAATGGTACAAAGCAGCAGTTCGTTTTGAAATAATAGCAAGAATTATATATAACTACATGCATGCATATGTAATTCACTTTATATCTTTAAAACTAGAGCATCAAACGTTAATTTTGTGAAAAATGTTCTCATATTTTTTGATATGGCATGCGGAAGAATAATTTATGACAATAATGATTTCGATTGTTGAAAAAACAACAATTTTTCGGGTTTGTGGCATTTCCCTAGATTTCGTGTGAAATCCATATATCCCTAGATCTTCGCTGACTTCCATAGAAAAGGGAAATTTCCCTTGCAGCGGTAACCCTGATACGAAGCCGTCAAAGGTAATCGACGCCTACCTTCTATGGATAGCCGGCAAGACACCTACTGGTCGGGCCTGACCTGACCCGGCCTAGCATGAAAACATCATCCTTGATCAAAACTAGCTTGAAATTCGTGATTAGCACCCCAAAAACCTCCAACCTCACTTTACAAAGTTACAGCATTTTTCGATTTACCTATATCAAAGCTCTGTTCTGAAGTTCAATAAGGTGAACATTGGCGGCGATAGCCAATAAAATGGACGCAGCGTTGCAAGGGTGTTGTTGTTTTGTTCAAAAAGAACATTTGGCGAAAGAAAAATAATGTCAACATGGTATCACCCCTTTCCTCCCTCCTCCCAACTCCTATACTGACCGGAAACCCCCAGGCGGTGTGCTGCGGTCGGGTAACCCGCCGCGGCGCGGCCCGGCGCGGCGTAAGAAACCACGCGGCACCGTCTGCTTTGACGTCTCATAGTGACTGGTTTAGGCAAATTTCGGCAAAAAATGAGAGCTGCCCCCGATGCAGAAATTATTGGAGAACATTTTGATATACATTTCCACGCGTAACACCGCGTATCAAACTTTGTAAGGCAATAGTTCGCTTGTCAACTCTCTGAACCAAGAAGCATTTTAACATCTTAAGCTTTTCGGTCAAAAATTATACATTTGGATGAATTTTGGAAAATTTCGTGCATACCATCATCTTCCTTATAAGTCAAAGATAATGAAAACATGTCGCAACTATAACCTGCTGTTCAGGGAAACGAGTGAGAGGGCGTTTTATTGTAGTGTGCTTTTTCGCTGTATGCAGGTAGCACGACGCTGGTCAGGACGAAGCTACACTTTGAGAGGTTTTTTGAGGCATAAACAATCATTTTACAGACGATTTAAGGTGTGATTCGGATACGCTGGACAATTCTACGTGGAATAAATAACAAAAAAGTGGAAATCGAAATACTTTAACTTGCCACTTAATGCGTGCTAGGATGGCCTAAGTCCCCACGGTGCGCTGGTTCCCTGGCGGAAAGAAATGGGACATGGAAGCATTACAATTGATAAGCGTTGATGTAACAGAAGATAGTTGTTTAATGCTAAGTACGGTACGACGATACTTGATCACAATAAAGTAATTCCCCTTTCCAAAAATATTTACCGCGATTGGTCTGGCCAGGCGCAAAGCATTGGTCCTCTGTCGGCCATCGGAAGTGGCCGGCTGGGTTACGCTGGAGTCCGACTCAACGTCGGAGCCCGGTCGAACGTTAGCCAGCCTGTAATGAAAAAATATGATAATGGAAAGGGGAAGTTAACTACTACTATTCTAACTACCAATTCTATAATACCACTACCCTACCACTACCCCTACTACTACCCCTAACACTACCCCTACCATTATCACTGGGTCATATGAGGTCACATACTATCAGATAAATAATGAACTAAAAAAGTTTATTATTAAAGTAAAAAAAACCTAATACTACCTAATACTATTCTGAAAACATAGGCTTGAAAAAGGATGCATCGTTGTCGATGTGGTGATCTATCAATATACCCAACGTAAAATTGAAGACGATGTAGTTGAGAAGAAAACAATCTTGTATCTTTGGAAAAACGCTATACAAAAATACCTACAAATGACGTTATTTCCTAAATAAAGAATCAAATGAAATACGTACGTACAGCAAGGAAAATCTCATTTTACATGGCCTCTATGTAGGGAACGGGAGTGCCAAATAAGCAACGTCACGTTTTGTCCGTGATTGTGTGCAAGGGACGGTGTTTGAGTGTAATATTGCAATTTGTTTTAACACAAGGGTGACCCGCGTGCTCCGCAACGCGAAAAGGGGGTATTTACGATCGGCGGGTGTTTGGTTGTTCTTGTGTCGGTTGGGTTATCTATCCATTTCGGTCGATTGCTTTTTGATGGCTAAACGTTTTGGTTTGGAAAAAATATCCATCGGATCGAGGTGCCCGTGTCTGATAAGCATGCTTTCTACTTCAGAACCTGTCAATAGTTCAGTGAGCCTGTCAAATGTGTTTTATAATTCAGGTGCGTAGTTTTATGACAAATGAAAGGCGTAGATAATTTTCGCTAAAAATGGATTTGCAGAGGTTTTTATATTTTTAAGAATACCGTTGCTTGTCATGCAAACGTGATGATTGGATCTTGGAGAGAATTGAATGCTCTTTCTAATGATAGCATTTTCAATTGTCAAACGTATCAGGTTAAGCAGCAAACCCCGTGTAATTATCTAGTGGCACGTTATTGGCAAATGCCATTTTCTCCAGCGATTTGCTCCACCTTGTTTTTGATCAATTAACTTTTCACAATTTTTCCATGAGAGGCGGTACATTTCTCTTGCCAATAGGCGTTGTTTCAACTCGCTCTGTCTGGCGGTCACGTGAAAACAAAATAAAATCCAAAATCCGTTTAAAACGGCACTTCTTAACCCGCGCCCTGCTGGGGGTCCTGGATTTCCACGCCCTGCTGGGGGGGGGGGGTGTTTGAACACCCCCTTCTAACTCGGCTCCTGGGCCACGTAGCGATACGCGGAAGGCGGCGTTCGAAAGAGCGTCAAAAATAATGAGGAAATCACTTCGGTCAATTTTTTGGTCAGGTCAAAGGTCAGGTCACCAGAGGTCATTGAAGGCAAAATTTCGCCGATTTCCAGGTCGAATGTCGACAATTTCTAAGAAGCCAACGCATAACTCGGGAACCAATAGAGCTACAGCGCCGCGGAAAAGCGCATTCGATAGCTCTATTAACGCCCTTTCTGAATAATTCTCTCAGATTTGACCTAACCTCAACGGTTTTGCCTGCAGGGGGCAAAAACTGCAAAAATAGCCGATGTGGTGTGTATGTGCGAATGGACTGCATAAAAGAAGACTAAAGTGGGGTGGGGATAGTGTGATGTGCATAAGTTGGGGCACCCCGCGTGTGCGTGCCTGGGCGCGCCTCTGCGCGCGCCTGCCGCCGTGACCGGGACCTGGGCGACGGAGCGGCGGAGCGCCAGTCTACGGTTTGAGGTGAGTGAGAGCGCGCGATCACACTGGTGGCAGCGGTGGGATAAGTGCAGTGATGGAGCGAGACAATCGATTGGTGTGGGGGGACGGGGAAGATCTGGACGATTTTCTCCGACGCGTGGATGCGTGTCGTCTCACCGTTGGAGACGAAAGTAAGGCGGTAGGGAAGGCCCTACTGGGCCTTGGATCGAGAATCAGTGTGATGGATTCTCTTTCGGAAGATGACAAGAAGGACGTCGCAAGTCTGAAGGCAGCTCTGAGGCGGGAGTTCGGCAACTCAACCAGGTGGTACCAGGAGAGTTTCGAGAAACGGCGGAAGAAGCCCGAGGAGACATACGGTATGTTCCTGTCTGTTTTATGCTCTCTGTTCCGTGGTGCGTTTCCAGGCACTGATACTGACGCCCCGGTAGCCAAGACGCTGCTCAAAAGCCGTTTTTTGGATGGGATCAATCCAAATGTGTCGTCCCAGTTGCGCCTGATGTTTCCCGACGTCACTGCTGATAAGTTGCCGGAGCATGCTCGACGCGTAGATGAGGCTCTGGCGTCCTCGGGGTCACATGCGCCGGTACAACAGGTCGCTGAGCTAGGAGCAGAGGAGGGTGGTGAGGTAGCCCAGCTGCGGGGAGAGGTCGCTGAATTATCGCGTATGGTACAGGCGATCCAGTCCGGCGGCCCGCGGGCTCGGCCGACCCGTGGAGGACCGGCGGCCGGCGCAGCCCGAGGCGCCATGACGTCATCGCGCGGCTCGGCCAATGTCCAGTGCTGGACCTGCGGTGCGCAGGGGCACGTCCAGGGGGAGTGCAGGAGCGCGCGAGGTGGACGGACCGGTGGCCAGCGGCCGGGGGCCACCGGCGGAGAGGAGAGGGGATCACGTCGAACATGTTGGACTTGTGGTTCACCGGGACACATGCAGAGGGAATGTTTCAGGGCACCGGTAGGTCGTGGTAGAGGCCGTCCAGCGCCGGTCACCTGTTGGAGATGCAAGGAGTTCGGCCACACTCAGTACGATTGTCCGTTAAATTTAAACTGAAGTGGGTTACTGCCGAGGGGCGGGCGGTAACCAGCTCTCAAGGAAAATGGCTCAGAACTGGTACTGCTCTACCGGTGCGGTCAGCTGAAGGGCCCTCGGCTTGTTCTCTGCATGTGAGAGGTCGCATTGGAAAGCTGCCGTGTACGTGGTTGGTGGACACGGGCGCGGTGGTCTCGTGCGTGTCGGCGGCTCTACCGGGAGTCAGCTCCGTTCCTCTTTCCACAGCTGAGCAGAATCCAATCGGAGCTAACGGGATACCGCTGCAGTGTGTCGGCCAGATTTCAGCGGACCTCCTGATCGGACCAGCCGCGGTCAGCAACGCTCGCATTCTGGTTGTCAAGGACCTCTCGGCACCGGCAATCCTGGGCACGGATGTGCTAAGGAAGTTCAAGACATTCAGCGTGGATTTTTCGAAGCGGTCTCTACATATCGGTAGTCATTGCATCCAGTTGGAGGCGAGGCGTGAAGGTACACCGCAGCAGCCGGTTTCCGTCTGTTTGGCATCAGATTATACCCTGGATCCTTTCTCAGAGCGACTGGTCGACGTCATGGCGTTTGATTTCGGGGCGTCGGCACGTGATGTCATCTTTGACCCCGATCCATCGAAGGCGGTGCGGCTTGGTGTCGCCCTCTGCCCCTGTATAGCACGGTCGGATGTCGATAACAGGATTCCGGTCCTTGTGAAGAATGCTGGAGCAGAGCCAGTGAGGTTGTATGCGAACTCTGTCTTGGGAGAAGTCAGCGAGGGGCAAGTGGCGGCAGTGGCTGACGGAACGAAACCAGACAGAAACGGCCCGGTTCAGGTTGATCTGTCGGGCACAGAACTAGGCGATCGAGACCGGGGAACGCTCAGGAGGCTGTTAAACAGTTACCGAGATGTTTTCGCAAACACAGACGACGAATTGGGTCGAACAAACATTGTTCAGTTCTCGATCAACACTGGGAATCGCCCCCCAGTGGCAGTCCGAGCACGCCGTACCCCCTATCATTTGAGGCCCGAAGTTCGGAGACAGATTATGAACATGGAAGAAAGAGGAATAATCCAGAAATCGACGTCGCCATGGTCTGCCCCAATTTTGATGGTAAAAAAGTCGGACGGGTCATATCGTTTTGCGGTAGATTTTCGAGAGCTGAACCGACAAACAGTAGATGAAGTAGCGTACCTCCCATCAGTGAAGGAATGTCTTGACAGTTTGGCTGGTTCACGGATTTTCACAACATTGGACCTGAATTCGGCCTATTGGCAAGTTCCAATAGCACCGGAAGACCGGAAAAAGACGGCGTTTCTGACCGAGGATAACAAGTGGGAATTTCTGGTTATGCCATTTGGGGCCAAGGGAGCTCCGGGCTGTTTCTCACGTCTGATGACCGAGGTGTTGCGCGGTCTGCTCGGACACGGCGTGACCGCGTACTTGGACGATATTATTGTGGGAGGCACCACGATAGTCGAGCATTTGTCACTGTTACAGGCTGTCTTACAAAGACTGAGACAGGCAGGTTTGACGGTGAAGAGCTCCAAGGTGGTTCCCTGTCGTCGTCGCATTCGTTTTCTTGGTCACGTGGTCTCAACGGAAGGTCTTGAACCTGACCCGGAGAGGGTGGAGGTGATCCGGAACTGGCCCCGACCGGAGACAACGAAACAAGTCCGGCAGTTCACCGGCCTCTGCAACTATTACAGCGACTTCGTGCCGAATCTTCAGCAGCTGGCGGCGCCACTACACGAGATCTCGGGTAAGGCGCGTTTCTCCTGGAATGTAGACCGAGAGCAGGCATTCGTGAGACTAAAGGATGCCCTCTGTCAGGCCACTACGCTACAGCTTCCAGACATGACCAGAGAATTCGAAATAAGCACAGATGCCTCGGATACGGGACTCGGATGTGTCCTGTCGCAACGTACGGAAAGTGGGCAGGACAGACCGGTGTGTTTTGCCTCTAAGACATTTTCTGCCGCTGAACGCAATTGGCATATTCGTGACAAGGAAATGTTTGCCCTGATATTCGCTGTCAGGAAGTTCCGTACTTACCTTCTTGGTAAGCCGTTCCAGTGGTTCACGGACCATTGCGGTCTTCAGTGGCTCAAGAACACAAAGGATCCGAGGGGTCGATATGCCAGATGGATAGAGGAGCTGGAGGAATTCCAATTCACGGTTCACTTTCGGAAAGGCGCTGATAATTGTCCGGCTGACGCACTCTCCCGCAGGAGTGAAGGCGTGGGTGGCGGTGTGATGCCGCCTCAGGTGGCTGAAATCTCTCAGCCAGACCGGAGAGAGGACGAGAACGAAGAGTTTCTCCGGGCTCAACAGAATAACAAGTCTATGCGGGCCCTGAGAGACGAACTTATTCTGCACAGGCGGCACGGACGGGCATCTAGCAAATGGCTGCACATGGGTGTTGAGCCGGCCATTGATGTTCAAAGTGGTCTGTTGATTGGGAAGAAGGGAGCTCAGAGGTATATTTTGGTTCCAGATGAAATGATTGTGAGGGTGCTTCAACTAAAGCACGACAAAGCTGGTCATTTTGGCGCCGAGAGAACGACTACTTTGGTGCGAGAGAGCGGATATTTATGGATGGGGATGCACCAGGATATCAAAAACTACTGTCGCAGCTGTGTGATTTGTGCACGGTCCAATGACCCTCAGCGACGCCTCAAGGCGCCACTGGAAATGACCACGCAGCCAACGGCTCCGTGGCAGCATGTGGCCGTGGACCTGATGGGTCCGTTTGGCCGGGCGCCAACGACGAGGGGTAATCGTTACACCATCGTAGTGTTGGATTTGTTTTCCAAGGGTGTTGAGATCGCGGCGATTCCTGACAAATCGGCGGAGACTGTGGCCAGGGCCCTCACCGAAGTGATTTATAGACACGGGTTACCGGATTCTATTCTCACCGACAGAGGACTGGAATTCGACAATCAATATCTGCTGGCATTAACCAATGCTATGGGCATCGACAAAAAAAGAGTGAGCGCGTTCCACCCTCAATCGAATGGAGCTGTTGAGCGGGCGAACAAGACAATTGGTTCTATGTTGCGCAGAAATGCACAGGAATATGGAGAGAGCTGGGATACATGCATTGGGTTGGTTCGTTTTCAGTACATGACGGCACCTCATCACACAACAGGATATTCGCCATTTTATTTGCAATACGGACGTCATCCGAGAACCCCCGAGATGGCCCGGCTGGAGGGTGCTAAAGTTACCAAATCAGAGCAGGAGTGGGTAAAACGACTGGAGCGCAATTTGCAAGAAGCGCACAAGCACGTGATCATGAGAGAGGAGATCAAGAAGAAGGATCGCGTTGAAAAAAGCAGGCTCAAGAACGTTGGGGTGAAATATCGTGAAGGGGATAGAGTTTTCATGAAGGTACCAAAACGTACAGGAATGCCGGGAAAGCTCCAGACGCGCTGGGAGGGACCGTTTATTATCATTAGCTGCAGGCAGGGGAACACGTACCGGATTAAGAAGGAGGACAACTTTCGGCAGCGATATGTGCGACACTACGATGAATTAAAGCCGGTGGAACGTAGACAAGAACGGCTTCAGGAGTGGCATGGAAAGGGCACCGGACAGTTATCATCCCCGCCAAACAAATCCAGCGTCACAAGAGACAGCAAGAAGGACGAGGAGCAAGGCCGAGAGCACGGACAGGTGGTGTTAGACTCGGATGATTCAGAGGAGGAAGAGGAGGAAGAGGACGTGAGCTCGGATCAAAACACGGCCGAGCCAGCGATCGGAGAACGTCCACAGACGCAGTTGCGGCGGAGTGAGAGAGAACGCCACCCGCCAGATAGATACGGTGAATGGACCGTATAAAAGAAGACCAGGGGAGGGTGGTAAAAGTGGGGTGGGGATAGTGTGGTGTGTATGTGCGAATGGACTGCATAAAAGAAGACTAAAGTGGGGTGGGGATAGTGTGATGTGCATAAGTTGGGGCACCCCGCGTGTGCGTGCCTGGGCGCGCCTCTGCGCGCGCCTGCCGCCGTGACCGGGACCTGGGCGACGGAGCGGCGGAGCGCCAGTCTACGGTTTGAGGTGAGTGAGAGCGCGCGATCACACCGATTTTTCGGAAACAGTTTTTCTGCAATAACTTTTGACCCTAGCCTTGTACGATCTTACTTTTACCGGCATCGTGTTCCTCTCGTCAAGACGCATCGAATGAACTATAATTTGACCTTGAAAGGTCAACTTGAAAATTTGACCTCAGGTCAAGGTCATGACCTGACCGGAAAGGGTAATGTTGCATATCAGTCGATCCGTATCGTCGAGCTGAACACATCTAAGGCGTTTTTATCGCTCTAGCATGCCTCTATCAAAAGTTATTTGCGAAAAAATGTTAGATACCATTCGTGACCTAAGATGACCTCAGGGCATAAACAGGGGTCACGGACACCATTTTCATGTTCAGTGTGTCTAAACCACTTGTAATTCAGTGTTTGGGAGTGTTTATAATGTCTTTCGTCCAAAAGAGGCGCATTTCAATTTTCTCCCATTGACTTATAATGGGGAGGTCGCAAAATTGACCTGACCTTAGGTCATCGATATCAAAATTCTGAGATATACATTTTGTATATACTATTGCTCTTAGCAATCGCTTAAAGTTTCAAAGCGATCGGTCACTCGGTGTAGCTATGACAGACATGAAACTTTTTATGTGGTGAGGTCACTTCAAGTGACCTGGTGACCTGACCTTGAATGACCTTGGTCTGAGATTTTCACAACATGTGTAGAATTGATGTATGATAAGGTGTACCAAAAACGGCGGCGCTACGCGCCGCCGTTTTTGAGATATTCGCGAAAAACCACAAGGGGGTGTTCAAACACCCCCCCCCCCAGCAGGGCGCGGGTTAAAATAAAATTGCCCTCACGGGTGCACGTGGCGCGTGCCATCCTCCGCATCGAACACCATTCGATAGCCCGTTCGATTCTCTACACATGCTGTTTTCCCCGTGACGATCGGGCGCACGGTTACCGAGATATTGCACGGGGACCGGACCCGTGTCGGCCAAATTTAGCCATTTTCGCCCGATTTTGCAGGCCGATTAATACATGTAAAGTCTATGACGCGAATTTGTTCTTTTTGGGCACGCGCCACGCGCTCGCTATCGATCCGATCAAGCTGAGACCCATCAAAGGCACGTTGTCCATCCTTGTTCTATAAGTTGCGCAAACTTCAGCGCGGTAGGTGCAACGGTGTGACCTGCAACCCGCGCTACGTAGCACCGAACGTTCGCGCCGGCAGCAAGTGCAGCAGCGAAAGGGTGAAGCCGCAGGAAGAAGAAGCAGCAAGCGTTCGAGATACGGCACCGGTAAAGCGTTCCATAGGGCTACATCTGACTGACGGAAAGCCGGCTCGGAGCTACCGTTGGATTGAAGGTGTGGTCCGGCGCTGCCATTGCCGTCTACCTACCAACCGGCGTGACCGGTCACCCTTCCTACGCCAAATTCTCCCTCTTTCTCCTTCAATTCAGATCCAACTATCCACCACCCAGCCGGGATACCTAACGGTGATACCTCCACGCTTGGGGCCTAAGAACCTGACTTCGGTCGGGTTCGTCAAGCCAGGGCGTAACAGGCTGCGTCTTCTATGAGCAGCTGGAGCTTAACGAACGGCTTTCCAAAACTCACTATCTCTCATCAACCTACCGACCTTGAAATTGCCAAATACAACCACTAAAATTACATCTGTTTAATTTTTAATTCTTTTTGCGCCTGATTCTCCACTCTACAAATAACTCTTAACAGACATGGACTCATACACCACCACAACACAAGACATCGAACTGCACCACCTCGGCTCCTACGTCGTCGGCCAATACACGGACCCTCGGCTGGATATGGCCAAGGAGTCCGCATTCAAAATAAATCGCACACTCACAGACATCACAAAAAGCACTACGCTACGCATCACACCCCAGCACAAATGCATCCTCATCAAGACATCCAACGAGACACAGACAAAAACACTTCTGTCCACCACCACTTCGCCAATCACGACGCATCCTTCACACTACACCGCACCCTCAACAAGACCCGAGCCACTATCCGCACGAACCCACTAGACACACCACTAGCAGTCATCGGAGACGAGTTGGCGTCCCAGGGCGTCAGCTCAATTCGTCGACTGGCTTCCACCCACCACTACACCATCCTGCAACTCACCTTTAACACCACGATCCTACCTCCTCACGTTACACTACAACACTGCCGATACAGCACACGTCTTCACGCGCCACTGCCCCTTCGCTGCAAGAAGTGTCAGCGCTACGGTCACGGAGAACGTGCTTGCACCTCCCGTACTGCACGCTGTGCACGTTGTGGCGAGGGGCATCCGTCAGAGGGGTGCACTCGTCCCTTTCGATGCGCTGCCTGTGACGGATCGCACCCGGTCACTGACTCCAAATGCCCTAAGTGGCTATTTGAGCGGGAAGTGACCAGGTACGCGGCGAGCATGCATGTACCACCAGCCCTTTCACGCACCCTGGTCTCCAAGGCACCACCAGTACATCTAGCCGAAACATTTAAACACGCAAACGTAACAGGAAGCACCTACGCCTCAGTCGCTTCACGCACCACCGCAAAACTCCAGCCACTAGCACAGCACCCACCGAGCTGTCGCCGACCTGCCCTCATCCCAACACCTCCTCACCCACCTCGCTGGATCCCCACCAGGGAGGCCCTCCTTCCTACACCGCCCTATCCGCCTCACCCCAGACCGCCACAGGGATGGAGAGTGCCCGGTCCGCTGCCGGGACCCCCGTTCTTGAGGCGGGACTTCCCGCTCCTACCTCCACCTCCACACTGTATACCTCCCACCCACCCTAACCAGCCTCCGCCCACCCGACCCAAGCCTCCAACCCGCACCACTGCAACCTCCACCGGCCCCACACCAATCACCCAGACCGTCTCCACTTCCACAGACCCTCCTCCTCCACCCACTCTGCGGTCTGTTTACACGCAGACTGACCCTGATCCCCATCCATGCTCTCAGAGCAGCTCCAGCCTATACATCACTCCCTCCAACCCCTCAACCCGATCATCCGCTTCGAACCCAAGTTCAGGCCCAGCCTCAAACACACGGATCCCTCGTCCCATCTCGCCTCCAAAACACGTCCGCTCACGCTCTTTATCTCCTGTTCAGCGAAACATCGAATCCCTCCACCAACCTCTTCCCTCCCCTCTCATGACACGCGCCTCCCGCAAACGAAAGGCGAGGGATCTGGCTGACCAATCCAACCCTACTCCAGTCTCGCACTATGTGTCAGAGACTACTCATATCAACCGCGCAGTTCCCTCTAAATGACGCACTTGCTACAATGGAACACACGCGGGCTACTTACCAAGTGGCCGGAGTTCAAAGGTGAAATTCTCCGAACGAACCCGGTCCTGGCTGCACTCCAAGAGACCCATTTTCGAGATTCAGACCAATGGTTTAAAATCCCAGGGTACACTTGGCATACACATAACGTTAACGAACAAAACAGACGAGGAGGAGCGGCCATCCTCATAGCCAACAGCGTCCCGCACAATAGAGTAGCTATCAACACACCACTAAATTGCGTTGCTATACGTTTAAGGATAGGCTACACACAAGTCACCACACTGTCAATATACATACCACCTTGCCATGCCAACCCAACACCACAGGAGCTGGATGACTTAATCAGCCAGCTCCCAGCACCCTTACTTCTCATGGGCGACGTCAATGCACAACACCCAGCATGGGGAAGCCCATGCAGCGACTCCCGCGGTAACACCATCGAAGCAGCCATAAACAAACACAACCTTACTGTACTCAACACAGGCGAAGGCACCAGGCTTAACCTAAGGGGCATCGACCGAGCCATAGACCTAACGTGCTGCACAAGTTCAATCCATCACCTATTTGATTGGGCAATATCGTCAGACCCAGGACCCAGTGACCACTACCAAATTAAACTTACACTTAGTCCGAGGTCAATTCGCCACGTTAAAACCTTTACTCCAGGCTGGAATTTAAAAAGGGCTGACTGGTCGAAATTTGAGGAAATGGTGAACCTCTCACTGGGTGACACAGATCATCCAGACATTTCAGTAATTCTAAGAGCCATCGGCTCCGCAGCACAAGCCAGTGTGCCCAAAAGTAAGCAACCACCCAAAAAGGCATCAGCGCCATGGTGGACTCCAGCCTGCAGCCAAGCAGTAGCAATCAGGAAAAGAGCACTAAAACAATTTAAACGTTGCATATGCGAGGCGCACCGCCTAGCGTACAAACAAGCTGCTGCATCTTGCAAAACTATCTTTAAAACAGAGCGCACTAACTCTTGGCAATCATTTGCATCCAAATTCAATCGCTTCACACCAACAGCAAAAATCTGGAAGCTTCTTAAAGCTTTCCACCTCAAACGCGCACCCCCAGGGCCATTCCCTTCGCTTAAAGTAAGAGGGCAGGAAATTACTGATCCAGAGCAAGTCATGATGGAATTTGCGAAACATTACCATTCAGTGTCAGCTAACAGCTCATACCCACCACAACTCAGGTCACGACTAGGAAATCTTGCCAATAGCTGCGACTTCACCTCCAACAACCACGAAATTTATAACAAACCATTTACACTACACGAGTTATCACATGCCATCAGCAAGTGCGGAAACACGTCGGTTGGGCCGGACGACATACATTACGAATTTTTCCGACGCCTCAGTAAACAATCATTAACGTACCTCTTAGCGGCCATTAATAACCTCTTCATAAACCACTCCTACCCGACCACTTGGCGGGAAAGCACTATCATACCAATTTCAAAACCAAACAAAGACAAGCAACATCCCGGTGGCTATCGCCCCATCTCACTCACTAGCTGCGCCAGTAAGGTAGTCGAGCGCATGGTCAACACACGCCTCATACACCACCTGGAAACAAATGACCTGCTCGACGAACACCAATGCGGCTTCAGGCGCGGGAAGTCAACAACAGACAACATCATTAGACTCATCTCAGACATTAGCACAGGATTTTATCGCAAACGGACAACAGTAGCAGTATTTCTAGATATCACAGCAGCTTTCGATCGAGTACAAAAACCGGCAATTATTTACAAGCTTCACCAACTAGGACTGCGCGGACACCTCGCTCACTTCATCATCAACTTTCTTGCGGACCGAACCTTCCAAGCTAGGTGCGGCACAACACTCTCACCAGCAACATCTCAGGATCAAGGTCTCCCTCAAGGTAGTGTTCTGTCACCAACGCTCTTCCTTATTATGATCAACGACATGTTCACCACAGCAAAGTACTATGTAAAATACTCACTTTTTGCGGACGACGTGGCCATTTGGGCTACACACCACGACCTCTTCAAGGTCGAAAAAGACGTCCAACTTGGCCTGAACAAAATTGCATTATGGTGCAAAGAATGGGGCTTCACCATATCAACCGAGAAGTCCGCCTCTGTAACCTTCACTAGAAACCGGAAAACCACTAACACTAGGTTAAACCTTAACGGCAAAGCAGTTAAGGAAGCCAAAGATTTCAAATTCTTAGGAGTCCGCATAGATCGAAATTTAACATTTTCTAAGCACATCAAAGACATCAAAAACAAGTGCGCAAAGCGCATGAACCTCCTCCGAGCGCTCACAGGCACAGACTGGGGCGGCGACCGGAAAACCATTTTGCAACTATACAAGGCCATCATCAGACCCATTTTAGAGTACTGCAGTATAGCTTATCACGGAAGCCTAACAGATCACCAGATAAAACAAATAGAAGCCATCCAGAACACATGTCTGCGCATTGCAACCGGAGCCATACCCAGTACACGAAACGCGACACTTCTGGCCGACGTCAACATGTTGAATTGCCAGGAAAGACGTATGCAACAACTTTGCCGATATGCCATTAACGTTAAAACAACTCCGAACCACCCAGTGCAACACTGCTTCCGGCCGATAAGCAGACTCGGATGTCATAGACATTCCCGATTACGACACCCATCACTAAATGATCAGTTGAGCACCTGCTTATCTAAACTGCAATTTACTTTACCGGATCTGGCACCCAGGCCTCGAGCAAAACCCTTCTGGCTAAAGGCACCACCCAAAATCGAATATCTTTTCTCTGGAAACAAATCAGACATCACACCAACAGAAATGCAGTCGAAATTTAACGAATACAAAGCACAGCGCCCAAACAAAACATTCATGTACACTGACGGCTCAAAACAGGAACACAAAGTAGCTTTTGCACTGACGACTCCACACTTTGAATTAAGCAGACGTTTACCGGATAACTTCTCCACTTTCACAGCTGAGGCCATGGCCCTCTTATTCGCCGTCAAATTATGTACCCATGAAAAGCTTAGTAACGTAGTAATCTGCACAGACTCAAAATCAGTCTTACAAGCCCTGAGTAACACCACAAGCCCAACACATTTCATCATTTCTAGCATTCAAAATTCTATCCCTGAAAAACGAAATATTAAATTTCTTTGGATTCCTGGACATGCTTCTATCTCTGGAAACGAAAAGGCAGACAAACTAGCAAAGCAAGCATTGCATCTAGCAGAACCACTTGCAATACAGTACCCGGCAGACGACTGCAAGGCCATCCTCGAACTTCACATACAACAACTACGACAAACGACATGGGACGAGATAGGACCAGCACACATGCACTCAATCAAACCCCGATTAGGCTTCTGGGCGACCTCAAAACAAAACACAAGGCAAAAGGAAGTAATGCTCACCAGACTTAGAACCGGACGCACCAGACTCAACGCACCATGGCTAGAACCACAACAATATAACATTTGTGCCTTCTGCAATGTCAACACAGTGCCTACAGTTCAACACATCCTGCTAGAGTGCTCTCACTTCAACCTCCACCGACAACACATCATTGCCTTCTGTCGGCAGGAGAACGTAACGTTGAGCTTAGATCAGCTTTTAGGTGACAGACACCCAGAGCTATTAGCACTTCTCTTCAGATATTTACAAGACACTAAGCTAACAGGAGCACTCTAAAGCACACATAAACGAACAGTTAAGTGCCGTGCCCAACATCTCAACAGTAGACTTAGCGGTAATCACACTCGAGAATTCTCCTGGCTCCGCTGTGCGCTGGTCCAAGCTTGGTGCCAGTTACGCCGGCTGACACCCAGTACACCACTCAACCGTGCGCTGGTCCAAGCTTGGTGCTAGATACGCCGGCTGATACTCACTACACCACTCAGCCGGGCGCTAGTCCAAGCTTGGTGCCAGTTACGCCGGCCGACATTCACCACACCACTCAGCCGTGCGCTGGTCCAAGCTTGGTGCCAGTCGCGCGCAGACAGGAGAGATTCAAAATTAAGAGAGGCCAACTGGTCTTCACCTCTTCAAAGTTGTTAAATGGCCATGCAGTCTTGTCCTTCAGACAATAATTATTTAGGCCCATGCACCACCCGGCATTGTAGAGTGAACGCGACACCCGGCGTGAGAGGGGGTGTGGGGATTGCCTCCTAACCCGCACGATAAAGAACCCATGGTGTAGTTCGTGAAGAGTAGGCCATGTGCCGGCACCATGGCAAAATTAATCCCAAATCGAATTTATTGTCTTGATGGAGGACAAAATGGTATCTTAACAACCCTTTAAAGTAACTATAACGTAAAACTAATTCTAACAGTAGGTAAAGTAAGTCCCAGGATCCCACTCACCTCCCAAGAAACCCACAACGCGTTACCGAGCACTTTAAAGGTCAAAATTTTAGAACTCACACACTTAATTGAAGTAAATGAGCACTTGCAATATCAAAATTCAAGCAATTCGATATTTTTCTAGCAAACAGATTCTTTACAGGCGGCCGAATGTCCAATGGACAGGGACGCCTTAAAACCTCATTTTCACTCACTCACGTAGCACCATGTCGCGACCTCGGTAACAGACAGAAACTACCTACGTCACACAAATAGTAATATAGATTTATGAATGATATGTACAGTTTAGCACTCGGACACGATACAACACATTAGACTCTTTCTTTAACGACATACTAAGCAAGACATGGGTGCCTAAGTGTGAAGATGTATTGATGTGTATATTTGATAGGACTGCATTTGTTTCACTTCATTGTAATGAGTTATGAGGCCGATGAAATGCAGCCAGGCGCCAGCTGCTCCCATGATCACGATTTCAGTTTTAAGCGCAGTCACGTGACCAGGTCGGGTCACGTGACTTTTCACTGCGCCGATACACAACATGGTGCGCTTAAAAAGTACTGAATCTACAAAGGATTTAAAGGTGCTTAGAACCGTTTTTGTCATTCACCGCTTTGACACAACCTCTATAAATATTCTAAATTTCATGTCCATCAAGAAATAACTCAAAAGATCGAATACTTTTGTCTGGAAACGATTTGGCATTCAGCCATTATACGTGACGTGAGCGCACTCTAAATTAAACGATTGCGCCGGCAGACGACACCTTTTGACCGCTCTAGGCGCACTTCTTCAAGGGCGCGCCCTGTCTGGACCAAAGTTTTGGTTTTCAGCCTGCTCGCCAGATGTCAGCTTTGTCAACAGCCTCAGATTGATGCAGTGGCGGTCGCAGGGGGGGCATCAGGGCCATGCCCCCCAAAGGCAAATCAGGGGGCCATCATATCATTTGCCCCCCCCCAAACAACCGATGGGCCCCCATGGGCGTATGGGGCCCTGGCCCGTATTCGATTGTCACGAGGCTCGAGAAACCCACGCCAGCTATTAACAGCTCCCATACCGGTCTTTGAGGGTCCTACACTGACCTCTGAGGGCCCTTCAGTGGCGGTCAAGCGCCCACATTGACCGCTGAGGACCCACGGTGACCTCTGAGGGCCCTCCACTGGCCTTTGAGGGCCCCTAAACCGGTCTCAGGTACCCAACCGGCGGCTGAGGGCCTTACACAGACTCTGGTGGCCTCATTTCTGTCTCAAGACTAGCCTTTAATTGCCTCTGAGGGCCCCGCACTGGATTTGAAGACCCGATGTCGGCCACTAAGAGCCCGGATCGACCTCTGAGGGCCCCTCTTGGACTTTGAGGGCCCTCCATCAGGGGCGCACCAGGTGACCAGGGGACCCTCTGATAATCAGGGGCCCCTCAAGTAACCAGGAACCTCTAAGTAACCAGGGCCCCTCACTTCTCAGGTAACTGCAAGAGTCCCTCAGAAAACCAGGGACTGGCAAGGTCTCTAAAATCCATTTTTGACAAGACCGTTATTGTCGTCAGGTGCGAGCCCTTTGACACCACCTGAGGGCCCTTTCAGGCCTTTTGAGGGCTGTTTAACGTCACTATGGCTTCCTTTGAGGCCTCCTAAGGGTCCTTCGAGCAGTCGAGGGGCCTTTGAGACATTTTAAGGGCCGCCTGACGCCAGCTGAGGACCGTAGGACACCAGCTGAGGACCATTTGGGGACTTCTGATGGCCATTTGACGCCAGCCGAGGGCCCTCTGAGGATATATGAGGGCCCCTTGAGCCCATCTGAGGGCCCTTTGAGGCCATCTGAGGGTCCCTTGAGGCCATCTGAGGGCCCTTTGAAGCCATCTGAGGGCTCTTTGAGGCCATCTGAGGACCCTGTGACGCCATCTGAGGGCCCTTTGAGGCCTTCTCAGGGCCCTTGAAATTTCCGAACAATTACCCTGGTTGCGCTACTGGGCATTTCATTGACTCAATTGGGCTTGCTGGGGCACGAGATGCCCCCCTGTCTTTTCAATCATTATTTCAGCTCATTTTTACACAAATTTCGGCGGTCTAACGATTATGGCCCAATTGAGGCCGCCCCCCCCCAAACGCCAAGCCTGCGACCGCCCCTGGCATTATGTCCAGTGCGCCCCAATCCGCCTGCCAGTAGTCAAAAAATAGCGCAATGCGCCTGCAATTGACATGCTGGTGTTGCCAAATTGAAGTTTTCCCTTCATCGGGAGTTGATTTGAAGCGTATTACGTCCAGTGCGCCCAAATCCGCCAGCCAGTCGCCAAAAAATAGCGCAATGCGCCTGCAATTGACATGCTGGTGTTCTGCCTTGGCGCAAAGATTGAATATTGCGCTCGTCGTTGACTTGTGAAATATTTAAAATCAAAGATATTGGCGAAAATATCGAACGGCCAAAGATAAAAATACCAAAATCGTGATCCTTGCACTGCAATTAACAAGTTCCAACACTTCGTTTTTTGTTAGGATCAGTTTTTAAGAAATTGAAAAGTCATGATTTCGTGATGAATGCCTAGGTACTTACTGTAGATCTCACTTGACCGTGAAGGCCAAATCGTTCCTCGGAATTTATTCTTGCAAATAATGGGTTTTACATAATACCAATTGGTTATAAACGAACATCACATTAAAGAGCGCAAAAAACTGTACATTTTTGTTTTTAACATTCCTTTATACGTTCATTTTTAAATAAATACAAGTCAAATGAAATTTTTCACGACCACTAAGCACTGATTCGAAAGGGTCGGATCTTGGCGCAAAATTACATCCAAAAGTCGAGTTGTGGAGCAATTCAGCAGTCATTTACAAAACAGCGCATTTTGCAGAAAGCTTACTTAATTGTTGAATCAAAGTCATGCATAATGAATCGGCCTACCTCATTCACCCGTTTTATGCCATTTTCACGTATACTTTGGCATTGGTTTCCGATAAAATCACGTTTTTATCAAATGTCCAGAAACAGCGCAATCTCCATGTGCAATTTTGCCCCGACAGTCGATTCATAGCGCTGTCGGATTGGAGCGCATCGTGTTACATGGGGGCGTAAAAATGTCGGATTTGAGAGTAATCGTGTTCCCCGATGTAGCGGCCGATATAACTCAATATACCTACTTATGCGCTAAGATTTCTTAATTACCTATACATATATACTTATAGGTACCTAAATTATACATACGTAAATGCAACACCATTTTCAAATTTCTGGGTTCTAAAGTAAGCTTGCAGTGCTTACCTTGCCTGCACTTGCCGTTGGTAGCGCTCTTGCCTCTTGCGCTTGAGGGTTCTTGCGGACGAAGGCATGGCATCACCCGCGCGATACACAGTAGGTACAGTATACATACACGCATTGAATAGAAAACGATGTACCGCGTCAATAACGATTGTTTATACCATGTGTGAAGAAAGAAAATCACGACGATACATCAGAGGCCTCTTGCACCAAAATCCTCTTGCACCAATGCTTGGATTATTTTGCATTGTATACCCCGGCCCCCGCCGAAGTTAGTTGGTAGCACTGCTGCTCCACGGCGTACATTTCCTACCAGCCCATAGGGTTTACATGTTAAATGGCCTGTTTTCGGCGAGCGATATCTCGGTCAACCTTTGAAGGAATCAATGGTTCTTGGTCTCAAATGATAGATCGATGAATTTTCTTTCGACAATTCCTCTACTATTTTTCACGAAACCCAGCCGATCTTCTACGGCGTACAGGGTAAAGATTTCTCTGCACGCCAGCACCCGCGATCCGCCTCTCCGATCGTCGGCGCGCGGTCCTCGGTAGCGCAGTCGGTAGCGTATCTGGCTACGGATCCGATGGTCGTGAGTTCGAATCCTGGGAGCGCCGCGTGATTTTGGCTAGAATTGAATAATGTAGATTCTTGAATGTTTGTATAATCAATTATTAATAGCTAATTGAATGTACCTGCCGACTAATCGGCCCCTAACACCTGTTATTTTGGAAATTTAAGACATGAATGTCACGTGCGCGTCATGACTGCCAACAATAAGCGCTACCATATTCTAGTTTAAACTAACTTTTTGCTAGTCCCGACCACATATAGTAGGTTTTCTAGTAGTTATACTAGAAATTCCTACCAAAGTTCGTCCTACCCTTCACTCAATATACCCTGGTATACCCAGTCCAAGTCTAAAATAAAACAATTTGCGTGCAAAGTTTAGCAAGCACATGTAGGTTTATGTATTGGGCTATTGCAAACAAATTTACCACTGTTAGATTAGCTTATTCTGAAACCGGTTTTTCGATTTTACCTAGCTAGGTAGTTTGGTGCAAGAGGCCTCAACACGATAATGTACCATCGGTACCGACGGCGACGTCGCCCTCAGAGTATTCTTTTTCTCTACAGCAAATTTTTCTGCACAGCGCGTGATAAAAATCAAAACTGCCTCGCAATAGCCGGCAGGAAATCGTCGGTATAATAGCCTTGCGCTTTCATGTTCCGGAGTTCTACATATAAACTGTTATTCTACCAGTATAACGCCTTTTGGGGCGACTAACGGAGCGAGCGAGAGGGTGAGCCTTGCACGTGCGAAATTTCGAGGGGGTACCTCCAGCTGACTTGTGCACGGCACCCTACTAACCGGTCTCTAGCGATGTGCCAAATTTGAGCACAATCGGCCCAGCCGTTCCTGAGATCTGGAAGCGGCATTCTGCACATGCACACGTGCAAAATGGGTCCCAACTGACTTTTGCACGGCACCCTACTAACCGGCAGGGGGCTGTCATCCCGAGCTTTCCTATGTGCCGGGCGCCCGACTCTTTAACATTAGCCGTGACGTCACGGGGGCGTACATTTCTCAGCTGGCCTTGGCCGCAAGTTTGGCCTTGCATATGATTTTGAGGGTCACGGTTGTAAACAAGTTCCTTTCCGGAAACGTTCCGGAAACGCTAGAAACGTTGTCATGCTTTTATTTTCCGGAAAATGCTTCATTACTAATTCGCGCCTAAAATCACTTTAACCCTCGCCGGCACAGGGGGAACCCCCGTAAGGTTTTTCGCAAATGACTCGCGTAAAATGCGGCCGATCACGACGAAACTTTCAGTATCCTCGCCTTGATTAATTTGACACCTACCCTGAAAATTTCATGACCCTGACCCAAATGACCTTTGACCTGTGACCTCTTTTCCGAGACCATGTTTGGCCGGAATCACGATTCGGCGTCTGTTGGCTCGCATTAGCCGCGCGTTTGCAAGCTTTTCGTGGTTTCAATCGTCCAAACATGTGATTTGATGTTGCTCCCATGCATTAGGGTGGGTGTCAAGGTCACCTGAAGGTCAGGTCAGGTCATTGACCTTTGGTGCCCTCGGTTCACTTTTTCGAGTTTTACATGTTTCTAGGCTAGTTTTTGGAGCTGATTTCGAATTTAGCAACCATTTGAACATTTACGAAGTAGTTTTGGTGCCTTCGTAACATGCTACGAAGCTGTCAGAGACGGATGACAGGTACTACGAATACCCGTCACGACCCCTACCGGTTGACCTCTGACCTAACCCGATCTGGTCTGAACGCTTAACGACATCATCTGTGATCAAAACTAACACGATATTCGTGATCAGCACCCCGGAAAACCCTTAGCAGCCACACTTAACGACTTTCTAACAGGTCCCGATATTCCCGATTTTTGGGTCATTGACCTGACCTGGAAGGTCAACCGATGACCTTGGACCTTAAACTTAAATATCATTGGCTTCCTCTCGTGACGGGCAACACGCTCGTTTTTTTTTCCGCGAAGCTCTAGCTCCATCAGGGGCCAAATGCGAGGGGGGGGGGTCGTACTAACCCCCCCTTGTGCCGTCGAATGACAAAATGGCCTGTGCCGGCGAGGGTTAAACATAGGTTCCTTAACGATTTCCTAATTGTACACTGTTGCATTGTCTGCATGGTGAGGAGAACGCTAACCGGTCAGAAGGGCGATGTGTTGTGAGGAGGGCGCCGACAGGTCAGGAGGGCGCTGTACGATGAACGACTGGTCAGGAGGGCGATGCATGGTGATGAGGGCGCTATGCGTTGCAAAGGGCGCCGGCTGGTCAGGAGGGCGCTGAACGCGAAGATGTCGCCGACAGGCGAGGAGGGCGCTAACAGGTCAGGAGAGCACTGCACGGTGATGAGGGCTGCGACAGATCTGGAGGACGCTGTCCGTGAAGAGGGTGCCGACAAGTCAGCAGGGCGCTGTATGGTGGGGAGAGCGCCGACAGGTCAGGAGGGCGCCGTGTGGTGAGGAGGATGCCATACGATGAGAAGGGCATCATACGAGTGAAGAGGGCGCTGACAGGCCAGGAGGATACTGTATAAAGAGGAGGCCGCGGACAGGTGAGGAAGGCGATGCACGGTCATGAGGGCGCCGACAGATCAGGAGGGCCCTCTACGGTGAAAAGGGCACCGACTTGTCAGGAGAGCGCTGAACGTATAGGGCGTCGGTCTGGAGGGCTTTGTAATTTGTATGGTTAGGAGGCCGCTATGCAGTGAGGAGGATGGCGACAGGTCAGGAGGACACTGTACGGTGAGGAGGGCGCTATAATACGATAAGGAGGGCGCTGCCAGGTCAGGAGGGCGCTGACATGTGTGGACTTGTGGAGGACGAGACAGAGAAGGAGGATGCTGTGTGATAATGCCCATGAGGGCGCCAACTGGTCTGCCCGGAGGGCTCCGAATGTGAAGAGGGCGCCGACAGGCCAGGAGAGCGCTGAAGGCCGAGAAGGGCGCCGACAGAGCAGAAGAGCGCCGAACAGACAGAAGGGCGCTAAAGGTGAGCCGAGGGCGCTAGATGGTCAGGAGATTGGGAGTGGATATCCGGCACTTCAGGATTGTGGGTGCATCTTCACCCACAAAGAGATATAAAATTGCATAGACTACTACATATCTAGTAGTCTATGAAAATTGTAAACCTGGGCGCCAGTGCCGCATGATGTGCCGCAATGGCTTACCGTCGAGGGCGACTAGAGTGCTGGACAGTGGACACTGATAGGCGCCATCGGCGCACAGAATGATCGTGGAAGGCGCCTGCTAGATTTGGGAGGGGCTAAAGCCCAGTGTGCCCCCTCCCTGGCTGCGCCCCTGAGTCCTTTGTCTAGCGATTTTCGAAGTACCTACCATACGTATCGCTCCGTAGCGCCTAGCGGCCTTGGGAGCTGCCGGTGACTACACGGCCTACGGATCCCGATTCATGTGGGAATAACACCACAGGGCACCGCATCTTTTTCGAGATAAATGACCGTTCCGAAGCGTGTCGCATTTTCCTGAGCATAACCTGGCGTTAACATAATATTAAGCGCCTGCAGGCCCCCTCCTGCCTGCGGCTGACAGCTTTCTGACGAGCCACCTGGCGATCGCCAACTCAACCCTAATTACGGCGTTGTCCACTAGGTGGCGGGGTCATACGATCCAAGTTAGGACAAGGAATTCTCATAATTATTTTGTTATCATATTTTCCCCTTTTTAAAGTCATTTAAAAGCGCTATTGCAGAAGTAATTTTTCGATTGGCAGCGATTGCAGCCGCCGCATCAGGGTCCGGATCGAGCCGGGGAGCGTATGCCCCGGTGACGTTACCGTAGTGTTGCAGATTTGTAACATTAGCGAGCCCGGACGATCTTACCTAACTTATACGGCCTTGACTAACCGGTCCCTAACCATGTGCCAAATTTGAGCGCCATCGGTCCAGCCGTTCTCGAGATCTGGAAACGACCCCTGCACGTGCGCACGTGCAGCAGCACCCCAACCCTGGCACATGGATATGCATTGCCTAGTGGGTGCCTACCTACATGCCAACTTTCAGCGAAATCGGCCAAGCAGTTACCGAGATATTGCAACAATTACAAAAGTGACACTTCTTCGTTTTGCACGTGGCACGTGCATAAGGGGTCAGCCACATGCATCGGGAATAGTCCAATACTTGGTAGAAGGAATGGAGCTACCCTACAAAAATTACCGTGTGTAAATCGGTCAAGTGGTTGCTGAGATATAAGCGTCGCAAAATCGTGACCACGGCCGGCCGGCCGGCCGGTCGCTCATACTCAGAAATTTCCGTTAATCTAAGGAAAGACTCCGCTCGCTTCGCTCGCTCCGTAAAGACTTTCTAATAATTTCTTATGACAGATTTAGGAAGAGTACCTATAGGAAGCACTTCTTAATTTCTCATTGCTGTTAAGGGCCGGTACCTCTCTGCTCTTTACCTTACCGGTACTCTGTGCTTGCTCGAAATGCAAAACTTCGGATTGCGTAGGTGATATGATGTTTACGTCCAACATCACCAGTATAACGCCTTTTGTGGCGACTAACGGAGCGAGCGAGAGGGTGGGCCTTGCACGTGCGAAATTGCGAGGGGATACCTCCAACTGACTTGTGCACGGCACCTTACTAACCGGTCTCTAGCGATGTGCCAAATTTGAGCACAATCGGCCCAGCCGTTCTCGAGATCTGGAAGCGGCACCCTGCACGTGCGCACGTGCAAAATGGGTCCCAACTGACTTGTGCACGGCACCCTACTTACTGGTCCCTAACCGTGTACCAAATTTGAGCGCCATCGGTCCAGCCGTTCTCGAGATCTGGAAACGACCCCTGCACGTGCGCACGTGCAGCAGCACCCCAACTCTGGCACATGGATATGCATTGCCTAGTGGGTGCTTACCTACATGCCAACTCTCAGCGCAATCGGCCCAGTAGTTACCGAGATATTGCAACAATTACAAAAGTGACACCTCTTCGTTTTGCACGTGGCACGTGCATAAGGCGTCACCCACATGCATCGGGAATAGTGCAATACTTGGTAGAAGGAATGGAGCTACCCTACAAAAATTACCGCATGTAAATCGGTCAAGTGGTTGCTGAGATATAAGCCTCGCAAAAGCGTGACCACGGCCGGCCGGCCGCTCATACTCAGAAATTTCCGTTAATCTAAGGAAAGACTACGCTCGCTTCGCTCGCTCCGTAATAAGCTACACGCGAAAGGGGTCCTGCGGCGCAGTATAACTACAGGCGCTCTGCTTCCTGCCATCTATTGACGAAAGTTGTCAGACAGCTGAGATATTAGACCGAAACCGCAGCCGTGACGGCTTGTTCCATAAACGCGAAAGAGGTGCTGCGGTAGGGTAGGGTGGGGTAATTTGAACATGTGGGGCAATTTGAACATAGTGTGAATAACACAAAATTACGGAAAATCCATAAATCGCATGACAATAAGACCAATGAGAGAAATTATCGTAACTAAAAGGGCTATCATATGAACGGGGTTTAAAGTTTCAGGGAATGAAGATGTTGACGCATAGTGTACAAAATCAATTTCGCAAGGAAAAACGCCTAACAACACGTCATTGCAACTTCATTGCAGCGCAAAATCTTGCATTGCTAGCGCCTACCTAATACGCAACGGCTTTTGTTGTATAATGACCTAATCAGTGCCTTCAATCCAAGAAATTTGCTTTTGAACCCTGTTTTTTAAAATGGCAAAATAACTTTTAGCGTGGGGTAATTTGAACATAGTGTGAGAATTTGAATGAAGACAGGGATAGCTCCGAAAAAAAAACAACGCTCCCAGTTTTTTTTGCCAATATTTTCGACCCAAGGCAGTAGCAGATAAGTGATGCCAGTTTTAGAAAATTTACGTCTAATATCCGTCTAATGTCCGGCATTTTTGTTGATTTTCCGTCCAAAAATGTTAAAGTCAACTATTTGTCCAAATATGTCCGAAAAGTTATGCAGCTATCAACACTCAAAACCGTCATTTACATTGCTTATCATGTAATTTTACCAGCCGAAAAGTTTTCATTATATTGAGAGCTTAACAAGCTTTCCATTCGCCAATCAATGCTATACACGATTACTTTATAAAAAGCGCTGAAGTGTAGCAAGCCATCGTCCAATGTTGTCCAGTCTGCTACCTTTGTCCAACCAATTCCGAATTGGACATTGGACAAAATCAGAACTCCAAATGTCCAGGTTTCGATTGGCACCACTTTAACAGATGTAGTACGGTTGGGAGAGTTTTTATCGAACAAAAATGATATAGTCTGTTCCACTTAACTTCAACATTCACTCCAAGATGCGTGGCTCATTAAGCACGCGACATTACAGCGTACTTAAGAAAATCGAGCAGAGCTGCAGCCAAAGCTGCGGCGAAATTCTGACGGACAAGTCACTTTGGTACGTGCTTTGGTATCAATTTGGTATATTTGGTCTTGGTCATTAATAGCCCAGATAAGTCCGTAAAATATCAGGTGATACTGATTTTTTATATGAAACGTATTTAATAACATCATTTTTATAAAGGGTAATTTAAAATATTATCGTGTTGATAGAGCTACTGTTAAATGTTTTCAAAACTTCGGCAAGGAAAGCCACTTGGTGCACAAACCAGGCAAACAATATACAATGTCTACAAATATTTTACTAATAAGAAAGATGAACATTTTTTTTATATAAATTTAGTCCGAACCTTTTGATGGGAAGGATTCACAAGGACAGAGCCACCGCTAAGCGAAGCTTGTTGCGATGATCCTGCCCTCTACCCTCCGATCGCGCAATTCCGATTCTATGGCAGAATTTAGAGTCCAAAGTTTTACGTGCGCACAAAGCCGCGCACGGCCGGTTCTCAAAAAACATCTCATCTTCTCAACTCATCTCAACATCTTCTCAAAAACATCTCAAGCAAGGTGATGAGAGAGCCGCTGCAAGTATCAATGTAGCACAAGAGACAAGTTTGGCTACTGGAGTGTCTATCTCGTCTGTCCAAGCGGTGAAAAAAGAGGCGGAGACACACGGATGCCAGTCTCCAGTCCGCAAGCGACCGAACAGGATGCGACGCGAGTACCTGGACGACTTTGAGCAATGTGCGCTAAGAAGAATGGTGCATGCTATGTATTTGGACGGAAAAAAGGTCACTTTGGACACGATGAAAGCAGCGGTGCAAGAACAACTCGGGAAGACCATCTCTCGATCAACACTTCGAAGGCAGCTATAGCAGAACGGGTTCAAGTTCAGAGAAGTGAACAACCGAAAGCTGCTGATCGAAAAGCCTCAGGTGGTCGCCGCAAGAAACACTTTCCTCAGGCGAATTCAAAAGATAAGACAGCAAAACCCGGATCGAAATATCTTTTATCTGGATGAAACTTGGTATAACCAGTTCGATATGAAAACGGTTGCATGGTTGGACGATGATGAGGTGGTCGGCCAGAAACCAGTGACTGGGAAGGGAAAACGACTTATCATAGTCGACGCTGGATCTGAGAAAGGATTCGTCTCAGAAGCATACATGTGCATGAGGACAGATGGCAAGTCAGCTGACTACCACACGTCCATGAACTCCGACTGCTTCGAGACCTGGTTCACGCAACAGCTGCTACCAAACCTACCACCTCATAGCGTCATAGTCATGGACAACGCGTCATACCACTCACGATGCGCGAACAAAGCTCCCACATCAAGCTGGCGGAAGGCAGCTATCCAAGAATGGCTTCAGGTCCATCACGTCGAGATTGATCCGGGCATGCGGAAGGTGGAGCTGCTCGAGCTTGTGCGTCCTCTCCGACAGGCACGCGAGTACGTGCTTGACATGCTGGCGCAAGAAGCAGGTCACGAAGTTCTGAGGCTGCCACCCTACCATTGTGACCTTAACCCAATTGAAATGATTTGGGCACATATGAAGTCCCACGTCCGCCAGCTGAACACCTCTGGGCATCTCCAGGACATCGAAAGGCTGCTGCTCGAGAGCCGGGACGCCACCACAACGGACATGTGGCGTAACTGCTGCCGCCATGTGCAGGAACTGGAGGAGGCATACTGGCGTGCTGACGGCATGCTGGAGGACATCGATCCTGTGGTAGTGTCATTGCAGGATTCGAGCTCAGACAGCGACAGTGATGAGGATTGAGGAATGATGCTTGGTGATGTTCGTCAGGTGTTCGTTGTTCTTGGACCTGTATAAGTATCGTGCGTTATATCTTCTCCGACTGAACGATTGTAACTGCAACCGCCCACCCTGCGTTGTACACTTGGTCGCGTCTGGTGTTTCCATAATATACTCAGTCCTCTGTGACGAACGGCTTTTTACATGGAGTGGTTTTGTACATGGGGGAGCATAAGAGACATTTGGATTGGAGCTTACCATCTGTCCTAAAAAATTAACTGTCGGCTGTGCAGTAGCCATAGAGCCGCAGGAAAAGCAACGGTTCTAAAGAGCCAAAGATGACAAACATTGCGCCACGGGTCTCAGTGGCACCTCCCGCACTTTGGCGGCGCTCGAAATTCCCTGTCTGGTGTGTTCGATTTTTACTAAAAACTATTCTTGCTCGTGCATTATCGAACAGCTATCTTGGAGTGAATGCTGAAGTTAAGTGGAACAGACTATAGACGTTCTGTTAATTGAAAAGGGGCGAATTCTGTCAACTGACCGGTGTGCAGCGTGCAGATATTGATACTCTGCAACTGTAATTTTTGCTGTTGTGTTGATTTTTCAAGTGAAGGTATGTTTAGAATTGTTCTGCCTATTTGTTTATGGGTCAAACAACATCGGTGCTGGCGAGACTATCGTTTTTATGACAGGTAAAGGCAATATGTTCAAATTACCCCACGGTGCGGCAATTTGAACACACCGTGACTTGGTGGAGAAGTGAGGCTATGCTATTCAAGGTATGCTCGGCTCGTCCAAAAATGAGGCTTGCATGGTGAAAGCAAGTGACACTTGCGCTACTGAAGCAGTTTTTCTTCATCCAGGGTTGAACTGGAATTTGGTACAATGGAGAAGACGTAAAAATATGTTCAAATTACCCCACACTACCCTACAGTATAACTGCAAGCGCTCTTCTGTCCTGCCATCTATTGGCGAAAGATGTAAACGGTGGTCATTGCGGCACGGTGGGTTGCGGGTTGTCAGATAGCTGAGATAGTATAGTAGATATTAGACCGGAATCGCAACCGTGACGGCTTGTTCCATAAACGCTAAAGGGGTGCTGCGGCACAGTATAACTGCAGGCGCTCTTCTGTCCTGCCATCTATTGATGAAAGATAAAAACAGTGATTGTGCGGCACAGTATCACCGTGGATGTTAACCCTCGCCCGTATAGGGGGGGGGGGAGGTCGAACGGACCCCCCATGGTTTTTCGCGAATAACTCACGTAAAAAGCGGCCGATCGCGACGAAACTTTCAGTACCCTCGCGTTAATCAATTTTACACCTACCCTGAAAATTTCATGACCCTGACCCCAATGACCTTTAACCTGTGACCTACTTTTCGAGACCATGTTTGGCCGGAATCGCGATTCGGCGTATGTCGGCTCGCATTAGCCGCGCGTTTGCAGTCTTTTCGTGGTTTCAAGCGTTCAAACATGTGATATGATGCTGCCCCCATGCATTAGGGTGGGTGTCAAGGTCACCTGAAGGTCAGGTCAGGTCATTGACCTTTGGTGACCTCGGTTCACTTTTTCGAGTTTTACATGTTTCTAGGCCAGTTTTTGGAGCTGAATTCGAATTTAGCAGCCATATGAACATTTACGAAGTAGTTTTGGTGCCTTCGTAACATGTTACCATGGATGAGATAATAATGGATTGGTGTCTTCGCAGTTTTTGGCGACATTGAGCTCAGGCCTGCCATCTAGCGGGAGAGTTGTCGTAAGTTAGGAGCAAGCCGAGTGAACGCCGCTGATTAGCATTGTGACACACGGGAGTGCGGTGTAGTAGCAGGCTTGTTGTGTAATTTTTCAACAGGTTATGTCTTTATATGTCAGTAAAGGCGAAGAAATTAATAGATTTATGTGCAGGGTTAGTAATAAGATAAGCAGTTCCATGTTATTTCCTCATTAAATCGTGAAACAGGGAGTTATTGGAGACTTCGCCAGCACGTGTCGTTTTCGCTATTTTTCACATGAGTCTTTACTTGGCCTAAATCAAACAAACGGTCAAATCAAAGAACAAAACGAAGTTAAGTACTATCTATAAGTCTAATGAAAAAGTTAAACGGAATTGCTAACGTCATTGCCGCTCAATATGTAATTCAAGACGCTCTATGAAAAGGACCCAACCAGTCCTGCGTAGTCGATGAAATTTCAGTGACTTTGACTCCAACTCCGATTCCGGTATTCAAATATCGACTCCGACTCCTCCGGGCAGAACTATCGATTCACACAGACTCCGACTCTGCCTCCGACTCTGCAGCCCTGGTAAGTCTGTGAGTCGATGACTTTTCGGTGATGTTCGACTCATACTCAGACTACATGGCCTTTAAAAATAAACCGACTCCGAGTCGGAACAGAACCGCTGGCTCTGACTTCAACTCCGCAGCCCTGGCCCAAGATATCTGTAAGAATCTTGGCCCAAGATAGCCGCCTAAAACAACTTTGATGTGTGATCTTCTTCGTACACTGTTATGTTATTTTAACCCGCGCCCGGCTGAGGGTCCTGGATTTCCACGCCCTGCTGGGGGGGGGGGGGTGTTTGAACACCCCCCCTTGTAACTCGGCTCCTGGGCCACGTAGCGATACGCGGAAGGCGGTGTTCGAAAGAGCGTCAAAAATAATAACGAAATCACTTCGGTCAATTTTTTGGTCAGGTCAAAGGTCAGGTCACCAGAGGTCATTGAAGGCAAAATTTCGCCGATTTCCAGGTCGAATGGCGAAAATTTCCAAGAAGCCAACGCATAACTCGGGAACCAATAGAGCTACAGCGCCGCGGAAAAGCGCATTTGATAGCCCTATTAACGCCCTTTCTGAGTAATTCTCTCAGATTTGACCTAACGTCAACGGTTTTGCCTGCAGGGGGCAAAAACTGCAAAAATAGCCGATTTTTTCGAAAACAGTTTTTATGCAATAACTTTTGACCCAAGCCCTGTACGAGCTTACTTTTACCGGCATAGTGTTCCTCTCGTCAAGACGCATCGAATGAACTATAACTTGACCTTGAAAGGTCAACTTGAAAATTTGACCTCAGGTCAAGGTCATGACCTGACCGGAAAGGGTCATGTTGCATATCAGTCGATCCGTATCGTCGAGCTGAACACATCTAAGGCGTTTTCATCGCTCTAGCATGCCTCTATCAAAAGTTATTTGCGAAAAACTGTTAGATACCATTCGTGACCTAAGATGACCTCAGGGCATACACAAGGGTCACGGACACCATTTTCATGTTCAGTGTGTCTATAAACCACTTGTAATTCGGTGTTTGGGAGTGTTTATAATGTCTTTCGTCCAAAAGAGGCGCATTTCAATTTTCTCTCATTGACTTATAATGGGAGGTCGCAAAATTGACCTGACCTTAGGTCATCGTTATCAAAATTCTGAGATATGCATTTTGTACATGCTATTGCTCTTAGCAATCGCTGAAAGTTTCAAAGCGATCGGTCACTCGGTGTAGCTATGACAGACATTGAAACTTTTTATGAGGTGAGGTCACTTCAAGTGACCTGGTGACCTGACCTTGAATGACCTTGGTCTGAAATTTTCACAACATGTGTAGACTTGATGTATGATAAGGTGTACCAAAAACGGCGGCGCTCCGCGCCGCCGTTTTTGAGATATTCGCGAAAAACCACAAGGGGGGGGGGTGTTCAAACACCCCCCAGCAGGGCGCGGGTTAAACAAGGAATGGAAAAGGGAGACGAAGCCTTCACAAACAGGAGTCTTCTGTTACGGATCAATCAGCTGCTGGAACAGAAAGGCATAAACACCACGCATCTCATTTCATCGTTTTCCTGATGACTCTGCACCAACGTAAGCACTGATCAATGCAGTGCGAGCATCGATGTGACATTTGTGTACCAAGTTTGAGTGTTATCCGCCCAGCCGTTCTTGAGATATGGAAGCGGCGCTGCGGCACCCCGCACGTGCGCACGTGCAGTAGCACCCCCATAGTGACACATGGAAATGCATTGGCCACTGGGTGCCTAACTATTGACGAAGTTCTACTGTAATAGGCCCAGCCATTGCGGAGTTACTTTATGTGGAACAATTTCAACACCCCTAAGTTGGCACGTGGCACGTGACGTAACATTAACTGAGATGAAGAAAATCGGGCGAAATTCGGAGAAGAAGGAATAAGCCTACCAAATATGTATGACGTATTGTCAAACTGCTGTACCCTTGTGAGTAAATGACCACATAAAAGGTCGTACAAGCCGATCGGACTGGACGTTTCAATACACACCATCTTACGCATTTTATTTTCGTTATTACCTAAAGGCTGCTTGACGTTTTTGGCTTTCAAGCATTTAAGACATTTTTTTTGTCGTCTCAGGTCAAGTAAGATTACCTCCAACTCGTGGGAATATGCACTTCAAGCCAACTAACACACCACACCCACGTGTGTCATAATGCTGAGAGATGGCGTTCACTCGGCTTGCTCCTAACTTACGATAATTCTCTCGCTAGATGGCAGGCCTGATCCTAATGTCGCGGATCCCAATGTTAATTTCCACGAGACACCAATCCAGTGTTATATCATCCATGATGTTACGAAGCTGTCAGAGGCGGTTGACACCTACTATTAGCATATGCCGAAGTATGCCTTTAGCATTAGCGCGAGCGTGCGGTAAAAGCTTTTTGGATTAAACCGCATAATGTTGAAGGCAATTGGTCAAAGGTTTCGGCCCATGGGCAAAACATTTTATCAGCGAACTTTTGAAGCATTTCCTGAGACGGAGGAAGGCGCTGGAAAAGAGCTTAACTGATAGAAATCTAACGTGAACTTACGTGTTGCATTTGGTCGCTTTGAACTATTGAACAGATTGTAAATGTTGGTTTTCAATAAGATAATATTCTAAATCCTAATGTACAGACATATTAATAAATCACCTACATTTATGGCGTCAATTTCATGCCTTTTACAACTGCAATGAATTGACAAAAACGCATTTCACATTGATCAGTAAAAAACTTTATTCATACTGACATGGGTAAAAAACCAAGCGCTCACTTCACAGGATGGTATACCTTCCACTCTTCTCTAATATTGAAAACGAACGTTACTCTAGCTTCTCATATGACATAGATTGAAATAGATGTTCTTGGTTTGATATGAATCCAACTCAGAGCCAGACACAAGGATGGAACACAGTGATCTTGAGTCGGCTTGGTTTATTATCTTGGTCAGGGAATATGTACATTTTTTAGTTCTTGATATTTGTTCTTGGTTTTTTCACTTCTTTCAAGCATGTACAATTGTTAAAGAAGCTTAAATATGGATATTAACGGCATATGCTAAAATAAATATCACACTTGGGCCGGAATGTTTCATTCAGGACCTCGGGCTTTGTTGAATTTTCCGCCCTCGACCTTCGGTCTCGTGCGGAAAACTCAACAAATCCCTCGGTCCTGAATGAAACATTTTACCGGCCCCGTGTGATATTATATAGGAATACCCGGCAGGACCCCTACTGGTTGACCTGACCTGACCTGACCCGACCTGGACTAAATGCATAAAGACATCATCTGTGATCAAAACTAACATGATATTCGTGATCAGCGCCCCGAAAAACCCCATAGCAGCCACACTTTACGACGTTCTAACAGGTCCCGATTTTCCAGACTTTTGGGTCATTGACCTGACCTGTAAGGTCAACCAATGACCTAGGACCTTAAAATTAGGTATCATCGGCTTCCTCTCGTCACGGGCAACACGCTCGTTTTTTCCGCGAAGCTCTAGCTTGATCAGGGGCGAAACGGCAAGGGGGGTCCAACGGACCCCCCCCCCCTTATACGTTCGCGGCTGGAAAAACACCAATACGGGCGAGGGTTAACACTAATCCGTGGCCCTTACCTGCGTGTGGTTCATTTATTACATCCAGTGGCCAAATTGTTGACATGCAGTTGTAGGTCCTCTCCCGATTGGTTGCCTGGCTGGTGAGATATTGGGCCGAAACCACACCCGTGTCAATGTTGCGGCGAATTTCGACGGGCAAAATTGATAATTCGAAAAGTTAACCCGCCGCGCCGAAATACCCGTAACCGATTGAAAGTTGTCGTCAGTTATCGGTCTTTGAGCAGGAAGAAAAATCGCGGAAAACGTTTTCCAACTTATAGAGACACCCTTCGTGCTTCGTGCACGTCAACTGAAATCACTGTGCCGCTCTCCGATCCACATGCTGTAAGATAGCCCCACCAATGCTCTATACGTCAGCGGTTGCCCAATGTCGACCGGGCGCTGCGTTCCCGTTTTATTGGTCCGGGAAGTGACCTGCGCCGCCCGATGCAGATCCGAAGTTTTTGATTTTTTTAATGGCAAAACTGGCGCCTTGTGACAGATGTGGCGCATTGCGGTAAACGCGGTGCATTGTTACCTGTGGTTTGAACATACCATATTTGACAAAGTTATCGACATTGTGCGATTTGCGACAAAAAATGGCGCCTTACGACATATGTGGCGCATTGTGGCAAACGCGGTGTATTTGCATATCGTATTACAAACTGTCTTCATTTAACAATAATCAACACCTTCCATCGCCTCTGTTTGATTATCAAAATCATTGGATAGGCTCACTCTCCGCAAATGACAGGCACCCGCTGCCGCTTGACATGCATTTTATTGTCCAAGTCCATTGAACCCGGCTGCCGATGCCTTGAAGACTGAGCAAATTTGTGAGGAAATACGTACTTTTCCAGCGCGTGCCACGTGCAAACCAACCACCCCCGAGACTCGAACCTTGACACTGCACGTGCGCGTGACGTCATCAACACCGTGTGCAAATTTCAGCCCCCTCCAACGCACCGCTTGACCTGTGCACGACGTCAAAGCACCCCTCTGCACGGTGCAAACAGACAGACACACAGACAGAGTTTCATTCAACAAATAGTATAGTAGATCGAACAATCAAGCACTTAAAGAGCGCGTATGCATACCATTGACATCATCAGAGCCTGAGCATTGCAAACCAGCAATAGCAAACCTTTCGATTTTCGAAACCCTGATTATTCCCGCAATGGAAAAGCTAATCGGAGAATGGATCGAAGAATGTAAAACAAATGACTTTGAAATAAAAAAGTCATTGTTATTTGAAGCAGATAGGCCAAAATGGCCAACAGAGTTCGCAAGGTATGAGCACTCCCAGCCAGCCAAGTCTGTACACGAGAGCCCACACAGGAGTCCGTCCAGAGGAGACCAGCCAGAGGCGTCCGCCCGTGCCGACGCCGCCCGCCGGTGCTCTGAGCAGCACAGATCACACCACCGCGCCGGCCGGCGCTAGAAGAACTTGACTCCTTCGTTGTCCATCAGCTCTGCCTTTCCAGCGGCCTGCAGTGAGCCGAGCGCACGCACCAGCAGCTCCTCGCAGAGGCCGTGGAACGCTGCGGAACACCGGACCGGGATGTTAGCATGCCGGACGGACGGCCGTAGCGCAGAGAGGGCGGGGCCATCAGGGGCCAGTTTTACCAATAGAAAAATAGCCGCCTGCCGGAATTTGTTGCCTGAAGTCCGCTTCACATACGGAGCGTAAACGCGATGGGCACGTAAGCGGATAGGGATTTACCGTTTACGCTCCGTATGTGAAGCGGTCTTTAGGCAAAAAATTCCGGCAGGCGGCTAATTTTCTGTTGGTAAAACTGGCCTCTGGGTTAGAGGTCGGACGGACGGCGGAGGCGCAGAGCGGGCGGGGCGATCAGGGCTAGCTGCGCAGCTAAGAACACGTTTTGAGCAATCACTCTCAGTCCATTCTTCGGCAACTACCGTGCAAGGCCGATATTGTAGAAACTTGCATTTTGTACCCTTGACCTGACCTTGACCTGACCTCTGACCATCTTAAGAAAAAAAAATCGGCTCTAAATATCCGCCTTGTTGAGTGCTTTCGATTGCCGTTTTCCCCGTCTTTCTACGACCATCGCACTATGGTTGGAAACGGCGTCACGGATGGCCTTGGGCAATTTCGGGATATATGTATATTTGGGGTGTCATTCGGTTGGAAATTGATGAAATGTTTTGAATTGGGCAGAAAAAAATATTTAGTTGCGCATTTAGTCTTCATTATCGTACGTGGAATCGGGAGTTTCTGACAGTGGCCTTTTTGGTGCGCCGTCAAAGGTTTAAACAACCGCGCTGGTGATAGCATGTGGAGTGCCTCAATGACGTTGTAAAACTGGATTATTATATATCAAAATAATCCTTGTTATGTTGGCTATCGAGTGGAGTGACTCTTTTTCCCATGCGTGTTCAAAATCAGGAACGGCATTGCATTCTATTTGCAGTGTCACCACAGCAACATTTGCAAAATTAAGTTTATGTTTCACTGGACTTACAAAAAGTTCTCCATCGACCTCCATTGAGCTTTTTGGCGCAATAAATCTCTGTTCGATTCTGCGTAAGGGGAACCTAAAAGCAAACTGCGCACTTGTGCGCAAAATCTTCTGTGAAGCTTCATCTCCCGAGGCGTACCTACCCGTCGCTTCGTTAGCAGCGGGTCGGCTCGTCAGTCGTGCAATCGCTTATCCTAATAAATGATGGAAAGAAGCAGAATTGCGGAGTCGTGATGGCGCCAAATCCGACTCCGACTACGACTCCCACTCCTGACTCGTTGCCATGACTCCGGGACCCGGGTGACTCTGTCTCCGACTCCGGACCCCTGCCAGTGTTTCCGAGTCGTGATAGAGCTGTTCCGATTCGGACCGACTCCCACTTCTACTGCGGGCTCCTGACCGACCCCGACTCCGACTCCTGGCTCGTTGCCACGACTCTGGGCGACTCTGACTCCGACTCCGACTCTGACTCCGACTCTGACTTCGACTCCGCACCCCTTGTAAGAAGTAACTGCTCGCCCCTGCACCTGGAGTATGGATATCGTGCAAACGTGTATGGATATCCTGGAATATGGATATGGATATCCACTGACAGAACAGACATACAGACATGCTGTAAACGCCATTACACTGCCAATACCATGGCAAATCAAATGGCTATCTATGATTTTCGATCATCGTTCTACATTTCCCAAAATCTTGAACTGAATGTTGGCAATTTCTCGTGACTAGGGGAGAGTGGGGCACATTCGTGCAAAAAATGGATAAATCCATATATCTGTTCTTTGGTTAGTGCAACGGCAAAATTGTTGATTGTGGTATGGAAAGGAACTATTGCAGATATTTTTCCTCTTTAAAAGTTATCCTCTAAAATTATTGCTTCTATTAGAAAAAAATGACTTTTAATAACTCTGAACGTTTGCACGAAACTGCCCCACCTATGGGGCACATTCGTGCAAGGGGTGGGGCACTTCCGTGCACCCTGCAAAGTTCTAGAAATTACCAGGCATTACCAGAAATTTACCAAAGGAAATTGGCAGGGGGTCATTTCACTTGATTCCTTTCGACAAGAATGCATTGCACAACATATGTAGAAAGAATGGGCTGGCCAACAAGAATGTGCCAACTGCCGGCCTCCGTGACCTCGCCAAGTTCGCGTGAATTACTCGTCACGACGTCGCAAGCAGCCGAGACTGAGTCAGGCGAGCGTCATTAGTGAAACCTACTATAGATAAAGTCATAAATAGCAAAAACTAAAAAAAATATGCACGAATGTGCCCCCAGGCAGTGCGTACACGAACCTGCCCCACAACGTTATTTGTAATATATTTCAAAATTTCTTGTTGAAAAAATGACACTTTGTCAACAAACAAGTTTGCAGCAGTTCCGTGAATAGAGTGAGCACCTTCGCCCCCAATTTTGAAAAGCTGAACCACATTTCCGAGTCACGATCACGAAAATGGATGATATGAGAAAAGTTTGGAAAGCTCACGAATATTACAAATTTGCGTTTTTATCAAGCATGACAGCAGGTACAGTGTTGTCTTCTACGGTGAACGAAGGGCGGCAATGATAGACACATTTCCATAATTTACCTTGAGCTCGTGCAGTCACTCGTGTTCCCATAAACTGCTGAAAACGAATGTGCCCCATGCACGAATGTGCCCCACTCTCCCCTACTTCACGACCATGCTGCATGCATTTCTGAAATTGATCTTTTTTCAACCAACCACGTACTCGTATGATAAAATGAATGTCACCATCGTGTTCTACGCCCAAAAGTACCCATAAACATGTGTCATGGACTGCGAATAGGTACCAGTTTTAATTTTCGGGGTTATGTGCTTACCTGATTGACCTGACTTTGACCCTGGCCTATGTTTGACTGACTCCTACATACATGGATTGACACTCTTTTAGCACTTAAATGAAGGGCTGTGACAGTTGTGACAGAGTTTATGACGAGGAGAGGCACCGATTGCGAGGTTCTAAAGTCCATGCTACTGAAAGCCCGATTTCAAGTGTTTGACCTGACCTTGACCCAACCTGTGACCTCGAAATTCAACTTTTAAATATTCATGTGAATCGTCTCGTCGCGTTCTTCTTTCGTTTGCCGCCTCGTGCGTTTCGCAGCGCCTATTTGTTCGCGAGATATCGGCTGGGGGCGTTGAACGCCCCCCCCCCCACGGCAAACGGCGGGTGGGGAGATACCCCAGCAACTGCCGGGTTAAAGGTAGTGTGCCACCTTTGAAAGATTTCCCATTTTATTTTTCCTAGGATAAGAAGCTTCTGTTTTTACATAATATCGCAAAAAATCAAAAATGGGCCTGGAATAGTGCCTTTTTCGCCTAAAAGTTTTTCGGTTTTTAGATATGTATAACAACTGTAGTGGGCTCACCTGCAAACAGGCGTCGGGCAACAATCGCGAATGCGGCGCACTTGTGACAATAAGCAAAGGTCATTATAGTGTTACGACCATACGACGTACGGGAATGAGTTATCAGCTGTCTAATCGTAGACAACACAATGTCGAGCCTTAAACTGTAAGCCCGTATTGTTATTGTTTCTTTTATTTGGCTGTCGAACATTATTTATGGTTTGAAATATGATTTTATGTAAAATAATTGATATGAAAAAGCCGTCTTATAAGTTATGACCCCATTTCACCACACGCAAGTGGCAGAAATGACAATGATCAGCTGACGCATTTTTCTTGGCCGAAGTCAGAGCGCGCGGCCCGACGCACCACGCGTATTTGGAAATTCCGACCTCGACGAGCATCAGAAGCCACCTAACAGGCGTGTTCGAAACCGCAGGAGATGATGATGAACGGGTTTATCGAAACTTGATTGGATGAGCATATCGGTAATAGCGATTTCAGTGTGTGCATTTATTGTTCATAGTGGTGTGAAATGTGGTTGGGGTACGACCGACAACCCGTCGGGGCGAATTTCGCACTGGGGTACTCAAAATTTGAAGAATTTAAGACGTTTCCATGAGTTTTGAAGGTATGGATAAGTTCTAAAAATCCGGTTCTCCTTATCTGGGCCATTAACTCCATACGGTCCAAGAAAGCTGGCACACTACCTTTAATCTGACGCATTTTTTGTCATTTGATCGTCATTTTATTTTTTACTTTGTTGCCCAATTTAAAAAAAAATCATTAATACTTTTTCTCCAAATTTTTTACCCTTTATGACCAAAAGTAAGACACTGTGCGTCACTACGTTGATATTTCTCGCCCTAAAGCATAACAACAATATCCATTCAGTAATAGCAGTATTCAAAACATGTTCGAAATGCCTCGCTATATCGATAACATTACGAAAGACATAGACGACTTATAACATACTTGCAATGATGACGTCACACACGCGTGACGTGACGTGACCTCGTCATTTCTGAGTTACTGTATGATGCACGAAAGACACTGGTATACATATGCAAAGTTTCATCGCAGTCGGTCTACGCATTAACAAGTTATGGGCAAAACATTTTTTCGCGTTGACCCCCGGCCATCCGTGAGGCCGTTTCCAACCATAGTGCATCGGTTCGAAAGTTAGACAGAGGGGGGGGGGGGCAGAATGTGCCCCCCCCCCGCAGGGCGCGTACGGCTGAATAGCCCAGCGGGACGCGAGTTACATAAATATGTTTTTTTTTTGTCTTTTTCCGGTTTATTCGCTTCAAACGGCAACGGTGGCACACGCCAAACAATCTGAAAGGTTGACACTTGCCACAACCTCAGCAGCGCCAAAACCCACCCATACATCGTCAGTTCGAGTTTCTGCCCAGAGCGGCATACAATTACACACCACATACACAGTTACGTCGGAGGCCGGGCCAGCGGATCCAAGCAGCGCGGCGCTGGCAGCTCCCCACTCTGTACCAGTGCTCACAATGTATGTACCGGAACCTGATCCAAACAAACCAATGTATATGTTAGTTAGTGTGCGAAATCCGTTAGTTTGCAACGCAACTAGTTTCGTTGCAAACTAACTGACCGGCCAGGTAGTTTGCAACGAAACTAGTTCCGTTGCAAGCTAACTGACCGTACAGTTAGTTTGCAAACTACTCGTAACTAGTTAGGATGCAAACTACCTAGGTACGTTGCAAACACCTAGTTACTTTGCAACGGAACTAGGTGTGTTGCAACGGAACTAGTTGTGATGCGAAATCGACGAGGCGGTGGCTCTATTTGTCGGTTATATTCAACTTTTAGGTAAATTATAACAGCGGTTGTTAAAACAAAGCTGTGTTTCTAACGGGTCACACTAGACATACGAGTAGGACGGGTGGTCACATTTATGGATGAAACAGTGAATTAACCAGATTCGACTACATAATGTGACGATCACTGGCGGATCCAGAGCAGGGGCAGTTCCGGGGGGGGGGGGGGGCATTTTGCGATTTTGATTTTTTTTTGCGGCACACACTAACACCAGTCACCACCGCCGCTGCACAGAACAGAACTGAACTGTATTGTCCCATGGCCCGTGGTCCGGGGTAAGCGTGCGATCAAGAATCTGTCTCACCGGCCGACTCCTTCTGCGACTTGCCTAGCCATGGGTGACCTAGCGGTGCCGGGTCATTCGGTAACAGCCAATGATCAAAGGGCAGGTCGCGTCACATACTGATCGGTTGTGGAGGTAGGAGCTCGTCAGCGGCCTGGTTCTTGAATATTCCGAAATCGGCAGCAGAACCTTTACTTTCTGCTTATGTCCACGCATTTTTGGTGATCACTGGCGGTTCCAGAAAGATGGTCTTAGCCCGCGCATGACTGGGACATTTTCCATTACGCGAGTGACTGAGGGGGGGGGGGGGGGGGCTCTCCAGAGCCCCCCTCCTATCTCCGAAACTACTGGGCCGATCGTCAAAATTCAAACGGTGTCTGATAACCCTGGAAAAACTGTGGGATGAAACCTATTTTCACTGACCTGGAGGTCACCGATGACGTCACAGGCTGGGTCAAAGTAAACATTATCGGCATTTTTGCTTGTTCACAATTTAGGCTCTGGCCGCCGACTGACAAGTCCGATCAGGCTGATTTTTGGTATACTCACCCCTTGATATATGCCTTAGATACCCTGAGGGTACCGAACTTTTACTTCGATTCTTTTTTTTCAGGTCAAAGCCAGGTCATCCTAGGTCACGAAAATTATATATCATGTATCGGTCACGTGACGCATGTTTTATGGCAATTTTACATTTAGATTTCGAAAATAATGACTTACGTGTCATTTGAGGTCATTTTCAGCTGAATTTACCGGAGGTCAGGTCAATTACAGGTCAGAAAAGGTCAAATTTTGAAAATGAGAATTTTTAACAAAAAAGGTGCCTATCAGATGCAGTTTGAGCTCAGGAAAACGATGGTACCATTTATTTTACTGTACGATGTCAAAAACGTACTGAAAAATGGTTTTGAAAAATATATAATTGTAAAATTTTGACAATAATGCAAATAACTTGGCTATTTCTGAAGATATCGGGCTAAAACTTACTAGAGTAGTTTGTCAGTGTGTGTTCTATCACATATATTCCGGTTTTTGCGAAAAATATTTTTTTTTTAATAGGAAAAAATATTGTAAAAACATATTCTTAAAATTTCCAAAATTTTGAAAATTCGAGACAGCAGTTTGATAGCGACGTGTACTCGTATTTGTAGTCTAATGATGCAAAGAAATTGGATCTAGCTTTAAAACTAAGCTCTTGAGAGCGTTTGCCGTAATTCAATACGTTGCATCAAAATCGGCCGACATTACGTCACTCTGACGTCATTTTCGGCCAAAATATGGTAGCTAGAAAGTTGAAATTTTAACACAAGGTTTCAAATCAATGTCGCTGAGGGTACTGCAAGTTTCGTGTTGATCCGTAAAACGGCTTAGAAGATATTGCCGAAAAACGGGAGGGGGCTCTGTAGGGCCCCCCCCCCCAGTCACGCGCGGGTTAAACGTTGCGGGAGACATAATCCCAAAAAATCTCCAAGTTCAAAAAACCTTTCGGATTTTGATTCCAATCCTTACACACGGCTGTGCAGTCTAAAACAAGTATTTATTTATAAAAGTTGCAAAGTTTTCGTTTCATTCTCATAATAATTAAATATTTGTCGCTTTCGGGCGCTGCGTGGATGGCGGAGCGATTTCGGCGCCCCCCCCCCTCTGGATCCGCCAGTGATCGTAAAGTTATGTAGTCGAATCCGGTTAGTTCACTGTGACCACCCGTCTTATGTCTAGTGTCACCCGTTAGAAAAAAACACAGCTTTGTTTTAAAGATCGTTGTTAAAATTTACACATAATTTTAATATAACCGACAAATAGAGCCACTGCCTCGTCGATTTCGCATTACAACTAGTTCCGTTGCAAAGTAACTAGGTAGTTTGCAACGTAACTAGGTAGTTTGCATCCTAACTAATTAGTTTGCAAACTAACTGGACGGTCAGTTAGTTTGCAACTGAACTAGTTTCGTTGCAAACTACCTGGCCGGTCAGGTAGTTTGCAACGAAACTAGTTGCGTTGCAAACTAACGGATTTCGCATACTAACTGTAACATATACATTATACAACTAAAGTAAAGCAGCCTCGCCGGCGGCCGAGCCAGCAGAGCACGATCCCGACGGCGCAAGCCTCGCGAAGGCGGCGACAGCGGCGGACGGACCAACAACGGGCGCAGAGGACCGCGCCGCCGCCGGTCGCGCGCGAGATCGCCCGGCGCGACAACCCGACCAGCCCGCCCGCAGCAGCGTCAGGGGGGGGGGGGGGCGTTTGACGCGAGCCCAGGGCCCTCTGACGCCAGCTCAGGGTCCTTTGTCGCCCTTTGAGGCCTTCTGAGGTCCGTTTGACGTTAGCTGAGGGCCATTTTACGCTAGCTGAGGGCCCTTTGAGACCATAGGCGGCGGAACGGGGAGGGCACCGGGGCACCGTGCCCCCCTTTGATTTTGGCATTTTAACATTAGCCCTATGGGCGTTGCGTGGAAAGAATGGGACCAAAAGTCGGCAGTGCCCCCCTTTAATTGAAGGTGTTCCGCCGCTGCTGTTTGAGACCATCTGAGGACCCGGTGACGCCATCCGAGGGCCCTTTGAGGCCTTTTGAGGGTCATTGAAATTTCACCACAATCACTCTGACTGCGCTACTGGGCATTTTTTGGACTCATATGGGCCTGCTCGGGAACGAGATGGGCCCTCCCGGTCTTCTCAATCATTATTTTAGCTCGTTTTTACACGGTCTTCGGCGGTCTAAGGATTCGGGCCCCCCAACTCGAATGGGGGGGGGGGGGCACGGGCCCGTGTGTGCCCCTGTTTGCACCATTGTAGCCAACCCTGATTTTCCGTTTATTTTTTCATGGGTTGTTTTAACCTCTCCTAGCCCTTCAACTTGGCCTTAGGACCAACTCAGAACTGCTCCCAAAGGTAATCGATGAACAGTCTTACCGAACCATAACAACAGCTTTTCTGCACTAGGTAAGTGTAAAAAGCTACAGCAAAACAAATCACTTTTTCAGGCATGGGCCAAAGTTGCCCTCGGTGGCCATAGTTGCAAGAAACTACGGTATTATTTTTACTGAAAGGAAGAGACGATTTTTAAAATATCAAAAATTTTGCCGCACCCTCAACCCTGTAGTAATCTTGGCCTTTGCATCATTGTTCACGTACTGTTGTGCATGCAGGGCTTCGGCTGCAAACTGTAAGTGGAACAGACTGTACATAGTATGACTCGGTGCAGTCTCAAGAAAAATAAAAATATAGTTTAGCTTTAATGTGAGTCACTGGATAGGGTGGTGGCGGCGACTCACGCTGGTCGGTGAGGTGGTCGCCATGGGTCAGCTCGTACAGGGTGCACACGGAGCCGACCAGGCCGCTGTCCACCGCCCAGCCGTAGATCAGCTGACCCCACTCAGCCGGCGAGCGCCACAACACCAGGCACCTGCAGGGCGCAATCGTCCCGTCAGCCGCCGCTGCAGCAGCGATCCCTACTTCCAAATACCTGCTACGCTAATACCGCATCAGGGTCACGTTTCTCGTCTGTCCCGGTTCAGATATTAGTTAATTCCTATAAATCATTCTGAAAAAAACACGTAGGTAACTATAGTTCGTTTTTTTTTCAAAAGGACGCTGGCTCAAAGTGCAATATCGAAGCTCTCACGTGAGTTTTGGCAGCTTCAGTGTCTGGCCAAGAATTTCTTACCGAAAAAATAATCGATTTCAAATTGTGCACGGTAAGTAGCTGGAAATTGTTCCTTAAAAATGAACATACTATAATGACGTCACTGGTGGCAGCAGGCACCCAAATGTCCGTGCAATGGGACAAGTGTCAACGAATTTGGGTGAAACTTAGTTTTTCACTGTTGCCGAGCATAATCGAGTAAGCGGTTCCGTCCATGATAGTTATACGTTACATTGCAATACATGTTAGACAGCATGACGTCACCACTGTTCCCATATCTGGTTCCAAAACGCACATATGAAAATTATCGGGAAGAAATCACATGTTAAAATTAGTCGACGTTCGATTTTCTCAGGTTCAGTTTTTGCTCGTTTTGGCGGCTAAAACACGTGCTTGTTCGAAAAACATACTTGGAGCCAGCGTCCTTTTGAAAAAAAACGAACTATAGGTAGCGATTTGTGCATGGACGCGTTTCAATTGGTAAATCTTCATCAGCATGACATAATCACAAAGAAAACAAGATACAAACATTCAAGCTCGTCACAGTGCAATCATCTTGATTTTAAAATTAATGCACATAACATATTCACTATAAATTCACTATAAATTCATGCATATGACATATTCAGCTCACTATACTCGAGGGCAGCGCTTTTCGAGGAGCGCTGCGGCCCGAAGGTTGGGACTTTGAATCGTGAAAAAAAAAAACGCCCGCCCGCCGCAAAACGCAAACACCGCAAAACCACTGGCGGATCCAGGGGGCGGGGGCGGCAGGGGCTAAAGCCCCCCTATTCAAAACTCGACAGGGGCGGCAATATAAATTAGCCCCCCCCCCAAAAAAAAACACCGGGATTGGTCAATAAAATGATTGACTGCTGGTAAGTTCCAGCCTTCGATAGTGAAGTTCCTTTAGAAATTCCTTTCCGCTGTTAAGTTGGTAGCCATTTGGCAGCTATTCAATAACCTACCTATCGATTGAAAGGTGAAGTTAACACGCGCACCGACGGGGGGCGGATATCCGCCCCCTGAGGTTTTTCGCAAATAGCGGGAAAACCGCGGCGCGTAGCGCCGCGAAATTTGGTACGACTATTCCCTCATCAATTTTACACAGGGTGTGCAAGTTTGAACCTCCAAACTTTAAAGGTCAGGTCACCAGGTCACTTTGGATGACCCAACCTCAAGTCACTTTTTTGCAACTTTGTCACCGTGCCAGAGCTACAGTAGATGTCGGAATCCTTTGAAAGTCGCAGGATGTTATAAGGTCATTAGCAGCTACAATTTGTATATCTCGGAATTTTGATATCGGTGACCTAAGGTCAGGTCAATTTCGCGACCTCCCCATTACAAGTCAATGGGGGAAAAATCAACTCCCTGTTTTACCACTAAAACGGGTCGGAATGGCCCCATATACCATACATGACTTAATATACGATCAACCTTCACTACCTTGAGGTCTGTTTTGCTATTGGGCAGCTGTAAGGTCATGTGACGTCATTAAAGGTCACCAAAGGTTTTTTTGCCGATAACTCCGTACAGAAACAAGATACAGCCGCGCAGATGGTCTCATTGTGTTCAGCTCGTCAAGACGCATCGAATGATATACATGATGACCTCGAGGTCACGTGACCCGAGGTCAACCTTTGACCTTGACCTTTCAAGGTCAACTTATATATCATTCGATGCGGATTGACGAGAGGATCACGATGATGCCCTTAGTTTGTTCCTATCTTGACTAATTCGAAAGTTATTCGAGAAAAACTCTCCATATCTAGCGCCGCCATTTTGACTTTTTCGATCCCTGTGACGTCATCTTTGACCTGACCTGACTGAGCCTTCGGAAGCCTGTCAGGTCCCCATTGAGACCTGGTATGGTCCTTCTGAAGCCTGGTTTGGGCCCCTGAGGCCTGGTATGGGTCTTCTGAAGTTCGGTAGATCCTCAGTTTGGCATGGACATTGGAGCCCTGTAAAGGCCCTTTCTTGACTGGTAGGGATCCTCAGAGGCTTGATATAGGCCTTTTTATACTATTAGATGGCTTCTAAGGCCTGGTATGGACTAGAGTTGCAAAGTTTTCCCCAAAGGCTGCTACCGGCACCGCCCCGCCCCACAAAAATTTTCTGGGATACCGGCATGCTACCACGCCCCAAGCAAAAAAACCGCCAAATTACCGGCATACTAAAAACCCTGCATTCTTGATTCTAGCTGACCCCTGCAAGAGATGCCACATTTTGGCAGTTTCAGTGCCCCTCCCACCCAACAGCCATCCATTGTCCAACCACAAATACCAGCAGGCTGATTTTGGCTGAGTTGGCCCCACAAATACCCACAATTTTGAAACTCCATTCCAATATCACCTGTAATCAAAGAAGTATTGCCTACAAAAAGACTATTACATTCATCAAAAAGGTGAGGACAAAAAGGACTTGAATTACTGAAATGTGTTTTTGAAGACTGGACAGTGAGCAGTAATCACATTTACATTTCACAGGTGTTCTACTTTTCCATATTCTCCTAAAATGTTGCAGGTACCAGCCAAATGTTTAAAATCTAGATGGTCAAAACATAGGTAAACAAGTACAGATTCGGCCATCTTCCTAACTGAGGAAGCGAGATCAACATCTACTTTTTCCTATCAACTATGGCTTGCTGGTTCGTGAATAAGATACGAATCAAGTAAAAAAATGTGTTAATAACTCACTGGTCCTGAGAATAGTCACCAAATAATATGTATAAAACGATATCTTCCATCCTCTCCAACCTCAAGCGGGAACAAACACAAGGTTATCGATTTCGAAACAGATGCGCCATAACAGAGGCTTTTAACCAGCTGATTAAAACGCTGCAAAAAAAATGTTTAACGACTGCAAGCCACTGCCTCGTGAATGATTATATTGAAAAAAATTATCCAACACAATATTAAATTATAATGAAATCAACATTGTAGTGTAATTCACTGCAAAGAAATTCATTTCTCTTCAGTATTCAACCAAAAGGGTATATGAATAAATATTACGTCATCAGATTACAACCATTCATTAGGGGAGAGAGAATCTTAAAAGTAAATCCTTGGTTGTCTAATGATTTGCGCCACTTTTTGTCAATTTTGCCTGGATGATGTGTTTTCTTGTAAAGATAAGACAAAATGCCAGTTCAAATCCATTTTCATTTAATTATGGGACCTAAGTCAGGCTCAGGGCTACCTAACACCTGCCTTTTCAGCTGGATTTTCAGTGTCAAATTCTTTGTAGAGTTTCTCAGACCACATCTCAAGATCTCAGGACTCAAGGCCAGTTTCCAAACATTGTGTTTTTGGGTGTTTTGATTCTGCCTTTTCCCCTAGGGAATGTTGTCATTAACATTTATTTATTTTATTGTGCTATACGTATTACCTACCATTAGACTTACTAGATTATCGTGCTTTTGCAACATAAATGAGTATTCTTCCTTTTATAGACCACAGTAGATTCTTGACAATTCTAATTATAACCAACCTTGTGAATTTAGTGTGAAATGCTGAGGTCCATGTGTTACCCCTACACTTAGCAATGGAACTTCTACCACAAAATGTATCTTGCAGTGGCTTATATTGCTGTTACCACAATTTGAGAGCCTCTTAGTGTCCAAAGTTTGAATTATTTGCTGATTTTTTTTTTTGCACAAAATCAAAAATACCGGCATGCTACCGGCAAGACATGCCAGATACCACGAATAAACCTGCGGTAGTGAAAAATTACCGGCATACCGGTAGTGCGGTAGGGAAATTTTGCAACTCTAGTATGGACCCTCTCAGACATTCTAAGGACCTTACCAGACCTTTTAATTGCCCTCTCAGCACTGTTGTTGGCCCTCTAATGACTGGTATGGACCCTCTCAGGCATGATTCTTGCAAGGGCCCTCTCAGTACTGCTGCAGGCCCTCGCATGAGTGGTATGAGCCCTCTCAGGTATGGTACGGGCCCTCCTAGTCATTGCAACAGTCCCCTCAGTACTGCTGAGCACCCTTCCATGATTGATATTGACTGACATAACCCTCAGTAATATGTCAGGGTACGGGCCCTCACATAACTTGCTGTAGCCCCCTCAGTACTGTCACGGATCACATAATGTTATGGACCCTGCTGTGGGCCCTCTCAGTCTCCTCGCCCACTCCTCTCCACCCCGTCACGGTGCTGAGGCGGGTAGGGGCCTGGCTCTCCGCCACTTTCCGCAGCGGGTCTCCAGCCGGGAGGGCGCGCGCCTTGGCCAGTAGGCGCGCCGCCAGGGCCGTGCGTCGCTCGGCCACCGGGGCGAGGCCCGCCTCCGTCATTACGGCGTGTGCCGGAGTGGACCGGGGGCAGCCGGTTACCACTCTGGCGGCCTCGCGCATCTCCCTCTCCAGCAGCATGACATGGGACGGTGACGCTGCTGGGAGCCAGGCGGCGGCGGCGTGTTCTAGTGCGCCGCGGATGTAGCCGGAGGCGACGATGCGCAGCTGGCGCTCTTCCAGCCCCCACTCACGCCCGGTCAGCAGTCTGAGTTGGTTTGTTCGAGGTCGCACGCGCTGGCGGAGGCTGCGACAGTGGGCTCTAGAGGTGGCAAAATGTGGACCCGAGGACCCGGTCCAAAGAACCAGTCTGAACCCATATGGGTCCAGACCGGTTCCTGGAAATTTTCTGACGGGTCCAACCGGGTCCTACCATAAACTATACATCTTGCACACTACACATTATTGCAAAATATGAAGTGAATGAAGTGAATGTTTCTTTGCACACAGTAGCGCATGAGTATTCCCAGTGGGAAATAGGCTGTTTTACATGATACAACTAAAGATACCTACAAGTAGTTTGTATTAATTGACTTTTGGGGAACGGGTCCAACTGGTTCCGGTTCCAACTACGACCGGGTCCGACTGGTTCCAGAAATGTCCAGCCGGGTCTGGTTCGAGTCTGGTTCCCAAAATTTTCTTCTTTTGCCACCTCTAGTGGGCTCCGAAGTGGAGCAGCCGGTCCAGCGTGACTCCAAGCAGCTTCAGCTGGTCGCCCGCGACGACCGTCTCCCCTGTCATTCGGACGGAGCAGTTGACGGCGTCCCGGGCCCACTGCGACAGGACCAGCGCCTGTGTCTTCTGGCCGGCAACCACCATCTTGGAAGCCCGGGCCCACTTGACGAGCGCGTCCGCTGCCTGTTGTGCGCGTAGTTTGGCGACCTCGATGTTGTTGCCCCCGCCGTCATCGATTTATCTCTATATATGTCTTATCTGACCGATGAAATAATACAGGAGTCCGTTGTCATTCGAGTGTATTTCATAATAGCTCTTCCGACTTTGACGAATATCGACAGTGCCGTAACAAAATTGGTAGTTCGGGTACAGACTGCAATCAAACTGCATTGCAACTTCTTCTTTAATCAGATGAATACTTGTCATAGATTTATTGGGCGTACAATATTGGCGTGCGAACGTAGGGGCCAAAAATGCGTCTCTACGACCGACTTCTTTTTAAGAGAAAAAAGTCGCTAATGCAAGAATCGATCCACCGACCTTTCGCTTACCAAACCGAGACTCTAACAACCACTCGGCTACGAGAGAGAGAGAGAGAGAGAGAGAGAGAGAGAGAGAGGAGAGAGAGAGAGAGAGAGAGAGAGAGAGAGAGAGAGAGAGAGCGAGAGCGAGAGCGAGAGCGAGAGCGAGAGCGAGAGCGAGAGCGAGAGCGAGAGCGAGAGCGAGAGCGAGAGAGAGAGCGAGAGAGAGAGCGAGAGAGAGAGAGAGAGAGAGAGAGAGAGAGAGAGAGAGAGAGAGAGAGAGAGAGAGAGAGAGAGAGAGAAGAGAGAGAGAGAGAGAGAAGAGAGAGAGAGAGAGAGAGAGAGAGAGAGAGAGAGAGAGAGAGAGAGAGAGAAGAGAGAGAGAGAGAGAAAGAGAGAAGAGAGAGAGAGAGAGAGAGAGAGAGAGAGAGAGAGAGAGAGAGAGAGAGAGAGAGAGCGCATTTATTTTCACTAGAACAACATAAAATTCATAAATAACATAAGCAATTGGCGCAAAAGTGCTATGCACTTAAATCTATGACGCCGCTTGCAATAATGGTAACAAAATGAACGAAACTAAACAAAATGAATGAAACAAAATAAGACTACTACCGCCCAATGTCAGCCGCAGCCCCGCAACCCCGGCAATACAGGCAGTATGCCAATTGCTCCGTGCCAGACACGCCGTCATAGACTGGACAAGGTACGGATTGGAATTAGGATTGCAATTAGGATGTGTTAGGTTAGAGGCGATGGGCTTGGACGATGGGCTCTCTCTCTCTCTCTCTCTCTCTCTCTCTCTTTATTGGCAGACTCTAGATCCCTTTATTTACGGACCTAGTCTGCCAATAAAGGGATCTCTGTCTCTCTGTCTCTCTGTCTCTCTCTCTCTCTGTCTCTCTCTCTCTCTGTCTCTCTCTCTCTCTCTCTGTCTCTCTCTCTCTCTCTGTCTCTCTCTCTGTCTCTGTCTCTCTCTCTGTCTCTGTCTCTGTCTCTCTCTCTTGAAGCATATTTTGAAGCGGCGACTAGTGAGCTCACGAGCAGCTCACCTGCGTTTGGCCTTGTCTGTCCACTCAGCGTGTCCCAAAGTGGCCAGATCGTCCAGCACGGTCTGAATGGTCTCTTCCGAGAGACGGCCTGGCGGTCACACAGCGGTCAAACACCGGTCACACGGCGGTCACACAGCGGTCACACAACGGTCACACAGCGGTCACACAGTGGTCACACGGTGGTCAGCGGTCTACTAGCACTGAAACGTGTGTGTGGGGGGGGGGGGGGTCTTTTTTTTTTACTTGAATGAAAGAGTTTCAAGATACGGAATATTACAGGGTGTTCATTAGTGAATGACAAAGTTGCCCACGCGGGAGGGAGGCACATAATATCTGTTTTACTATATGAACAATACACCGTTAGAATGACAATTCGTGGACAGTTGACCTCACACGAAAGACAGTTGTGACTTGTGACGCTTCGTTTGTCTACAGGAGGTGCTTGAAGTGCCCTCCCCTCTCCGCGCACGGTTCGTCGGAAGGTCATCTCAGGCTCAAAAGAAACGATATATACCTACCATTCGAAAGCTGACGGTGAGCTGAATCCAAAAATGTAATTTTTATCCAAATCGATCGATGGCCTTTTTTGAAAATTGCGTCTTTGTATTTTGTAAAAACTTTATAATTTTTTATTCGACGGCTGTCCCGTACATTCTTGAAAACATTAAGATGCATTTTTGAGTTCCAGTGAAAGCTGAATGCCAAAAGAACAATATTAAGCGAAGCAATTATTTCCAAACATTAATATGCGTCTCTCACAGCCGAAACAAGGCGCAATCACACAGCTCAGTGTCACGATGGACCAAAGTCGGCCACACAGAAGCGTGAAATGACACTTATCTACTCGCAGACCCGGCGCTCTCGGCCCGCCTGACCGGCCACGGCAAGGAGTCTACTAAACGGGCGTCATATTTGTTAGTTTAAAGGGACATGTTCATGTCTAACATGGGATATGGAGTTGAGATAGCAGTTTTGCTCGTTATATGCTAAAACCACATAATCCGGAGCCATTCGTCTCAAAAATATAAATTGACAGCGCTAGAGAGCAATTTCGATGGTCTGGATGGCGATCTGGATGGATACCAGATCGCCAAGGTCTTCACCAGATATGACCAGAGGTGTATGACGTCAGCAAGAAAAAGCCTAGATTTCAAGTTAACGGAAACGGATTCGCCTAACAGATTGGTCTTTTTTAAAATTGTGTTCAAGATTTCCGCAAGCAGCATGTTGAAACGACACGGGCAGATGGAGCGCGAATCGTCGTTAAGCTCTTCAGATTGCTTGCTTCTGATTGGGTAATATTCTTAGACGTTTCAAGCTGGAGAACTCAATAAGGCTTTCCTCATACAGTTTGTGCGTTTTTTGTTTGCTGGTTGTCAAGGCAAACAAACAAAAACCAAGATACCGATAAGAAACCAAGAACCCTTTTGCGCGTTTGTTTTTATTTTTTCAAGCCGTTCAACGGAAGCCGTTGTTGATGAAGCAAAGCTGTTTTCTATTGAAATTATAAGTTACCAGTGAGTATTCGCAATGCTGTTATTTTTTTAAAGTTATTGACTGAAAGGGATCCAAATTATTTCTGATATAAAGCACCAGTTCAGGTCTAGGTCATTTTGTCAGCAAAGCAAAGCAAAACAAAGCAAAGCAAAGCAAAGCAGGCAGGCAGGCAGGCACGGCACGGCACGGCACGGCCTGCTTTGCTTTGCCGACAAAATGACCTAGACCTGAACATGTGACATGTGGCATGTGGTATGTGGCCTGCCTGCCTGCCTGCCTGCCTGCTTTGCTTTGCTGACAAAATGACCTAGACCTGAACATGTGGTATGTGCAGTATTTTTTATATAGGGGAGAACGGGGCGATTTGGCCGCCTTTTTGTAAAAACGATATTTTGAGAAAACCAGTGCGCGTTTGGTCGATTTCTCCATAGAGGGGTGTGGGGCGTTCAATTGCTGTTCCGGCCTATTACTTGCATCGTGCCGGGACATCTCGTTTCGGTGGTAATTAACCGTTCTTTCAAAGACTGCACGGCGGCCAAATGACCCCGGTACCGGGGTCATTTGGGTCATTTGGCCGGGGGAGTGGGGTCATTTGGCCGGGCATGTGATTCAGAGATATACCTATTACAGAGCTGAGACAACCTGAAATATTGACGCCCAAGATTGTGCTTAACTCGTGAATTCTGGATTGACTCGACCACAGACTTCTCTATATATGGACTGTGCGCTGATTTGGGAAATCAGCATTGGAGGCCCAAATTTCTGAAGCCGTTATATGAACCCATATGTTGTAACACAATACCCTTTTATTGTTTCCTGTCGACAGGCTGAATTTTATGTAATATATTTTGTTTTTGTACTATCTATTGCTCGTAGCTCAGAATAAGAAAGGCTTCTGGTCGATATGAATCTGTATTGGAACATCATTTCACGTTTATCGACACCCATTGATGTCCTCATGCCAAGTTCATCTCACATTGCACCAGTGGGCTTGAAAATGGCGTTAGTCCATTTTCACCGCGGGATCCAGCGAGAAAGGGTGGCTATGATCCCTTTCTTCTCCCCCGTGTGCTGGATTGTTCACATCTCTGACATGGCTGGCTACAAACTCGCGCGACAGTGCACCGACCGCGCTGGTGGTAAAGGTTGGCGGTAATGCCGATGGGGGACTTTACGGGAAAATGTGTGTCTGCTGCAACGGTGTCTTCACTGTTCTTCTCTGCTACCCACTTTTTCGCACCACGCATCTACACATAGTCGCACTTTCACACATTCGCACATGCGCATCACCAATTGCAACGTATCCCTTCGTCTGCTCGTTTTCCACTCGCTGCTGAATGATAAGGCGATAGCTCTTGTGACCGTCGTTCCCATCACGTTGCCATGCTGTAGCTATTGTTGCTTTTATTGTGTCCCTTCGTCCCATGGAGACGTAGCCGAGCAGCTCTGAAGGGACCTGTGGGCGGCCCCAAGGGCCACCACGATGCTGCCGCTCCGCACCTCCTCCATGTTGGGGTTGATGGTCGCCATCAGGCGATGTCGGGTGCCCATCAGAGCCGGGCACCGCAGGAGGACATGCTTGGGCTGTCCGCCTCCTCCCAGCAGACGGGTAGAGTGCGGCTCTGCATTGTCGGTCGTCGCACTGGTTGCACCCCGACAGCCAGGAGGGCGCCAACCCGACTCTGTGGCGCCATTGGGAGGAGCTTGTCCAGTGGCCGGCGCGGAGCTGGTGGATGTCCAACGCCGCTGGCCGGTCGCCGCCGGCAACGGTAGGCGGGAGTCGATCCCCGTCAGCTGGTGGAACCAGCCGGCTGGCCAGGCCCCGACGGTGCGAGCCCTCGCCACTCTGGCGGCGGCCCAGTGGGCCTTCTAGACGTCTATAAGGATTTGTTTTTAGTCGAGTATGTTTGCCTTCTTGGCGATGGTGTCGGCTCTCTCGTTGCCTTCCAACCTGCATTGTGAGGGCACCTACTGTAGGTAGACCAACAGGCCTCCAGCTGTCAGTCCCCAGGGGGCTCTCCAGATGTCCACTCCGAGCGGGGAGTGCTGGGCGGCCCAGCCACCTCGGATGGCGGCGAGGGCGGACTGCGAGTCGGTGCAGGCTACGATGGTGTCTTCGGCGTGCGGCGGGTTCTCCAGCAGCTAGGAGAGAGCAGCTCGGAGGGCGACCATCTCAGCTCGGAAGCTGGAGCACAGGTAACCTGCCGGGGCGCGGATCGAGTGCTCTTCCCCGTTCGGCCAAACGATTAGTGCCCCCGGCGCCTCCGTCATATTCTGTAGCTCGTTAGTTGCAGTATGCTCTTCGCCCTTGGCACATTTCTTGGCTTCTCCATCAAAAATGTCCACAGCTGGCCTAGAAATGGTGACCTGCCAGTTTCCTGAGATATCCAAAGTAGAAGTTCCTGTAATAACAGGCCACCACCGGCACAGATGTTTGTCCCAGCTACTTATACTCCAATCAGTCCTATGCATCTTGTTTCTGCTCCACCGCTATTTTTCCGTCCGTTCTTCGCAGACTGGCATTTTCTTGAGCTTCCCGATCCCGATGCAAGTTTTGCGGTAACATTTAGAGCGGCAACCTTCATCGTTTAACATTGATGCGAAGGGTACGAATTCCATCATTTCATCGAGCATTCTTCCGAGACGATTTGATCCAGACCATAATGAACTACAACCCCATACGACACACTGGATAAACTTCATTGTTTGATTGAATAAGCTTACTTCTTTTGGATGTAGTGGCGTATCACTGCCATGGGTATGGCATTATTTAGCGCGGCGTAGCTTCGAACTGCGATGGCGAGTTGTTCTTTTCACATTAACTGCTGGTCAAGTTAAGTCTTTGTAGCTCCTTTCAGTGAGTCTTTTTTTTTTAGAATAAAATAAGGCACTAGGCATTATAGGAAGTATGCTGAGACTGGCGCCGTCGATAGCGTCCTGTTTTTCTTCTTGCTGTGTGAGTCTCACAGGAGTCAGTGTTTGCAAAAGTAAACTTGCAAATCTGATTGTACTCAGCGTTATCTCTTATCTCGATTGATGGTTTCGTCTGTGAACATTTTTTCCTTTTAGTTATACGGGATGCTAAAAAGTTGCCTTTTTGCTAGAAATTATGTTTCGTTTCACATTTTTCTTGCCCTGACTCTGGCTTGATACCCGGAATGACATCTTCGCACCACACGTTTTCTGATCCGGTCGTGATGAGGTAGTGATCGATAATATTCTCTCCTTTTTTGACCATTTTTTCGAGCTATTTCTTACTTATTTTTACTGCTTCTTGTGGCCCTATATAATGTATCGTTATTTCTCAAAACCCTTTTCAAAACCAACGTAAATGACTAGTTCCGACAAATTAGCAACGACAACCAACAATGCAACCAACATTCAAAAGCAAGAAAATGCGCGCAAAGTACGGCTGCATTTGTGAAGTATATACCTCCAGCGTGAACAAATGGCTAACTGAACGAGAAAACATGTTCTCATTTATATACATTTATTTCTTATTTATTTTGAATTCAACAAAAAAATGTAATCCGACAGGTAGATAAAAGTATGGGCTATCCTATATCCAAATTTGTAAATATGCTGACACCCTTTTCATTGTAAAAAGATGGATAAAAGTGCACTTATTTTTGGGCCTCCAATGCTGATTTCCTCGGATCAGCGCACAGTCCATATATAGAGAAGTCTGTGACTCGACGCATGACTGATGTGACGATTCAGATGCCCCAATGCTGACACAAATGATGAGCATCGTGTCTCATCGTTGATTCGCCTGAAATCCTTAATTTTTCAAAGGACTAGGCTTACACTCGATTCATTTGAATCAGTGCAAGTGAGGAGCCACATTTGATTTACGAACTTACGACTCATGAGTTGAGCACTGCCCAGTGACAGCCAACTGTAATGGCTGCCAAATCGTAGATTGCTTTAGACAATCGCACTGCAAAAAAGTCCTTTGTGCACGAGTTGTTTGTTTATTCCAAACTCTGTCGTAAACACGAAATAAAAACGATTCCAACAGGCCCCGTCTTCGACCCAGCACTTCAGATCGCATCCACTGTAAAATACGGTCCCGACGACATGGACACATGTCCAGTCATCACTGCGCTTCACTGTTTTTCACCTTTGCGCCCCTGTTTCTTCGACGGTCCAGCTCCCGACGTTCGATGGTTCGACGGTCCAGCTTGTGGACCCCGCTGTTTGCTCCTCGCCATACGTGCCTGTTGCTCGTCCTCCAAAGCCGGAGCACGGCCGCGGCAGGCAGCTGAAGCACGGCCGGCCCCGAGGCTGGCGGCTGGAGCACAGCCGCGGCAGGCGGCTGGAGCACGGCCGGGGCCGCGGCGTGCTGATCTGCCGTCGCTGGGGCGACAACCGGTGCGAAGACCGCCGTCGGCGTAGTCTTCGTCGTCGAAGATATCCCGGTATAGCGGGGATATCCCGCCCGCTTCGAATCTCTTAACCCGCGGATGTTCTTCCGCGTGAAGGTGGCGTCTTAGGCACGACGAAAAATCGGCGCCACCGGTAGAGGTCGATGTGACGTCCCGGGTTCGCCATCTGCCGCCGGGTGCCGAAAGCCAATCAGCGGACACCTTGGTTAGGTCGTCCCTTGCATTTAGACTGCGCCGCATTACCATCCTCAGCGGCAGAACTTAGCCAGCGCAGCGCGTCGCTCGCAGACTAGGCAAAAAATCAACTGAGTCGCTGGGCGGCCAATTCGCCCCGTATTGGGCGGCCAATTTACCCCAATATGACATTTTTAGGAAAAGGGGTCCGCAGATAAGCAAAAATTGTTACTTAAACTTGCAAAAGGGTCAGACAGCTTCCCTGAATCACCAGATTGTTCTACCAATAGAGTTAAAATTTTGATGTCACCCAAATAAGGGACACCATGCAACTTTTCGTAAAGAAGAAAAAGTTACGTTTTTTAGCCAAAATTCAAATATCGTTGGCTTTACAAAAAAACTGGGCGTCGTCGAGTTTCCTAAGTTTCTTTCCAAAGTAGTTCTTATGACGGCGGATGGTGCCATATTCAAAAATAATCGCTCGGGACCGTCAAAACGCGTAGTCATGGGGCGGCCAAAGTGACCCGGGCGGCCAAATGACCCCGCTCTCCCCTATCACTGCCTTTGAAATGGAAATTCTCATTGCACAGTCTTTTATATGCATCTTTGTTGGATTTTTGACAGGTGATTCTCACGTCTGGACCTGCGATGACTTGGAACGTCTCCGTCTGGACGTCAGACATGGGCCGCCGCGCGTCCGTCTGGCGGTGCTCACCTGTCTGCCGGCGGCGGAGGTCACCGCGCGCCGGTCTGTTGGAGCCTGGAGGTCACCGCGCACCTGTCTGCCGGGGGTCACTGCGTGCCAGTCTGCTGCGATTCCTACTGGCTGTTGGTCTACACTCGGTGGAGAGTAGTTAATTTTAGTAAATTGTAGTAAATCCTAGTAAATTGGAAGAAGCTTGATTAGTTGTAGGCCTGCTGAATACAAGGATACTCGAGGGCAGCGCTTTTCGAGGAGCGCTGTGGCCCGAAGGTTTGGACTTTGAATTGTGAAAAACGCCCGCCCGCCGGAAAACGAACACCGCAAAACGCGCAAAACGCACGCCCGAAACGCCAACGCAAACGTCGCAAAAAACAAACGCCCGCCCGCCCGCCGCAAATAAAAAACGCAAAAACGCCGCAAAACAATAAAACCGCCAGCATCGCACGCCCGCTAACCGCCAACCGAAAACGCCTAAAAATCGCCCGCCCGCCGCCAAAAGCAAACACCGCAAAAAAAACGAAAAAGCGGCCGCCAACCGCAAACAAATTTAACACCGCAAACGACGCAAAAAAAGAAAACCGCCCGCATCGAGCCGCCAAAGACAAACACCGCAAAAAAAACACAACGCCCGCCCGCCGCAAAACGTAAACACCGCAAAACGTGCAAAACGCACGCCCGAAACGCCAACGCAAACGTTGAAAAAAATCGCCCAACCGCCGCAAACCACAAAAAACGCCGAAACCCCGAAAAAATAAAACCGCCCGCATAAGCCACCGACGCCACCGGCCACCGACGCTAACTGCTAACCGAAAACGACTAAAAGTCGCCCGCCAGCCGCCAAACGCAAACACCGCAAATAACCGCCCGGCCGTAGCAAGATAATAATTTATCAACGACTGGCATACCGCTAGGATTCCAGAGATTCAGCTTTTTTGGTCATTTTCACAAAAAAAAACATCTGCAAAAATCTCCTAGATGAAAGCCCCCAATTAAAAAACGGATGGCACGTGCGTGTTCCTCGCCCCCAACTTCCTTCAGGTCAATCGTCATTTGGGTCACCTAACGCATTGACGACCAGCTGGGTGGAATGAACATTGCGCCAAGAAACGTAAGTATACATATTGTCAAAAAGAATCCTCAGAATGGTGGATCCCAAAAGTTTGAAACAAAAACAACACATAGCGATTCACAATCAAGTTAAAAGTGTCAGATCAGCATGTGACCTCTGAGGTCAGGTCACGTGCACAAGTGCAGGGTGTTCATTAGCGAATGACTTAAAGTAAGCCCCCGCTGGAGCCCCAAATGATCGTCGGCCATCGTGCAGACGAAGCCTTCGACGACTCACGGCAGCGTTCAGTTCATCAAGGGTCTTGGACTCTTGAGTTCGCTCCGCAATTTGAGTTGCTTGAGGTTAAGCGGTGAAGTCCAAGCAGGAAAAATCCAGACTGCAGAGTGACCAGGGGTGCTAGGATCTTGTACAGTTGCTCGAAGGTGAAGAGAGTCTAGCAATCCTTCAGTAAACTGTCCAGTATTCACGTTCGCAATGGCTTAAGAAACCTGGGAAGGCATTTTTAAATATATTGACTTGTGATGTCAATTACAGAAAGTCGTGATACCGATGCCAAACCAAATACCATCAACAGGAACCGTGGGAAAATACCGAAACCGAACTGACTTGGGAATATCAGGGAAATGCCAACTTTTTACCAAAGTCACAGTCTCTTTTACAGTAGCGAGGATTCACAATACCAACAAAATACCAAATGTGTTAGCCTCGAAACGCCAAATACCAAGTTGGTATCGGTTTGGTATCGTATGCCAAAAAGTTGGTATTTGATTGACATCTCTAATATGGACAATCCTCCACAAGAAGAAACTGGAAACTGGAAACTGTTTCTTTCTGGAAGAAAGAAACTGGAAAGAAGAAACTGGAAACATTATCGTCCGATCCTAATGACCGTCATCTCCCCTGACAGCATGGTGTCGAGGCTGGAAGCGTGAACCTTTTGGCTCACGGCTCAGTGAAGCGGAAGAATGGTTCGAAAGGGTGATATTGAGTGACGAAAAGTGGCTCGCGCTACAGCAAACACCCGCAAGAATAATACAGGCTCCTTCGCCGAAGAATCCACAATAGTTGATTCCATACAAGGATGTGCACGGAGCGAAGGTCTTGGCCGAGGTCTGCCGCACGGAGAAGCAAGTTTTCTTCGAGCGACACAACTGATTTCTGTTTGTGCTATGTAAAATGTCTAAGATTTACCATTCCAACGGTGAGCTGTTTATGCAATATGTCTTACACCTCTGGCAGGGCTGACTTAATGTCATCTTTTATTGATGACCCTGTAATTTAGAGGATATGTCTTACGTGGATGTTTAAATGCGGTTATCCCGCACCGTAGACAGTGTTTACAATTGCTTCACGTGCAAAGAGAGAAAATTATCAGATGTCGTGTAACTGATTTTTTAAACGTCTACATAGACAATTAACAAACTGTTAAACGTCTAGTAGACATTTCGTCTAGTCTGAAATATGTCTATTTTTATATAAAATGTATTCTTTATCATTAAGCGCCCGAAAGATATCGGCGGTACGGGATAACATTATTTAACCGCTCGTAGGTAGAAAAATATTTTAAACGTCTCACCTAACCGCTCGACGTTTAAATATTTGTTCTACCTACTCGCGGTTTAATATATAACCACCTTGTATTTCAGTTGGAACGGTAGTATTTCAGTTGGAACGGTAGTTAATATATATTAAACCGCGAGTAGGTAGAACAAATTTTTTAAACGTCGAGTCGATAGGCGAGACGTTTAAAATATTTGTCTACCTACGAGTGGTTTAATAATTGGACGCGTGTATATCACACCACGGTGAGATTTACATAATGCATCGCACTGTAGTGTAAACCTCACCCGGGTGTGATTTACACAATACACTACTCCTGTGTATATCACACCACGCGGAGTGTGATTTACACAGTGGGCCGGCAATGCGTAAATCACACCGGGGTGTGATATACACAATGTGCTCCTAGTGTGTAAATCACACCCGGGTGTCAAACCACGCAGCACCTGGGTGCTGAAGACACTTAACCAAACCTTAGACCTGACCTAACCTAACCTAACCTAACCTAACCTAACTTAACCTTACCTAACCTAACCTAACCTAACCTAACCTAACCTAACCTAACCTAACCTAACCTAACCTAACCTAACCTAACCTAACCTAACCTAACCTAACCTAACCTAACCTAACCTGACCTACTGATTTTTGCCTACCCGTGGATGAGGAAGAAGTTACTCGCATGAAGAGATTGCAAGCAATGGTAAGTCAAATATTTTTAGGTTAAGTGGTTGTGCATCAGGCTTCAGGCCTTCGGCCTGAAGCCAGATACACAACCACTTAACCTAAAAATATTTGACTTACCATTGCCTGTAATCTCTCCTAAGGCATTGCCTTCGGCACTGCACCGCTTCGCCACGAGCATTCAGACGTCGCTTTCCATATTGTATTGGTGCTTTTTAACTTGTTGGTCGGCAGCGAACCCACCGCTACCAAGGAAAAGCGAAAATGCGGGAAAAAGCACCGGCGCCGACGGGACTCGAACCCGCAACCTCCGTATCATGGTGCAAGCACCTTCACCACTAGGCCAGGCGGTCAGCTGATTCGATCGGCCATCTCTATGGTACCTAATGTGGTGAAGATGGTGTGAAATACACACTGGTGTGGCATCTCGTGTAAATCACACTCTCGGAGTGTGATTTACACAGTCGGTCAAAAGTGTGTATATCACACCGGGGTGGGTGTGATTTACACAAATGGCCGGTATTGTGTAAATCTCACCGTGGTGTGATATACACGGTCCCTTAATAATTTTATCCCGTACCGCCGGCATCTTTCGGTCACTTAAGTTAAAAAATACATTTTATGTAAAAATACGGCATATTTCAGACTAGACAAACTACTAGACGTTTAACAAATCCTATATATGGCCTTGAACAAATCAGGTAAACGGCATCTGACAATTTCTCTCTTTGCACGTGAAGCAATTGTAAACACTGTCTACGGTGCGGAATAATGACAAAGAAACTCCAATATCTATGTAACGTCGTTTATGACGTTGCACATGGTTCACAACGCAAAGGTTGAGCATCGATCTTGCAAGGAGTGAAGCGACACGAGCACGACTCCATGTGCAAACGGTAGTCGTTGATCTGTTTTTGTCATGAACATAAATTTTAATATTTCCCTTGTTGAATTGTGTATTGTATTTGTATTGTATTTCATTTAAAGAGCACTCCACAGCAGCAGTGTTTTTTCTGGCTCCGCGTCACAATGTCACATGCATGGTTGGTACGAAAGGTAAGATAATTCACTCATACATAAAATTACAGGTGCAACGGCACACCGACATGCACGTCACACACATCCATGCTCTCATACACGGCGTCAAATCAGGTAATAGGAGACAGCATTCGTCGTTTTAAAGCGCGTTTGAAGCCCTGTCCACTGAGCGAAACCAGTTCGGGTGGCAGCTGGTTGTGCAGCGCCGGCGCTCTCGCGCAAAATCGCCTTTTGCCCGCCTCGGTCCTCGACCTCGGCACACTGATCAAACCGTCCTGCCTGGTGGCGCGCTGGCGTACCTCCTCATTACGATGGAGGAAGGCTGCTAGTGTGTAATAAAGTTCGTGATAAAAATGCAGCGTTTCACTTTTCACGTTATATTTGAATGTCCGAGATAATGAGTTCAATCGAGATGACGAGACGAAAAGAACAAGTGAAGATAAGCGACCGGCGAGGGAGCGGCCCTCACTCGGTCCGAGTCGTTGCTGTCTCTCCTACTCAACTGCCGGGCTTCGGCCCGCTCCGGCGCGACATATACCACGCGTCATACATACGTCACACATGTACGTCATATCATAACACCAATCAGAGGCGGGTCAGGAAAGGCGTCACAGGTAAGAACGAGGACCATAAAAGGACATTGTTAGTAAGGGCAGGGGGCTGAGAATGAACTTTGTTACTAGTGAGTGGGGCTCTCCTCTGCGGAACACCCTGTGCGCCAGGCAGAGTGTAGAGTGATCGGCCAGCTGCTGGGCCTCGAGCCAGCCCAGTCTCTCCCGCAGGTCCGCCACGTGGTCAAATTTTCCTCGGCCGAATATCACCTTTGCAGCGAAATTTAGGATCTTCTGTACTCTGACCATGCTCTTTTTAGTACCGTTACCGTAAACTGATATGCAGTAGCGGACCTGCGAGAGAACCAGGGCTGTTACAAGGGAGGTGATGACACCTCGTGGCACCACGTGTCGCACGTGCAACAGACCGATCAAGGTCCCAGTGCAGCGTCGGGTGACGGCACCCACGTGGCTGTCCCATGTCAGGTTCTTGTCAAACGTTACGCCCAGATTTTTGACCTCGTCACAAGGGACGAGGGTTGTGTCACGGAAGGCGACTGTGAAATTTGGAAGATTGCGCAAATTTTGGCGGTTTCCGAAAGCAATGAGTTGAGTTTTGTTCGCGTTGACCTTGAGTGCGTTCGCGCAGAACCATTGTGAAACATGTGATGGTGAGGGAGGTCACGTCATTGACCTAGCTTTACGTGAACTTCTAGAAATTACGAGAATAAAAGTTGCAAGGTCTCGGAAGAATATGAAGTCCTATAAGTTTTATTTATCTGCAGAAGTTGACCTAGCAATGGCGGAGTTGCCAAGCCGCAATATTTTGGGACCGAGTGAAGTCTTTATGACGTCATAGGTCAGTGACTCGACAATAATTGAAAATGTAATTGGTCGTTGGTGTCATCAGAGAATCGGCTTGAATCAAGTCAGGTGTGCTATTTTTCAGCTTTCAGGTTTCCTTGTTGAGAGCAATCGCAAGAAGTCAGGGGTAGGTAACACCCGTCACCCTCATCTATGGAAAGTTATGCTTTTGCGGAGCGACCTTCAAAGCTAGTGCGCCCCATGCACTGTCGTGTTTTCAGCTTGCTGTCGGTTTTCCAATATATGGAAGCCAGTTACAGGCGTCTCTTAGTCTCTCATTGGTCAATCGCACACACCACTTGTTCATCAACGACCAATGAGAAGATGAGAAACGCCAGCAAACTGACAGCATGCTGATTTGGTGATCAAACAGCGCCCTGACCACACTGTTACGGCAGGCAAAAGATTCGTTTGATAGGAATTATCTATTGTCGCCTCTTTGATGTACATAATAACTGAAAAATACACATAAATAACAATCAGTCCATAAAAACGATAATTGATACAAATATGACGCTCATTCATATAAAGCATGGCGTCATCTTCTTTTCGATGACGCCATGGTGTGGGACGTACCACACACGTCCATTGCTGGCCTCGATTTCTTCATCAGGGACGGGCTCGGCGTACCCTTTGGCCAGCATCTCTTCCATAGCTCTGACGTACAGGTCCTTGTAGTCGGAATCCTTCTTGAACTTCCTGCTTAAGGACTGCAGACGGCCCTGAGCTTGTTCAATGTTGTTCGGCATTTTGGTGTTTGGCTCACGCAGCGGAAGTGGAGCCTCAAAACGACCATCTGCGAGCTGGTGCATACCGTCTTCCATTATCCTCAGGAACTGCTTGTCGTCTTGAGACATCACTTTGCCCTTGTCTCTCTGTGGGTCAAAGTCAGAGTCAAACATTCTAGCGACTTGCTCTGGATGTAGTTCTCTGGCTCTCACTCTGAACGCGTAGTGTTGAATCCTCTTTGGGCCTGCTTCTGTCGAGATAAAGAGGCACGCAGAGTCTTCTTGTCCGTCAGTTTCCTCGGCCTCTCCCATGTAGCCAACCACACTCCAGCCTAGGCTCGTACGAATCGCCCACGGCTCGTCGTCTCCACCTGTGACCACTTCAAGGGGTTTCAGGGCCTTCGAGCAGTTGACACCAATGAGGATACCGATCTCAGCCTCGGGACGATACTCTGGCAGCTCTCGGGAGACTTCACGTAGATGTGTCCACTCGGCTGTAGTCTCACGTCGTGGAATGAGCTGACGTTCGGCTGGGATGTCTTCCTTTGAGTATGTGGGAGGCAACTCTATCTTCTGGCTTCCAGAGAGATCTCGGATGGTGAAGCCCCTGATGACTTGACTTTTGGAGACAGTCTTCCCGGTCATCGTGTTCACTTCCAGAGCCACTTCTTCGCCATCCACACCCATTCTCTGCAACACAGAATCCTTCACGAAACAGGTGTCGGACTGTGGGTCCAACAGCGCGTACACGATCTCTTTGCTGGTTGGACAGTCTCGATGCTCAAGCTGGACGGGCACCAGCATTGAGTGTGTGCACTTCAGCCTCACACTTCTCGTGTCACTGGATGTCACATGGAGCGACGTGGCCGTCGTCTGGGTTCCTGTTGAAGCAGAAGCCGTCCTGCTGTGCTTCAGAAGGCTCTCATCGTGCAGTAGAGTAGGGTGCAGTCTTTTGCACTTCTCGCACTGCTGCTTCCTCCTGCATTCTTTCCACCTGTGGCCTCGTCTCAGGCAGCCTCCACACAGTCCTCGTTGCCGAACGAGCTCCTGCCGCTCCTTCAAGGACATCCTCATGAACGCTGCACACTGATCCATGGAGTGATCGTCCTTACAGATGACGCAGTGTTGCTGCTGAAGCTGCAGGTTTTCCTGTCTCTGATTCGCTGGCACAGATGTAAGAAGCACATGTGTGTTTCTTTCTTTCTTTGTCGGTGGTCTCTTCCTGTCTTCTTCTCGATTCCGTGACGTCACAGGACCAGAAGAGACTCTTGCCTCCTTGCTCATGAAAGAGACGAACTGTGAGAAGGGAGGATACTGAGGCATGGCACCATCTTCAGGTTCGTGTATCCACCTGTCCACCACCCGTCTCCAAGTGTCACTCATGTACCTTGGCAGTTTTCTGATGACCATATCAATCTCATGCATGCCTTCAAACATCTTCAGCTCTTGCATGGAGTTTGAAACCATCAAGCACTGTTCAAGAAAGTCAGCCAGTTCAGTGAGTGACTTACTGTCTCCTACCTTCACCTCTGGCCACTTGTACAACCTCTTCTTGAACTCATTGGCAGTGATGAAGGCATTGCCATATCGGTCTGTCAGTCGTTTCTTGGCCTGCATGTATGCGTCCTCTGAGCTCAGCTGTAGGAAACCGAGAATGGAGTTCCGAGCATCTCCAGCAGTGTAGTGCCCCAAGTAGTGGAGTCGTTCACTTGGTGATGAGCATCTGGCCTCAATGTAGGCTTCAAAAGCCTTCAGCCACATGTGGAATGTCGTGTGGTCGCCTCTGAAGACGCTTGGCTCAATCTGAGGCAGACGATCTCTCTGAGCCTGCTGAGAAAGAAGCTCAGTCAACACAGACACAGTCACTGGTCCAGTTGCTGGCTCAGGACCTGGGGATGGAGACGGTTCAACTGCGGTCAGCTGCGGGTTGGCACAGTTTGTCATGTCTGTGTTTGCTTCATGACAATCAGTAGTACATTCTCCCGTACTGACCTGGTTCACCTTCCTTGTCTGCAGGCTACCATCTCCAGCTTCTTGTGGTGTCAGAAATGATGCGTCAATCTCCCTTTCCATATTCTCAATCACTTCTGTCTTTGCTTGCTGAATCTTCAGTTCAGTGTTCAGTTTGTGTCGTTCTTCTTTCCACTTCAGTTCTTGCATTTGGGTTTCCATCATTTTCATTTCTCTTTCCAGCTGGCACTTCTCCTCAAGAGCAGCTGCTCTTGTCTTGAGCTCCACTGTGATTTGGCTTTCTTTTACTTTCAACATGTACAGCTGGGCTCTCATTGACATTCCTGATCTTGATGACCCGCTCTTCGCAGATGAACATTCATCTTGATCCTTTGTCTTCTTTTGGTTGACATCCTCTCCTTGGGCTGGTGTCAGAGATTCAATTGTTGCTCTCATGACCTCCAACTCCATCAGTTTCTGCTCATACGTTGTCCTGTGCTCATCATAATCTCCTCCCAGAAGAGTACACAGGTCACCATCTGTCTGTTTCAGTCTAATGTAAGTGTGCTGCCATCTGGAGATCTTTGCAACTGTTTGCTGCATCCTGTCTTCATCATCTTCAGATGTCAGATCATCCAGAAGCATCTTTCCGTCTTTCTCCAGCTTGATCAGCATTTGTCTGAACATTTTCAGCTTCAACTCCTTTTGGTACTGGTAACCCTTCTCAGTCATTTTCAGTGCCTGGGCGGGCCTTGTGACAACACGCTCTTGATCATCAGTCGGATCCATGGTGTGCAGGTAATTGGAATGACGAGGTAGGTAGGATTCAACAAAATTCTGTTCTAAATCTACACTAGGTACCAGTTCATGTTAGTCATGTGCCACAGTTAGTGCCAACTACAACATAATAAAACAGGATCAATCATGGGTAGGTACACTGTTAGTTAAAAACACACCTCAAAATTCAAGCAAATAACTACACTGGAGGGAAACCCTGGTACGGCTTTGTCACATTGGGCCAGAGAGGAATTCATTGTGCCATAACTGGAGAGATTATTACTGTTACGGCAGGCAAAAGATTCGTTTGATAGGAATTATCTATTGTCGCCTCTTTGATGTACATAATAACTGAAAAATACACATAAATAACAATCAGTCCATAAAAACGATAATTGATACAAATATGACGCTCATTCATATAAAGCATGGATTATCACAGCCAAAATTATGAGAAATAAAGCAAATAAATGGTTAAATCAGTAACGTAACAAGTCAGTAACATATTGGCAGATCATTTGGATAATAACATAATCATAAATATCATCTATTCTGTCACCTACTCTCTCCTTCCTTTGGCATAGCCCACGTGTCAGATATCTCAGCGCCGTATCACTGGCCACGACGCGCAGTGCGCCACGCAAACAAATCAAGGGCCGCGTTCGCCGCGCTATTCCTGGGGAAACCCGCAAGCAAATTGTAATGCGGGAACATGGCTCCCCCAAATTTGAACAAAATTTGCACTTCCTCTAAATCTCGACGCGAGATCACATCGTAACACCCTAACACCCAACACATCGTCACGCTCCTCTGGCGAGTTCAGTTTTGCACGCGCACTCACTGATCGCTCACTGATCATCCCACTCACTGATCAATATAGTCCGTAGCAGATCACTGAGCACTTTGTGCTTCGATTGGTCGACCTGACCAATCCACATCAGGCTTCCTCGACGGGGAATCACGTACAGTCCCTCCGCAGGAGAAGCACAAGGCGGTGCACCGGCCTCTCGTACTCGGAGCCGCCCAGGAGCACGCGAACCTTCCGCACCAGGTGGTCGCCGCTCGGGTGCGTAGCGACGACACGCGCCAACGGCCACTCCGAGCGCGGGCGCTCGTCGTCCACGACCAGAACGATGTCGTCGACCTCGATGTTCTGCACAACCTTCGTCCATTTGCGTCTCTCTTGTGCAGCGTAGACGATCTCCCTTCTCCAGCGGGCCCAGAAGTCGTTCGCCAGGTGTTGGATGCGCCTCCACCGCTGGCGGGCGTACAGGTCCGGCGAAGAGAACCTACCAGGAAAGGGAAGAACTATTCTACTTTTCTGTGTAAGGAGGAGGCTGGGGCTGAGAGGTTCGAGTTTGTTAGTGTCAGACATATCAACTACAGAGATGGGACGGCTATTGACTATGTCCTCTACCTCACACATCATGGTCCGAAGCAGCTCGTCGTCCAGCTGCTGTCCGTTGGTGACCAGAAGGCTGGTCAGTGCTGATCTGGCACAGCGGATCATTCTCTCCCATATCCCGCCCATATGACTGGCATGAGGGGGATTGAATGAGAACTCGATCCAATCACACTGGTCCTTCAGCAAAGCTTCTGTGACCTCTGATTTCATCTCCTTCAGTGCAGCTTTCAAAGCGCTCTGTCCACCGACAAAGTTGCTGCCGTTGTCGCAGTATAGTCGCTGTACAGGTCCCCTTCTACAAACAAATCTCCTGTACGCATTGAGAAATGAGTCGGTTGACATAGAGTTGAGCGTCTCCAGATGCACCGCTCTAGAACTCAGGCAGGTGAAGATAAGTCCCCACCGTTTCACCTCACTTCGACGCTCCTTCACAAAGAAGGGGCCGAAACAGTCCACACCACAAAACGTGAAGGGAGCGGACGGCTCCAGCCGTTCGGACGGGAGATCAGCCATCTTTTGTCCACAGGTTGAGCCACGCAGCCTTCTGCAGAGCACGCAGCGCAGAACGTAGCTCGAGACCGCTGATCGTCCGTGTATGACCCAGTAGCCTTGCTGTCTGATCTCACCCAATGTCATTTCTCTTCCAGAGTGGCCTGTCTTCTCATGGCACTGACGAATGATGAGAGTCGTCACATGACTGTTCTTGGGTAGGATCACCGGGTTTGTGACCTCTTGAGGCAGGCTGGCCCGCCTGATCCTACCTCCGACACAGAGGAGTCCATTGTGTCTCATAACCGGGTCCAGTTTTCTCAGTGAGCTGCTCCTCTTCTGTTCTTTCAGCTGACAGCTGGACAAATCATCTTCCGTGTTGTCCTTCGACTTCTCGAGTGTTTCACTTCCATTGTGACACTGCTCTCGGACAAAAACCATCTCGTTCTTGAATGTCTCTTTCTGCAGCGACCTCAAGATGATTACTTCAGCCTCCTTGAGGTCTTGTACTTGCAGTTCATCCTGCGTCCGAGTTCCTTCACTGTTGTCAGCACGACGCTTCTTGCTCGCTTCTTGCAGCTTCCTCATGTACCGCAAGCAGTTTGCCACTGCTTTCTTCGCGGTGAACCACGAGGAAAATCGCTCCAGTCGTTCCAGCAGAGTAGGATACACTGCTGCGGGTGCGCTGCTCTTGGTCATTAGTGAAGCTGCTTTCTTCACCTCTGGGTCTCGCTCATCTACCACTTCTTCGTTGTCCACCAGCGGTAGATCTGTTGAGAGGGAGAGGAATGCTGGTCCATGCCACCAGAGATGATTGTCAACAAGTTCTCGCACACAACTGCCGCGAGAAGTCACATCAGCAGGGTTCTCAGCTGAAGAGATGAAGTGCCACTGATCGGGGGTCGTGTGGTCGTTGATCAGCTGCACACGGTTAGCAACATATACGTGAAACCTTCGAGAACTGTTCCGTATATGTCCCAGTACAACTCGGCTATCGCACCAGTAGTGTTGTTCCAACGCAGGGATGCTCAGTTCGTGTCCCAGGAACTCACCGAGCTCAGCAGCCAGCACTGCCGCCGCGAGCTCCAGGCGAGGGACAGTGATGACTTTCTTCGGCGTCACTCTCGACTTGGCCATCACCAGGTCGCAGGTTACCTCATCGTCTCGGATAGCTCGTAGGTAGCTGCATGCACCATATCCACACATGGAGGCGTCGGAAAAGTGATGCAACTCGTATCTGGTCGTGCTGCTGCTCGGTCGCATGTTGGCTCCATACTGCCTCGGGAGCCTCAGAGCCGAGAGGTTCAGCAGCTCCTTCCTCCAGGTAAGCCATTCCAGGCCCAGCTCCTCGGGAACTGGGTCGTCCCATGTGCAGTCTTGGCCACACAGCTCCTTGATGATCATCTTTCCACGAAGCGTGATCGGCGAGATCAGCCCCAGCGGATCGAAAACAGAGCTGACACCTGAAAGTATGCCTCGCCTGGTCAGTGGTTTTTCAGGGATGTCGATGTTGAACAGGATCGTATCAGAGAACAGATCCCACCTTACTCCTAATGCCTGCTCACAGACCTCATTCTTGTGCTTCAAGAGGTCCACATTCTGCAGCGTCTTGGACCTGGAGTAGATCGGGATGGTTCCCAGAACTGCAGAGTCATTGCTGGCGAACTTTCCAAGCTTAAATCCGCCTTCAGCGCAGAGTTTCGTCGTGTTCTCGATGAGCGAGATGGCTGTACTTGCTCGAGGCGTTGAAGCTAGCCCATCATCGACATAGAAGTCGCGTTTCACGAAGGCGGCTGCTTCCTCTCCGTGTCTCGACGCGTACAGCTCTGCTGTCAGGTTCAGAGCGTGCATGGCGCACGCAGGCGACGAGATGGCTCCGAAGAGATGCGTGGTCATTCTGTACAAGACAGGCTCCTCTTCCACGTCACCTCCCGGCCACCACAAGAATCTCAGTAGGTTTCTGTCCGGCGGTGAAACCACGACTCGGTTGAACATCGCCTCAATGTCACATGTCAGCGCGATCTTCTCCTTTCTGAACCGCGTCAGAATGCCTACCAGGTTGTTGGAGAAGTCAGGTCCCTGCAACAGTTCCCGATTGAGGCATCGTCCACGGTACTCGGTACTGCAGTCGAATACCACTCTGACTTTGTTTTTCTTCTTTTCGATGACGCCATGGTGTGGGACGTACCACACACGTCCATTGCTGGCCTCGATTTCTTCATCAGGGACGGGCTCGGCGTACCCTTTGGCCAGCATCTCTTCCATAGCTCTGACGTACAGGTCCTTGTAGTCGGAATCCTTCTTGAACTTCCTGCTTAAGGACTGCAGACGGCCCTGAGCTTGTTCAATGTTGTTCGGCATTTTGGTGTTTGGCTCACGCAGCGGAAGTGGAGCCTCAAAACGACCATCTGCGAGCTGGTGCATACCGTCTTCCATTATCCTCAGGAACTGCTTGTCGTCTTGAGACATCACTTTGCCCTTGTCTCTCTGTGGGTCAAAGTCAGAGTCAAACATTCTAGCGACTTGCTCTGGATGTAGTTCTCTGGCTCTCACTCTGAACGCGTAGTGTTGAATCCTCTTTGGGCCTGCTTCTGTCGAGATAAAGAGGCACGCAGAGTCTTCTTGTCCGTCAGTTTCCTCGGCCTCTCCCATGTAGCCAACCACACTCCAGCCTAGGCTCGTACGAATCGCCCACGGCTCGTCGTCTCCACCTGTGACCACTTCAAGGGGTTTCAGGGCCTTCGAGCAGTTGACACCAATGAGGATACCGATCTCAGCCTCGGGACGATACTCTGGCAGCTCTCGGGAGACTTCACGTAGATGTGTCCACTCGGCTGTAGTCTCACGTCGTGGAATGAGCTGACGTTCGGCTGGGATGTCTTCCTTTGAGTATGTGGGAGGCAACTCTATCTTCTGGCTTCCAGAGAGATCTCGGATGGTGAAGCCCCTGATGACTTGACTTTTGGAGACAGTCTTCCCGGTCATCGTGTTCACTTCCAGAGCCACTTCTTCGCCATCCACACCCATTCTCTGCAACACAGAATCCTTCACGAAACAGGTGTCGGACTGTGGGTCCAACAGCGCGTACACGATCTCTTTGCTGGTTGGACAGTCTCGATGCTCAAGCTGGACGGGCACCAGCATTGAGTGTGTGCACTTCAGCCTCACACTTCTCGTGTCACTGGATGTCACATGGAGCGACGTGGCCGTCGTCTGGGTTCCTGTTGAAGCAGAAGCCGTCCTGCTGTGCTTCAGAAGGCTCTCATCGTGCAGTAGAGTAGGGTGCAGTCTTTTGCACTTCTCGCACTGCTGCTTCCTCCTGCATTCTTTCCACCTGTGGCCTCGTCTCAGGCAGCCTCCACACAGTCCTCGTTGCCGAACGAGCTCCTGCCGCTCCTTCAAGGACATCCTCATGAACGCTGCACACTGATCCATGGAGTGATCGTCCTTACAGATGACGCAGTGTTGCTGCTGAAGCTGCAGGTTTTCCTGTCTCTGATTCGCTGGCACAGATGTAAGAAGCACATGTGTGTTTCTTTCTTTCTTTGTCGGTGGTCTCTTCCTGTCTTCTTCTCGATTCCGTGACGTCACAGGACCAGAAGAGACTCTTGCCTCCTTGCTCATGAAAGAGACGAACTGTGAGAAGGGAGGATACTGAGGCATGGCACCATCTTCAGGTTCGTGTATCCACCTGTCCACCACCCGTCTCCAAGTGTCACTCATGTACCTTGGCAGTTTTCTGATGACCATATCAATCTCATGCATGCCTTCAAACATCTTCAGCTCTTGCATGGAGTTTGAAACCATCAAGCACTGTTCAAGAAAGTCAGCCAGTTCAGTGAGTGACTTACTGTCTCCTACCTTCACCTCTGGCCACTTGTACAACCTCTTCTTGAACTCATTGGCAGTGATGAAGGCATTGCCATATCGGTCTGTCAGTCGTTTCTTGGCCTGCATGTATGCGTCCTCTGAGCTCAGCTGTAGGAAACCGAGAATGGAGTTCCGAGCATCTCCAGCAGTGTAGTGCCCCAAGTAGTGGAGTCGTTCACTTGGTGATGAGCATCTGGCCTCAATGTAGGCTTCAAAAGCCTTCAGCCACATGTGGAATGTCGTGTGGTCGCCTCTGAAGACGCTTGGCTCAATCTGAGGCAGACGATCTCTCTGAGCCTGCTGAGAAAGAAGCTCAGTCAACACAGACACAGTCACTGGTCCAGTTGCTGGCTCAGGACCTGGGGCTGGAGACGGTTCAACTGCGGTCAGCTGCGGGTTGGCACAGTTTGTCATGTCTGTGTTTGCTTCATGACAATCAGTAGTACATTCTCCCGTACTGACCTGGTTCACCTTCCTTGTCTGCAGGCTACCATCTCCAGCTTCTTGTGGTGTCAGAAATGATGCGTCAATCTCCCTTTCCATATTCTCAATCACTTCTGTCTTTGCTTGCTGAATCTTCAGTTCAGTGTTCAGTTTGTGTCGTTCTTCTTTCCACTTCAGTTCTTGCATTTGGGTTTCCATCATTTTCATTTCTCTTTCCAGCTGGCACTTCTCCTCAAGAGCAGCTGCTCTTGTCTTGAGCTCCACTGTGATTTGGCTTTCTTTTACTTTCAACATGTACAGCTGGGCTCTCATTGACATTCCTGATCTTGATGACCCGCTCTTCGCAGATGAACATTCATCTTGATCCTTTGTCTTCTTTTGGTTGACATCCTCTCCTTGGGCTGGTGTCAGAGATTCAATTGTTGCTCTCATGACCTCCAACTCCATCAGTTTCTGCTCATACGTTGTCCTGTGCTCATCATAATCTCCTCCCAGAAGAGTACACAGGTCACCATCTGTCTGTTTCAGTCTAATGTAAGTGTGCTGCCATCTGGAGATCTTTGCAACTGTTTGCTGCATCCTGTCTTCATCATCTTCAGATGTCAGATCATCCAGAAGCATCTTTCCGTCTTTCTCCAGCTTGATCAGCATTTGTCTGAACATTTTCAGCTTCAACTCCTTTTGGTACTGGTAACCCTTCTCAGTCATTTTCAGTGCCTGGGCGGGCCTTGTGACAACACGCTCTTGATCATCAGTCGGATCCATGGTGTGCAGGTAATTGGAATGACGAGGTAGGTAGGATTCAACAAAATTCTGTTCTAAATCTACACTAGGTACCAGTTCATGTTAGTCATGTGCCACAGTTAGTGCCAACTACAACATAATAAAACAGGATCAATCATGGGTAGGTACACTGTTAGTTAAAAACACACCTCAAAATTCAAGCAAATAACTACACTGGAGGGAAACCCTGGTACGGCTTTGTCACATTGGGCCAGAGAGGAATTCATTGTGCCATAACTGGAGAGATTATTACTGTTACGGCAGGCAAAAGATTCGTTTGATAGGAATTATCTATTGTCGCCTCTTTGATGTACATAATAACTGAAAAATACACATAAATAACAATCAGTCCATAAAAACGATAATTGATACAAATATGACGCTCATTCATATAAAGCATGGATTATCACAGCCAAAATCATGAGAAATAAAGCAAATAAATGGTTAAATCAGTAACGTAACAAGTCAGTAACATATTGGCAGATCATTTGGATAATAACATAATCATAAATATCATCTATTCTGTCACCTACTCTCTCCTTCCTTTGGCATAGCCCACGTGTCAGATATCTCAGCGCCGTATCACTGGCCACGACGCGCAGTGCGCCACGCAAACAAATCAAGGGCCGCGTTCGCCGCGCTATTCCTGGGGAAACCCGCAAGCAAATTGTAATGCGGGAACACACACCCCTCCCATCTATCGCTGACACCCTGCTCGGTAACTCGTCTCGAGACGCGACTGAGCCAGGCCCTTCGACCGGTTACCGCCGCCGGCATAATTCCGCCTGATTCCGACTGCACCGCTGGACACCACACTGCGGCGAGCGACCCCGCTGGGGCATTCCACGATAGATCGTACCAGGCCCGTCACCCTCATCTCTCAGATTTGAATGAAAATCGGTACTAGGGGTAATCATAGGCTCCAAAAACACCTGTCAAAATTTCAGACTTCTCAGATGAAAACTTTTTGAGCTACATTGCATAACATTTTCTAAACTTCAGATTGTAAAGGTGAGTTTGATTAGCTATAACTCAAAAACGAGCTAAGCAAGCAACAAACGGTAAACAGCTTTGAACTAACGGTGAATTAAAGATTAATACAGCTTTTTTAAAATTGGAAAGAAAAGCTTTACATTTTGAAAAAAGTCGTAATATATTTTTAAAATGTCTATAACGGCCCTTGGGACCAAAATTTTTGCCATTTTTATTTCTCCAAAACAAAGTTCGGGTCATTTAAAATCGACATGCAAAAAATTAGAAAGGTGTTCTTTCTATAACTTTCTCATTTTAATGCATACAAAATGGGTTTTCTGGGGGTCGGTACGACCCCAGCTCGCCGTTTTGCCTCTAATGGAGCTAGAACCTTGCGGAAAAAACGAGCATGTGCGCCGTTACAAGATGCACCGAATGATACCACATTTTAAGGTCTCGGGTTCATTGGTGGACCCTGAGGTCACTTCAAGTGACCCAAATTACAGGTCCGGTTTTTGGTAGATAACTTCGCAACAAATGGTCGCAGAGTCCCAATTTTAGCATCTTTGTGTTTGCCTAGCACCGGCGCGTCGAATGGTATACTGTTTGTTCTGGTGAGGTCAGCTTAAGTTGCTGACCTCGGGTCAGCACACTGCCGTGTATTTGGCTCCGCTCCCCGACCGGGCGGCCCAGCCGGCAGCCAGCCGCCGGGCATCACGTGACCGCCCCGAGTCCGCGGCAAAGCCAACCAGCGCGGCGCTGGACAAACAGCACCGCCACAGAGATGGTTAACAGTCGGGTCAGGCCACGAAGCTGGGTGAATGAGATCATATTGCACATCATTCGATTCGCAAGGTCTTCCTGAACCATTGGTAGCTTTCCCATCTCTCTAGCTCAATTTGATCGAGAGTTATTGACGAAAAACTCTTATGACCCGAGTGACGTACGAATGACGTCACGCAAGGTCAACAATGCAAACCTGAGGCAAAAATGACTTCAATTGGACTTTCAGTAACCAGTGATGTCACTAGGCAGCTTTACCACGCCATTTGTAGGCTCTCTTCCCGAAATCACAATCCGAGACCATTACGGTGACGCAAAATTAGTACATTTATAGAAAGAACACCTTCCTAATTTTTTGCATACTACTTAATAATGATCCAAAAATGTTTTTAAGTAAATAAAAATTCAAAAAAATTTGGTCCCCAAAGGCATAAAAATGCAAATGAAAGGAAACTCGATGTGTTATATATCAAAAATAGTTTATATTTCAAAATTTTAAAAATGCATATTATTCTTTGTTTCAATGCAAGTTCAATGCCGTATAACATTTGGCATTTGGATTATCCGTCTTAGAGTTACAGCCCGCCAAACTTGGCGCTGCAACGAAAGATCCAAAACATGTTATACATTATAACTCAAAAACTACTCATCGGATCAGCCTGAAATTGTCACAGGAGGATTCAGGGCCCCTGGTTACCCCTTAGACTAATTATCGTTAAAATCCGAGAGATGAGGGTGTCAAATTGGAAAAAAGTGGTACGATCTATCGTGGAATGCCCCCGCTGTCAGACTCGGGCCGAACGCACCCCCTCCCCTACCCCCACTCCAGCTGTGGCGAGGGTGAGGGTATTCACCGCATCAAACCTACAGGCCGCCTGGACCCTTATCTTGAGACCAATAGTACACAGAGCTCCCTCTCGTTTTTCTGCAATATCTTCTGAACACCTCCTAGACGTACCAACACGAAATCTTCAGTACCTTCAGTCGCATCGATTTGCCACCTTGTGTTCAAATAACAACGTCGTAACTTCCGTAGGTCGGCCGGAAATGACATCACAGTGACGTCATGTTCGTCCGAATTTGATGCAAAACAATGAACTACAGCAATCGCTTTCAAGAACTCAGTTTGTAAGCTAGATCCAATTTCTTTGCATGAGAGGAGTCAGAATAAACAGGGATATTAACCCGCGCCCGGCTGGGGGTCCTGGATTTCCACGCCCTGCTGGGGGGGGGGGGTGTTTGAACACCCCCCTTCTAACTCGGCTCCTGGGCCACGTAGCGATACGCGGAAGGCGGCGTTCGAAAGAGCGTCAAAAATAATGACAAAATTACCTCAGTCAATTTTTTGATCAGGTCAAAGGTCAGGTCACCAGAGGTCATTGAAGGCAAAATTTCGCCGATTTCAAGGTCGAATGTCGAAAATTTCCAAGAAGCCAACGCATAACTCGGGAAACTAGAGCTACAGCGCCGCGGAAAAGCGCATTCGATAGCCCTATTAACGCCCTTTCTGAGTAATTCTCTCAGATTTGACCTAACGTCAACGGTTTTGCCTGCAGGGGGCAAAAACTGCAAAAATAGCCGATTTTTTCGGAAAGTTTTTCTGCAATAACTTTTGACCCAAGCCTTGGACGAGCTTACTTTCAGCGGCATCGTGTTCCTCTTGTCAAGACGCATCGAATGAACTATAACTTGACCTTGAAAGATCAACTTGAAAATTTGACCTCAGGTCAAGGTCATGACCTGACCGGAAAGGGTCATGTTGCATATCAGTCGATCCGTATCGTCGAGCTGAACACATCTAATGCGTTTTCATCGCTCTAGCATGCCTCTATCAAAAGTTATTTGCGAAAAACTGTTAGAAACCATTCGTAACCTTACATGACCTCAGGGCATAAACAAGGGTCACGGACACCATTTTCATGTTCAGTGTGTCTAAACCACTTGTAATTCGGTGTTTGGGAGTGTATATAATGTCTTTCGTCCAAAAGAGACGCATTTCAATTTTCTCCCATTGACTTATAATGGGGAGGTCGCAAAATTGACCTGACCTTAGGTCATCGATATCAAAATTCTGAGATATACATTTTGTACATGCTATTGCTCTTAGCAATCGCTGAAAGTTTCAAAGCGATCGGTCACTCGGCGTAGCTATGACAGACATTGAAACTTTTTAGGAGGTGAGGTCACTTCAAGTGACCTGGTGACCTGACCTTGAATGACCATGGTCTGAAATTTTCACAACATGTGTAGAATTGATGTATGATAAGGTGTACCAAAAACAGCGGCGCGGAGGCCGTTTTTGAGATATTCGCGAAAAACCACAAGGGGGGGGGGTGTTCAAACACCCTCCCCCCCCCAGCAGGGCGCGGGTCATGTGCCAGAGTTGGGGTGCTGCTGCACGTGCGCACGTGCAGGGGTCGATTCCAGATCTCGAGAACGGCTGGACCGATTGCGCTCAAATTTGGTACACGGTTACGGAGCAGTTAGTAGGGTGCCGTGCATAAGTCATTTGGGACCCATTTTGCACGTGCGCACGTGCAGGGTGCCGCTTCCAGATCTCGAGAACGGCTGAGCCGATTGTGCTCAAATTTGGCACATCGCTAGAGACCGGTTAGTAGGGCGCCGTGCACAAGTCAGTTGGAGGTACCCCCTCGCAATTTCGCACGTGCAAGGCCCACCCTCTCGCTCGCTCCGTTAATCGCCCCAAAAGGCGTTATACTGGTAAAATAGGTTTGATTTTTATATACCTACAAAATCTTTTAAAAAATATACACATTTTAAAAACCGGGTCTCCCAGAAAAAGTACCGCATTGAAATTAGAAGTACAAAGAAAAATATGCGCGCGACATGTAAAATTTTAATGTTAATCGAAAGCAAGGTTCATGGAAATTATGTTGTATGGCACGAGCGCTGTCAGCTATGAAGCCGCTTAATATTGAACAAAAAACAAAAATAGTCTAATTTTATCTCAAACACGGATCAGCCGTTTTAACACAAAGGCAGTATCGCAGACATTTTAAGGTTCGAGAAACTCCAACGAAAAAGACCATACAGCGTCTGACTAAGACGTTTTTGGCAGAAGGGTCCATTAGTAACCAGAATGCCGGAAACAGAGGTCAGAAAAAACATCTCGCAGCCAGGAGGCCATACGGAAGGTCGCAGAGCAGGTCGGTCAGACGCCAAAAGTGTCGGTGCGGCGCCTCGCGTCTAGGGTAGGTCTCAGCAAGTCTTCCACTCACAGGATTCTCAAGAATGATCTCGCCTTATCTGCCTTTAAGCTTTATGTGTCTCAAAAGCTGTTTGCTGCGGATTTTGAGCAGAGGGAACAATTTTGCAAATAGTTTTTGAAAAAGTGCACAAACAACCCAAAGTTCTTGTCTTGTGTTTGGTAGTCCGATGAGGCCCATTTTCATCTGAACGGGCAAGTGAACCGCCAAAATTACAGGTTTTGGGCGGGACGGCCACCAGAAGAAGTACTCGAGGCCCCGCTGCATTCCCCAAAGGCGAGTGTGTGATGCGCGTTGAGCGCGCAGAATCATTGGCCCATTCTTTTTTGAAAATGGTGCTGGCGAGACGGTCACCGTCAATTCCCGACGCTACCTTTCCATACTCAGCCGCTCTTTGCGGTCCCCCGCAGCGAGGTGTGCGGACACTGTGAACCAGCTGTGGCTGCAGCAATATGGCGCAACGGCGCATACATCACGCGCCAACTTGGCCTGGCTGCACGAGTGTCTAGAGGAGCGTGTCATCTCCTGGCGGACCGCGGTGACCTGGCCGCCGCACTCCCCTGACCTCACATTCCTGGACTTTTACCTGTGGGGTTATCTGAAAAGTGTGGTGTGTCAAGATGCACCAGAAGACCTATCAACACTGAAACGGGCGATTCGCGCGGACATTCGCGCGATTCCACCTTCCGCAAGTGCTTGGGTCGCAGAGGAAGCCAACTGCAGGGCGGAGCGGTGCCTAGCCCAAGAAGGCAGGCACTTCGAACATGTGTCGGTGTGAGTGACAGGAAGGAGCGGCATGGTCCATTTGCAGAGCAAATAAATCTCCATGGAACTGGCTCGCTTTTGATATGCGTTTAAAGCACTCGTGCCGAATAACAAAAAATATATTGTCTATACAAATGTGGTACTTTTTCTGGGACACCCTGTATTTAACCTATAGGTTTTTTATATTTCGAAAAAAAATGGAATATAAGTGATAGAATACATACCGATGATCTACTTTAGAAAGTTTGACCCTGATGTCCAGCCAAGTTATCCGCTTTTAGATTTTACAATAGTCAATATATTCAGATTTCACCTATACCAATTTTCAAATAAATTTTCCGGTACGTTGTCGAGACATCGTACACCAAAACAAATAGCACCATCACGTTCGTGAGCTCAGACTTCATACGTGAGACCCCTTTTTGGTTGACAAACTTTCAACTTTAAAATGTGACCTTTTTGACCTGATAGTGACCTGACCTCAGCTATATTCAGCTGAAAATGACCTCAGGTGTCTTTTGTCTACATGACTATATAAATAACTTTGAAATTGCTTGGTAACTGTAACTTTTGTGAGCGTTTCAAGATTTCATATTTTTTGCTCATTTTTGCTCGAACATGACCTCAGTTTGACCTAAATAACTCTGACCTAAGGTGACCTAAGACTTGAAATTTTGTGTGAAGGTGCCAAATTGATACCCGGGAAGGCACTGAAAATTTGGCGGCGCTGCGGGCTGCCGTTTTCTTACTATTCAGGAAAAACCACAGGGGCAAATTGCCCCCCCCCCCCCCCCCAGCGGGGCGAGGGTTAACTCCATGTAGCGTCTCGCTGACAATGAAGACACTACAGGGTTTGGCAAAAGTTATGTCCACTACCTATGACAACACTTTCCGGTTCCTAATCGTGTCTACACCTGAGGGATGACGATTCAGGCTACACTCCTGCATTGCACGGTCCTTGGCCGCAGAACATGAGGTGACGAACGGACCTCGGGTCACGGATCACCGAGCTACAGCCAGTTTCACAGAGATTGTCCACCTGAACGGCTGCGTCGTTACATGAAGGTCTGAAATTTCTATCAGGGGAGCTGAACCAGACAGTCGGCATGCTCCAGACCGAAATGACACAGCGCACTATGGTTGGAAACGGCCTCACGGATGGCCATGGGCAATTTCGGAATATTTGTATATTTGGGGTGTCATTCTGTTGGAAATTGATGAAATGTTTCGAATTGGGCAGAAAAAAATATTTAGTCGCGCATTTAGTCTCCAGTATCGTACGTGGAATCGAGAGTTTCTGAAAGTGGCTTTTTTGGTGCGCCGTCAAAGGTTTAAACAACCGCGTTGGTGATAGCAAGTGGAGTACCTCCATGACGTTGTAAAACTGGATTATTATATATCAAATTAATCCTTGTTATGTTGGCTATCGAGTGGAGTGACTCTTTTTCCCATGCGTGTTCAAATCAGGAACGGCATTACATTCTGTTTGCAGTGTGACCACAGGAACATTTGCAAAATTACGTTTATGTTTCATTGGACATACAAAAAGTTCTCCATCGACCTCCATTGAGCTTTTTGGCAGAATAAATCTCTGTTCAATTCTGCGTAAGGGGAACGTAAACGCAAACTGCGCACTTGTGCGCAAAATCGTCCGTGAAGCTTCATCTCCCGAGGCGTACCTACCCGTCGCTTCGTTAGCACCAGGTTGATGTTGTTGTTGTAGTCCCTCCGCTCAGTCGAGCGTAGCCGCGCGGTTCTGGAGGGACCTGGCAGCGGCCGCCAGGGCCGCCACCACGTCGTCGTCCCGCAGGTCCCTCAGATGTGGGTGTATAGTCCCCAGCACGCGCATGCGGGTTCCCATCAGGGCCGGGCAGCGCGCTAGGACATGTCTCGGTGTGTCCGCCTCTTCTTTGCAGATGATGCACCGCGCCGCCGGGCACCTGAGGCTACTGCATTGTTCGCAGCGCCCGCCAGGGTTTCTTCCAATCCTGTGTAGATATTGGGCCTGTTCCAGCGCCTCCAGTAGAAATTCTTGACTGGAGGCTCTACCAGAGGTTTTACTGGAGGCGCTGGAACGCAATCTGGAGATTTCTGGAGATCGGTGTCATAGATACCAAAAAAATGACGATTGTTCTGTCTTGAAACGCAAAATTTGTTTTCAATTTCAGTAAAAAAGATTAACAAAATTATAGCAATGTAATTTTCCTTACATTCAAGTTGTAAAATTCTCAGTCAAAAGTTCTTTGTTTACATTCGTGATTGTTACATGTGCGCCATAATTGTAGACCAGAGACTCCAGAGAAATTTGGACCTCCCAACTCTCTGGAGGCTACTGGAGGTTTCTGGAGCTTTGGCGAGAGCTTTCTGGAGGTTTCTGGAGGCGCTGGAACGCTCTCTGGAGGATTCTAGAGCTTTCTGGAGGTTTCTGGAGGTTTCTGGAGGCGCTGGAACAGGCCAATTGTGCCGACGCCGACCAGTGACCGGCTCGTAACTGGTGGACATCGGCCGCCCTCGTACGGTCCAGGCCGGCCACCGGCGGAGGGGGGCGCGAACCCATGAGGTCCCGGTACCATCCCTCGGGCCACCGCGCCGTCGCTCGCGCCCGCGCCGATCTTGCCGCTGCTCGGTGGACCGTCTGAACGTCCAGTGGGGCTGATTCCTGCGGCAGCTGTGCCGCCTCCTTAGCCAGGATGTCCGCGCGTTCGTTTCCCTCCAGCCCGCAGTGAGAGGGAACCCACTGCAGTTGGGCCCGGCGGCCCCGCTCCGCCAGCATAAGCAGGGCCTGCCATATTGTGGCACCCAGCCGTGATTGCTGGGCCGCCGGTCCCGCGCGCAGGGCCGATAGAGCCGACTGGCTGTCGGTGCACAGCATCACCGGGCCGCCCGGGTCCTCCTCTGGGTGGCCCAGCAGCCAGCTCAGCGCCATGGCCAGGGCCACCATCTCGGCCCGGTAACTGGAACACAGCCGGCCCGCCGGAGCTCGCAGCTCCTGCTCCTCTCCTCCCAGGCGAACCACCAGCGCGCCAGCGCCTCCGTTGTCCACTCCGCCCTCCGCCGAGCCGTCCGTCCAGATCCAGGTCGCGCACTGGCTTAGGCCTCCCAGGCACCTCTCCGCCGCCCGTCTTCTGTCCGCTGCCGACGCGCCCAGCGGCAGTTCGCCGACATCCAGGGCCAGCGAGACACCAGCCGCACCCGTCCACGGCGGGGGGCGGCGGGAGATCATCGGCTCGATGGGGCCCGCAACACCGGCTGCCGTCCAGACTTCCCGGCCCAGAGAGCGCCATCCCCCGGTACTCTTCAGGCGTACGGTGGGACACGCCTCCGCTACTCTCCGCAGAGGGTCTTCCGGGGGTAGAGCCAGTGCTTTGGGTCGGCTCGTCAGTCGTGCAATCGCTTATCCTAATAAATGATGGTAAGAAGCAGGGTTGCGGAGTCTTGGTGGCGCCAAATCCGACTCCAACTACGACTCCGACTCCTGACTCGTTGCCATGACTCCGGGCGACTCTGTCTCCGACTCCGGACCCCTGCTAGTGTTTCAGAGTCGTGATGGAGCTGTTCCGATTCGGACCGACTCCGACTTCCACTGCGGGCTCCTGACTAGTGATGTCAATCACGGAAAATCGGAATACCGATACCAAACCAAATACCAACTAAAACCACGGGAAAATGCCGAAACCAAACCAACTTAGGAAAATAAGGGAAATACCAACTTTTTAGCGATTTCTTAGCCTCTTATACATTAGTGAGGGTTTATAATACCAACAAAATACCAAACACATTACGATTGAAATACCAAATACCAAGTTGGTATCGGTTTGGTATCGGTATACCAAAAAGTTGGTATCCGATTGACATCTCTACTCCTGACCGACCCCGACTCCGACTCCTGGCTCGTTGCCACGACTCTGGGCGACTCTGACTCCGACTCCAACTCTGACTCCGACTCTGACTTCGACTCCGCACCCCTCGTAAGAAGTAACTGATCGCCCCTGCACCTGGAGTATGGATATCGTCAAACGTGTATGGATATCCTGGAGTATGGACATGGATATCCACTGACAGAACAGACATACAGACATGCTGTAAACGCCATTACACTGCCAATACCATGGCAAATCAAATGGCTATCTATGGTTTTTGATCATCGTTCTACATTTTCCAAAATCTTGAACTGAATGTTGGCAATTTCTCGTGACTACTTCACGACCATGATGCATGCATTTCTGAAATTGATCTTTTTTCAACCAACCACGTACTCGTATGATAAAATGAATGTCACCATCGTGTTCTACGCCCAAAAGTACCCATAAAACATGTGTCATGGGCTGCGAATAGGTACCAGTTTTAATTTTCGGGGTTATGTGCTTACCTGATTGACCTGACTTTGACCCTGGCCAGTGGTCTATGTTTGACTGACCCCTACATTGATCTGACACTCTTTTAGCACTTATATGAAGGGTTGTGACAGATTGTTTAGGACCAACTGATGACTGAATTTATTTAGGACCAACTGATGACGATATAATGGAAACGCGTTTTGGTCCTAATGTAAATTATTTTGAATAATTGACTTTTGCCATAAGTTGTGACAGAGTTTATGACGAGAGGCACCGATTGCGAGGTTCTGAAGTCCATGCTACTGAAAGCCCGATTTCAAGTGTTTGACCTGACCTTGACCCGACCTGTGACCCCAAAATTCAACTTTTAAGTATTCATGTGAATCGTCTCGTCGCGTTCTTTCGTTTGCCGCCTCGTGCGTTTCGCTGCGCCTATTTGTTCGCGAGTTATCGGCTGGGGGCGTTGAACGCCCCCCCCCCCCCGGGCAACGGCGTGTGGGGAAATACCCCAGCAACTGCCGGGTTAACCCGCGCCCCGTTGGGCTCTGTCGAGCAACGCGCCCGGTTGGGGGGGGGCCATCCTAAGATCTCGAGAACCACGCAACATAGCGACAAGCGGTAAACGGCGTTGGATAGCTCCAACGGGGAACTACCTTGTGACCCAATTTTATTGACCTAGGTCAAACCGATGACGTCACAGGTCAGGTCAAAGGTCCAATTTTCACCGTTTACAGGCACTTCAAGAAATGCGTTGTAAAATCGAGTAAAATGCATTTCATTGAAAATCATCGATGGGGAAATGTTCTTCAAACACATATTTTGCTATTTGAGGTCAATGATACCAGGTCAGGTCACAGAGGTCAGGTCACGGGGGGGTCACAATATGAAAGTGTCGTGTGATACATGTTTTATGGTCCATTTTACATGACAAATGCGATTATATGGGTCAGGCAGCCTTTGGGGCCAGCTTAGATCACGTTTTGGTCAAGGTCAGGTCAAGGTCAGGTCAAGGTCAGGTCAAATTAGGTCAAATTTCAAAGTTAATATTTTTGCATAAAATGAGTATCGAATCGATGCACCTCGTCACGGGGAGTTCAATGGTGGTCTTTGTTTTGCCGTACGAGGTCTAGAATTGCTAAAAATTGAGTTCAAAAATTTGACGTCATCATTTTTGAACAGTTTTTTCGCTATAACTTGGCCAAAAAACGAGATATCGATCTGAAATTTGGTATGTATATAGAAGAGCGCTGGGACTATCACATATATTCCGGTTTTTTCGAAATTCGGAAAAATTTTGGATTTTTTCAAAGTTTTTCTAAAAAAATTAATTTTTTGATTTTTTTTGGGTAAAAAACCAAAAATTTTGAAAATCCGAGATAGCAGTTTTGTAGCGCCGCCTTTTGTCTACTAGACCATATAAAGAACTTTGAAATTGCTTGATAACTGTAGATTTGGTGAGCGTTTCAAGATTGCATGTTTTTTGCTCATTTTTGCTCGAACATGACCTCAGTTTGACCTCAATAACTCCTGACCTAAGGTGACCTAAGACTTGAAATTTGGTGTGAAGGTGTCAAATTGATGCCCGGGAAGGTACTGAAAATTTGGCGGCGCTGCGCGCCGCCGTTTTCTTGCTATTCAGGAAAAACCACAGGGGGGGGGCCAAAATGGCCCCCCAACGGGGCGAGGGTTAATCTGACGCATTTTTTGTCCTTGGATCGTCATTTTATTTCTTACTTTTTTGCCCAATCTAAAAAAAATCATTAATACTTTTTCTCCAAATTTTTGACCCTTTATGACCAATAGTAAGATAATGTGCGTCACTACGTTGATATTTCCCGACCTAAAGCATAACGCCAATATCCATTCAGTACCTAATAGCAGTATTCAAAACATTTTCAAAATGCCTCGCGATATCGATAACATTACGAAAGACGTAGGCGACTTATAACATACTTGCAATGATGACGTCACACACGCGTGACGTGACGTGACCTCGTCATTTCTGAGTTAGGTACTGTATGATTCACGAAAGACACTGGTATACCTATGCAAAGTTTCATCGCAGTCGGTCTACTCATTAACAAGTTATGGGCAAAACATTTTTTCGCGTTGACCCCCGGCTATCCGTGAGGCCGTTTCCAACCATAGTGCAGTGTGTCGTTGCTGATTGGTTGGGCCATTTGCCTGTTGTTTTTGTTTGCAAGTCTTAACCCTCGCCGGCCGAGGGAAGGGGCGCCCCCCATAGGTTTTTTCGCGATAGCTCCGAACACGCTAGCGATAGAGAGCTGAAACTTTGCATACTTGGCCTTTGATTCAAGCTGGATCTTTTGACACCAACCGCATTTTCCGGTCAGGTCAGGTCACTGACTTATGACGTCATAAGTGAACCTCTGCACGGTCTTCAGATGTCGCAACTTCGCAACGCCCTCACTGCCAGAGGAGCTTTCACAGGGAAATGAAACTTGCAGGATCTAGTATCCATTACGAGTCTCACAACTTGTATATCTCGGATTTTTCCTAAAGGTCATATGAGGTCAGGTCATTTTCGTGACCTTTTATAAGTCAATGGGGAAAATGAAATCTGCTGTCCTGGCGCCGGGAGCGATCTACAACTATCTCAAGCACACAGAATCCTGATTTGATGCACTTGATTTGATGCACTCCTTGCAAGGTTAGATGCGTCACTTTTGCAATGTTGACCTTGCGTGACGTCATTTATGACGTCATCAAGGTCACATTAGTTTTTCGTCAATAACTTCTGATCAAATTGAGCTAGCAAGTCGGGAAAGCCGCCAATGGACTCAGGAAGACCTGCCGAATCGAATGATATGCGGCATAACCTCTTTCGACCATCTTCGTGACCTGGGGGCGCTGACCTGACCGTGACCTGAGGTCAACACCCTAAGTTGACCTGACCCAAACACAAAGTATATCATTCGACGCGCCTGAGAGAGGCGAACACGATGCTGCCAAAATCGCGGCTCTGTGGCTGTTTTTGCGAAGTTATTCACCAACAACTGAACCGTACCTTGGGGCACTTGACCTGACCTCAGAGGTCACCGGTAGACCTAGGACCTTAAAATCGGGTATCAATCTCTGCGTCTCGTAACGGCGCACACGCTCGTTTTTCCGCGACGCGCTACCTCCACCAGGGGCGAAACAGCGAGGGGGTCGTACCCGCGCCCCCCCCCCCCCTCGGCCAGCGCGTATGTAGAAAACCAATAGGTCCGGCGAGGGTTAATTAAAGACCAACTGTCGGCACAGCCCGGTGTTGGTGGAATAAGCATACGGCTGCTGGCAGTGGTGCTGATCGTTCAAGTTTGCAGGCGTGCGCCTACCATTTCAAACGTTACAAAAATCGCATTGAAAAAGGCGGCCGGGAAGAGGGGCCAGTAGTTGGCGACAAATTGGCCAAGCGGCTCGC